>NC_133314.1:6956900-7181086 GCF_012295235.1 Primulina huaijiensis
TGATAAACATAAAAATTGTACATTAATTAAATGTTTTATAATATAAATATATAGTTTTTGTTTTATTAAATGTTTAAATATTATATGTTTTATAATAAATTGTATAAAATATAAGTTGTTGTGTAATTACAAGTTTTTATTATTTTTTACAGGTTCGATAAAACAAGAATAAACTTGGCGTTGCAAATGGAATTAAGATGATTCTTGGACCTGTAGAAAGTTGATTATAATATCTACAATATTGTTGACAAGCATGAGATAAAAATTCTCTCACAATTGGGATCAAATTAAGCAACAAATAAAGTTACCAAAGGAGTGGCAGTTTTACCATGCTCTAGTATTTTGACCATATCTCTCAAATTACTGGTCAAATGGTTTGAAAAAAATACCACAACTAGACAACTCAATTATCCACATGTTTCTTTTTATGTAAAGAAGTAAATTCGGAGAAGAAGATTTTCAAAAGTGATGTGTAATATAATATAATATCTTGGAACACCAATGAAGACTTATGTGTAAAACAATAGACTTATGTGTAAAACAATAATATTTTATTTGTGGTTGTCTCCCCAAATTTAGCTATAAATAGGGGTGCATTGTAAGGTACTGAGATATCCCTCATTCTATGAACAAACCTTTGATTTCATAATATTTCTCTCTATATTTTTCTTTTATTCTTTTTAATACAATTAGCATGTTAATTTCATATTCAAAGTTTTACACTTTGAATAATGAATAGCTAACTTCCTAAATTTGAGATGATAAGGTGAAACTCTTGGCATGATAATAAGGTTATTAAAAGGTAAGAATCTATGTTTTATATTATTTAATCATTATTTATTGTTTATGTTACATTTATTTCTTTAAGCATTTTTATACCCTACTTATAAGTGGGAGTTTTGATTTATTGTTGCTATATGTTACACTAAATTCTTGGAACCATTTAAATGTTAGTTTGGTATTACCAACCATTTAAAGTGGATGCCTTGATTTATTATATATAAATATATTATAATATTAAATTCTTGGAACCATTTAAATGTTAGTTTGGTTTTACCAACCATTTAACTTGGATTCCTTGATTTATTATATATGAATATATCATAGTATTAATTTATTGGTACCATTTAAATGTTTGTTTGGTTTTACCAACCATTTAAAGTGGGAACCTTGATTTAGTGTTTACAAATATATATAGCACAATAAATACTTGACCACATTTATAAGTTTTGGTATATATTATATACTTATAAGATAATAATTTATAACATAATATAAATATGATTATTTAATATATTGGAACCATTTTATTAAGTGGATTTCAATATTGTTCGTTAATGTTAACTTTATTAAAATACCAAGAGTGGATCCTTTAATCTCAACTACTTAAATTAAAATTTGAACAATTAAAATTTACCCATTAAAGATTCAAACAATTAAAATTAAAAAGAAACAAAAACAAAAACAAAATAAAAAGACATTGTAGTGGACTTGTAATTACCTTAGCTTCCCTGTGGATACGATATCGGACTCACCAAATTATACTACTTGTGGACAACCTGCTCTTGGGAGTGCAACAATCAAAGTGACAACACCTCTATTCTTTCTAATCTCTTCTATAGCAAGGGAAAGAGAGGTCACGGTAGCATTAACAGCCTTCAGCTTTTCTGAGTTGAATACTTGTGCATGTTCCAGTTTTAAAGTATGAGCGAGTTGAGTTCGCTGAATCTGGGAAACTTCAGAAAGTATTTTCTGCATATTGTTCTGAATTTCTTGAATTTATTCAAGAACTGCGTCAAGATCTCCAGACGACTGAGGGGGTAATTGTCCAGAAGTTCCAGCTTCTTGTTCTTTAGAGACTTGATCAAAGACCACCAGGGTCCTGTCAGATACCATTGTCTCAGCCATGAGTGTTCTGGAACAACTGGGTCAGTAACCTCTACTAGCGCTGGAGGAGAAGAAGAATGATCTTGAATTGCAACTGAGCTGTCCTGCTGAGGAGGTAAATCTGTAAGACGTTCAATTGGAGGATCATTAACTGGTGCTTCTTCCTGAGTATCTGCTGATATTTGGGCTGGCTCGTCAGTTGGAATATTTTCAAAATTGAGCAACAGAGCCTCCACATTTTCAGCGATTTCTTTATCTGTGGATGGAGCTGGAATATCAGTTTGATCATCCTGCTGAACGGGCTCTACAGTTAGAATAGGTGCCTCTTCAAATGCTTGATCAGTTGAGTGATCAACTGATTCAGAAATGAGCTCCTCTTGTTGAGATTCCTGTACTACTGACTGAATAATTTCATCAATATTTGCAAATGTTAAGTCAGCTTCTGAGTACAGTGGTGGATAAACAGCAAAGGTTTCAGGCACGTCCTGAGCTTTCTCTTTATTTGGTGATGAGGGTCCTTCCTCTTCATCTGAAGTCCCTCCGTGAATAACTAATTCCTGATCTTGTTTCCAAAATCGTATCTGTACGTGCAGGGAAGTAAGATCTGAATCCAACTGAGTAAGTACAGCTCGATCATTGTAGGCAGTTGGATTCATCGGAATGTAGTTGGCTTTCAATTTTTCGATTAATTGAGCCAACTTTTTGGCTCTCATCAAATCAAAGAAATAGTCTTTTCTTCCCAAAGCCTGCACAATGGTAGCAGCTTTGACTATCCTTAAAACGATGGCTTCCAATCTGATAAACCTTTTCAGCTGAGACTTCTTCTTCAATTGTTTGGCAAATGTGTGAGTTCTGTATGTGATCCAAGCCTCATAGGTTTTCAGTTGGGATGCTGCATAAGCATTGACCTGTTCCCAAATTAGGTCAATGTGGATCTGAATAACATTTGTTGGCCTGGGCTCTTCAATCATCTTGCCCTTGCCTTTCTCATCAGAAAGAATATGTGGAATGTTTAGACCCGAGCGAGTTGTTTCCATCAGTTCTCGAATAATGACCCCTTTGGGTCGAGCCTGAGCAAAAATTGTAGGGCGATTGACAGTTTGTAGAGAAGATACTGCCCTGACAGACTCTCGTTCAGTTGAAGGAGGCAACTGATCTCTTGCTGAAACTTCAGCTGGGATGGCCATCAGAGGAATATCCTGAATAGGCTGTTGAGCGTCGGAGGGTTTCAGCCTTTCAGTTGCTTCCAGCGAGACTCTTTTTGGAGACTTTGGGAGATGGGGTTTGCTCTGTTTCTGATTCACTGACAATCAGCTTTCTTTTGGAGGACTTCATCTGTGCCAGAGTTTTTGCCCTTTTTACAGACTTGGGAGCAGCCTGTTGTGCTCCAATCTCCTTTTTGATGTTGATGAATTTATCAGGAGATAGATCCAGTTTTGCTATGGGCGGCAAAATATTTTTAGCATTGAAAACTTTGAATTTCGATGATCGTTCAGAATCATCAGCCACCAGCCCTTTGACTTTCAGCAAGTAGCTCAACTGGACAGCAAACCCTTTAGACTGTTTGGTAGATTGAAGCATGTTCTTCAGTATGTTGAAGGTGAGAGACGCCTCCAGTTGAGTCTCTGGCCTACCATGATAATGGTAAGGGCCTGAAATTTCTCCAGTGTAAGAGCAGCAAAGGATCCTGCCTTTGCCAATAACTCCTTGGCCACAATGTCAGCCAACAACTGAATCTCATGTTTGAGTTCCTTCTCTGGGTCGGAAACTTTGATTTTCCGTCCATCAGCGGAGAGTAGAGTCTGCATCTCTTCAATGTCTGATGCTTTAACATCAGCAAGGTGTGCCAATCCATCAGAAGACAACAAAAATACCTCACCAAAAGAGTCCTCTGATATAGTCAATAACTGACCATTGACAGTAGATGAGATGCTCCCATCCTGATTGATAGATCCACTGGAGTAGAAATCGAAGAGCTCCTTTGGATAGATCTCCTGGGAAGATTGTCCCAAGAAAGTTCAGAGACCTGCTGATTGAAGATTCTGGAAAACATCCTTGACCTCGGCTTCCTTAATCGATAGGACCGAACCAAAATTGATTGCCATAGCATTCAACATATGCGCTGGGATCTAATTTATCATTTGATCTGAAAAATTTTCTGCGAAAAAGAAGGCCTAATTTTGCTTTTTCTCTGAAGAATTTGGATAAGCGTAAGAAGAAGAACTGAAATTGAGCGGGAATGAGTACTTTTGTACGTGACTGTTCGTATTACTGGACACGTGTCAGTCCATGAAATTTTGTAAAAAAAAACGTGTGTTAGTTTGGTAAAGACGTGTGTAGAAAGTATTTGGATTATATGAGTCCACGATTCAACTTGTCATTTGCTGAAAGACAGCATTAAATGCTTGATAGATAGTCACGTCACTTAATTTGAAATAAAAAATGGTTAATTAGTTAACGTATGTGAGAAGATTAGTGAAATATCCGACTGAAGGATCAGTTGTAACACTGTGTCCTTTCAGCTGAAAATTGACTAACTTCTGTCTTCTTAGTTAACCTCTTAAAACCAATATTCCTCCTTAATAAGTCCATATAAATATTAATCGAACTTAAGCAAGGTTAATTAATTAAAATCCTATGCTTGGAAGATTAATCGTCTCCTGCAGTGACTGAGCCCTTTCATCTTCCTTGACCCTGCGCTATAAATAGAAGTGGCTCAGTTAGTATAAAACATATCAGTTACGAATATTCAGCAGATAATATGGCAGGTGCAAGTAGCTCAAGACTTCCGGATATGGCTGAAGAGTTTATGACCGCAGCTCAGGCGAAACACAAAGTCGATATAGAGGACGAAGTTTTTCAGAAAATTCTTCGTTTTTGGGAGAAGCTGCAGGGACTTCAGTTCCTCTATGAGTGTGGAGAGGCGAACACTCGTAGATTGTTGGCGAAGCTGAACAAATATAGAGAGCGTTTGCACGTCACCGAGACGGTGAACCTCTTTGAGGATAGTTATCTCTACCAGCTGATGCTCTACAAGGAGTGGACTATTCTGGAGCGAATAGTTGTTTCTGATAGTTTTCTGAAGACTGTAACTGGCGATGTATCCGGTTGGATGAAAAAATGGAGAGCTTTTGTTGAGGAAGAATACTTTGATGTAATCCGCTACAATTTCTTTAAATGAAGATTTATTTTGTTTCAGTGTTGTTTTTTTTTAATTATTTTTATTTTTTTGCAATGATTATTCTCAAAGAAATGACTAACTGAATCATAATAACAAACTGACAAGCTAACATCAGTTAAGAATAGCACAAATATATCAACAACTGAGATATAAGCAATTATAACTAATTAAGATAAGTCTATTAAACCAAGTATGTTGCGAAAGTAAGAAAACTTAGTCTCGGGTAGTGGTTTGGTGAAGATATCCGCTGCTTGCTGCTCAGTTGAGACATATTCAAGCTTGATGTCCTTCTTCAGGGCATGATCTCTGATGAAGTAATGCCTGACATCGATGTGCTTAGTCCTTGAGTGAAGAACTGGATTATACGTGATAGCGATTGTGCTTGTATTATCGCAAAATATAGGCGATTCCTTGGCGATAACTCCATAGTCTTTCAGTTGTTGCTGAATCCAGAGCACTTGAGCTCAGCAACTTCCAGCAGCAAGATATCCTGCTTCAGTCGTGGAAGTAGCTATGGATGTTTGCTTCTTGCTAAACCAAGAGATCAGTCTGTCTCCTAGAAACTGACATGATCCGCTTGTACTTTTTCGATCAAGCTTGCATCCTGCATAATCTGCATCTGAATATCCAACTAAATTGAAAGATGAGTCTTTAGAATACCAGAGCCCAACATTTTGTGTGCCCTTAAGATATTTTAAAATCCTTTTGGCGGCTCAGAAATGTGATTGCTTAAGATTTGCTTGAAATCGAGCACACATGCATACAGCAAATACAATATCAGGACGACTAGCACTTAGGTACAATAATGAACCTATTAAACCTCTGTATAATGACGCAACTGATATTCTCCCTTGATCATTGTCTAGTTTGACTGATGAACTCATGGGAGTGCTTGCTGCTGAACATGATTCCATGCCAAATTTCTTAAGCAGTTCTTTCGTATATTTGGTCTGACTGATAAAGATACCAGTTTCCAGTTGCTTCACTTGCAGCCCAAGGAAAAATGTCAGTTCACCCATCATGCTCATTTCGAATTTGTCCTGCATCAACTTAGCAAAATTCTCGCATAATTTGGGGTTAGTTGACCCAAATATAATATCATCAACGTAAATTTGAACAAGTAGAATATGATCATTCTTAGAAAATTTGAACAAGGTCTTATCAACTGATCCTACTGAAAAATCATGATTAGTTAGGAATTTTGAAAGCGTTTCATACCAAGCTCTTGGAGCTTGTTTCAGACCATATAAGGCTTTGTTCAAATGGTAGACATGATCAGGAAAAGTATGATTGATGAAACCTGGAGGTTGCTCTACGTAGACTTCTTCCTGCAGCTGACCATTTAAAAATGCGCTCTTCACATCCATCTGGTAGACTTTGAAGTTCTTGAATGATGCATAGGCAAGAAATATTCGGATGGCTTCCAGTCTTGCAACTGGGGCATATGTTTCATCATAGTCAATTCCTTCTTCCTGCCTATATCCTTGTGCTACCAGTCTCGCCTTGTTGCGCACAACTGAACCATCTTCGTTCAGTTTGTTCCTGTATACCCATTTTGTACCTATAACAGTTTTTGAAAGTGGTCTTGGAACTAAGTTCCAGACATTGTTATGGGTAAACTGATTCAGCTCCTCTTGCATTGCATTTATCCAGTTTGGATCAGCAAGAGCCTCATCGGTTTTCTTTGGTTCAAATTGTGATATGAAAGCTGAATGAATAAATAAATTAAGCATCTGATTTCTTGTTCTTACCGGATCAGATGGATTACCTATCACCAATTCTGGAGGGTGTGATTTCTTCCATCTGAGCTCAGTGGTTGTTTTATCCAAGTTGGTAACTGCTTCTGTATCAGTTGGAGCTTCATCAGTTTGCGATTGAATATTCTCAATAGGCTCCTCCAACTGAATATCAGGAATAGCTTCTTGTTCAACTGGTTGTTCTAATACTTCTGGCTCTGGTGTTTGGAGGTTGTTGTGATTGATATGATTGTCTTCTTCATCTTCATCCTCCAGACTGATCTATGTAAGTCTATCAATTAGCTCAACTGGATCAGTTGACTTATTAGTTAGAGCGTTTTCTTAAAAAACAACATGGATAGATTCTTCAACATTCAAAGAATTTTTATTGAAAACTCTATACGCTTTGCTAGCAGCCGAATATTTTAAAGTAGGAGACCACACTTTTTCTTCCATGCCAGATCTCATATGGTGTTTTCATATGATTCTTATTAATCGTCGATCTGTTCTGAGTATAGCACGCAGTGTTTACTGCCTCTGCCCAAAACCTTTGAGAAATGCCTGAATCAGCATGCATTGTTCTAGCAGCTTCTTTAAGCGTCCGGTTTCTCCTTTCAGCTACACTATTTTGCTGAGGAGTTCTAGCTGCTGAGAGCTCATGCTTAATTCCAGCATTTTCTAAAAAATTTGAAAGAATTTGATTGATGAATTCAATTCCTCGATCAGATCTGATTATATCAATTCCAACTGATTTTTCATTTAATAATCTTTTGAAAAGCTTTATCAGTTGTGCAGCAGTTTGGTCTTTGGATTTGAGAAAAATAACCCAAGTAAATCTTGAAAAATCATCCACAATCACCAAGGTGTATTTCATTCCCCCTAAGCTCATGATTGGTATTGGACCAAAAATATCCATATGTAACAGTTCTAAGCATCGGGGAGAAGATTTACGGCCCTTGTTTTTAAAAAAAGATTTTAGTTGTTTACCAAACTGACATGCTGAACAGATTTTATCTTTGACAAAGTTTCTTTTGGGCAAACCAGTTACAAGATCGTGGTTACTTAGATATGCAATGGATTTAAAGTTCAGGTGGTTCAATCTCTTATGCCACAACCAGTTTTTGGAAATTTTTGAAGTATAGAAACATACTGGTGCATAAGGTTGATTATTCCAACTGACTTTGTAAGTGTTTTCACATCGTTTTCCAGTTAGAATAACTTCATCAGTAGAGTCTTTGACTGAACAAGAGTGTTTGTCAAACTGAACTGAGAATCCGTTATCGCATAATTGACTGATGCTAATCAGATTATACTTGAGATTCTCAACTAATAAAACATCATTAATCGTAAAGTTACCATGGATAAGCTTAACCTTACCCACAGTTTTGACTTTGGAATTATCTCCAAAACTGATTGATTCCTTAATTGTACATGTTACCTGCAGTCACACACAAGATATAATCTTTGGTACTCTTTTCTATTTGGGTCCTAAACTGATTAGTCTTTTAGGAACCCAGACTTGGATTAGTCTGACTGACTGTCCAGTTGCTGTATTCCAGATGGTCTTTCTCGATTTGTGTGTGTTTGGTGTGTAGTGTGCAGATGATACAACATGTGATTTAGCTTTGTTTGACTGATTGTTCAGCCGATATCTTTTCTGAACCGGCTTGCTGTTATAGTAATTGGAATAGTCATTTGAATATTTCCTGCTGACTCTTTTTGATGACTGACTGTGTGAGTCAGTTGAAACTTTTGGGCTATAACCAATACCATATCTTCTAGCCTTGTTCGTACTTTCAGTAGGCTGTTCAACCAGTTTACTTGGCTCAGCTTGTTCTTGTACCATAACTGATTTGACAAATTGAATGTATTTCCCTTTATCCATATTCAGTTTTGGTCGAGTATCATTGAGAATCATTTCATCTTGGGTGCTGAACCCTAAACCAGTTTTATCAGTAACTGATTTCTGTGAGTTCTGCATTTCAGTTAATGCAACAGATGATTTGTTCCACGCCTGTATGAGCTCAGTTTGCTTTGAATTTTCAAGCGTCAACTTTTGAATCATTGATTGATTCCTGCTCTTTTCAGCATTGAGCTCAGCAATCTCCCTTTTCAGACTCAACACATCAACCGATTCATCAGTCTTAGTGTTATTGTCTATGGGATCAGTTTGTTTTGCTCTGGCCTTTTCAAATGATAAGGCAATCTTATGATACTCATTAACCATGTCATGAAGAGTTGAAATAAGTTCATCTCTAGTAAAATCAGTTGAGCTGAAGTCAAATACCTGTTGACTCCTTGACTCCACTTCTATATCACCAGCCATTAGACACTTCACTTCCTCTTCACCATCACTGGAACTGCATGAGGTTTCTGGTTCTGACTCCTCGCTGTCAGTTTCTGCCCATTTTGATTTGCTTTCTTCAGCTAGGAGTACCTCATGCTTCTTCTTGGAAAATTTCTTATCATCCTTGGATCTCTTTCTATGCTCATATGACTTTTTTCTTCTTTCAGTCGAGCCCTGACTGTCCTTCTTGGGGTTTGGACAGTCAGCAATGAAGTGACCGGGTTTGCCACAGTTGTAGCAGCCATTTGAATCCTCCTTAGAATTATTTCTTTGAAAATATTTCTGGAAGTTCCCTTGATTTCTTCTCATGAATCTTCCGAATTTTTTAATAAACAATGACATAGCATCATTGATCAATTGATCAGCAGCCTTCTCGACTGAACCAGTTGGTTCTGTTCTGACAGCAGCTAATGCAGTTGTGACTGCTGGAGTGGAAGGCTCTCCTTCTCGAGTTCGAAGCTCAAACTCATAGGCTTTCAGATCAGCGAATAGATCATGAAGCTCAACTCTGTTTAGATCCTTGGATTTCTTCATTGCCATGGTCTTTACGTCCCACTCCTTGGGAAGACCTCTGATTACCTTTAATGCAACTTCTTTGTTGGTATATACTTTTCCAAGTGCATTGAGTTCATTGATGATGAAGCTGACTCTTTCATCATACTCATGCATCGATTCTCCCGTTCTCATCTTGATGTTGTCAAACTTCTGCACAGAAACAGAAATTTTATTCTCTTTGGTTTGTTCGTTTCCTTCACACAGTTGGATCAACTTTTCCTACATCTCTTTAGCTGTCTTACACATCTTGATCTTGCTGAAGGTTACTTTGTCCAGTGTCTTGTACAGTATATCCTTTGCCACATTATCCAGATTTGCTTTTCTTTTGTCTTCTGCTGTCCATTCATCTCTGGGCTTTTCAATGTGGTGAGGTGCCCTTTCAGTAATAGCCACTGCTGTATTGACTTTCAGAATCTTCATCGGTCCGTCGCTGATAACGTACCACATGTCATCATCCTGTGCAGCTAAGTGAACCTACATTCTTATTTTCCAATCATCGAAATCCTCTCTGGAAAACATAGGGATCTTGTTGAAGGAAGACATAATGATCAGTTTGAAAGTATAGATATTCTGAGACTAGATATAACTGCGCT
The DNA here is from genome assembly GCF_012295235.1 of Primulina huaijiensis. Classification (NCBI taxonomy): domain Eukaryota; kingdom Viridiplantae; phylum Streptophyta; class Magnoliopsida; order Lamiales; family Gesneriaceae; genus Primulina; species Primulina huaijiensis. Next base: position 6,967,200 of record NC_133314.1, read on the forward strand.
CTGATACCACTTGAAAGGATCGGTTAATAAGTGAAATGTGTTTAGAAGGGGGGTTGAATAAACACTCACAGATTATGTTCGTTTTTTGAAGGTTGAGTTCAGTTTTAATGATAAACTGAAACTAAATATCTCGTAAGTCAATGACAATCAGTTTAACTGAGAAAACAGTTGCGGAAGTAAACTGAATGAAAGATAGAATAACTAAAGTAAAAGGTAACTGAAGTAAAAACACGCGATTTGTTTCTGGATGTTCGGAGAATGGAATAACTCTTACGTCACGCCTTCTATCACGAAGATAGGATTTCTACTAAAAGATTTTGATCGAATACACTGTTTGTACTGACCCACTTCAGTTTGGTCTTATCAATGCCACAACTGAAACTCTTAGTTCGTGACTGATCTTAGCACAACTTAATAATATAGCAGAGATTACAGTATGCTAACAAGCTCAAAGATGGTAGCCTTGAATGCTACAGATAAAACATACTAAGAGAGTGAGCTTTTGATTTCAGCAGAGTAACAACTTGAGTAGAATAGTAGTTCTTGTGTATTTCTTCAGCTGCTCTGTTCGCCTATTTATAGGCTTCTCTTCCAACGGTAACTTGATATAATATTTGAATTTTATATCCGTTGATTTGCCACGTCGATATTCTTCTGACAATCGTACACTGTAGATTCTGAAATGTGGCGTTCCACTACAAGTTGCAGTCTGCTTGTACTGATGTCCGTTGAACATCCCTTTCATTTGATGACATGTTAAGGCTGAGCGATCAGATGATGAAAGTAGTTGATAAGCTTGCGCTGAGTGAATCAACTGATCAGTCAGCTGTCTTCAGAAATCCAGTTAGGTTCAACTGATCAGTCAGTTAACTTCGAAAGTTCAGTTCAGCTGGATTCGGTTGCCTAGATACTTCTCGTGATACTTCAGTTGCTTAATACGAGTATTTTATCAGTTGGTTCCGTAGATAAATTATTTGTCAAACAGCCGAAATTAAGTTTCCAACAAAATTACTATCCTAAATTAAATTTATTATTTCAATAAAATACACAATAAGTGTTTAAAACTTTAAAGAATTAAAATTCATGAATGAAGAAATATTTTACCTCCATGTTTATAGCAAAATTTCGGCCATCCCTTTAATTAATTCACCTAAATTTGACAACTCCTCATTCATATCACCTCTCATTGGCTTTTATGGAATAATAATCTTCCCTCATCAATTAGTGATTATTACTAGCACCATGATTCACTTAATTTTTCCCCCCAACCCACTAATCTAGAATGCTAATTCCCTCCATCTCGTGCAACTAGAAAGGGGGAAGATACATTTCCCAATTCCATTCAACCCCTCATATGAAACTTCCTCCTTAATGCATTGTTTGATTCATTATTCATCTTGGTAACCTTCCCCTTCATTGTCTAGATTTTCCCCCACCTCCTCATTCTAAAATTCAGAAGCAAAACCACTGCAAAAATCGAGAGAAGCAACAAGAAAAATAAGGGAGAAAAGTAAGAAAGAAACTCCGTCTCCTCCGCGCCGTGTCGTCGTGTTGTTTGTTCTATTCAAAACAAATTTCCAAGCATGTTTATACGTTTTTTTCTCCTCAATCAAGTCATATATACACTTCTAATTCATATTATGTCCATGAAGCACGAAACCATCAAATTTTACAGCACCTTTGTTTCGAAAAAAAAAAAACCTGCACAGATTTCTCGGACGTTCCTTGTGCTTCACGGGTTTGTGTGTTTTTGATGATTACAGGGAGTTGGTCATTTCCGGGCACTCAAGGCTGCATCTAGACGTGTACTAGAGTGTGTTAGGGTCATGTTGGTTCAGTGGCTTCAGCCCATGCACGCAAGGAGGAGACTTGACAGCAACTTCCCCCATAGTTGCAATGAGAGTCTCGATTTTGTTGTTTGGTTGTCTAAGGTGAGGGTTTGGATTGTGGTTGGTCCAGGGCTTGTAGCCATGGTTAGAACCCTTCCTTAGCATGTCTAGGACGTGAGCAAGATGGCCTTTCAAGGCTTGGTTCATGGTCCCATCGAAATTGTAAACAAACAACACAAGTGCCTCTTCGGTTTCAGTTTTCTGATTTTATTTGTGTGAGTTGGTTCGGCTTTGTGGTGTTTAGGTGGATCTTGGTTGGCTTCTAGCCCTTAGCCATGGTTCACACAATACCTCATGATGTCTAGGTCAAGCCATGGTCAATCATATGGCCATTGGAATGACCAAGACAGCAAGCAAACGCGATACACCCCACGCGCGCAGCATGGTTCTCGGGTGGGAGCGTTGGGTTGTCTAAGGCGTTTGCTTGGATTTTGGTTGGCCTAGGGCCCTTAGCCATGGTTCAAGCCACACCTTAGGACGTTGGGAAGAGACTCTGGTCTGTGGTTTAGCCCCAATGGCCTTGGTTTCACAAACCACGCAAAGTAAAGCACGGCTGCTGTCACGGCTTTCGACGGCAGCTTTGCTGCGGTTCAGAGGTATCTTGCGAGTTCTTGGTTGGCTTTTAGCCTATGGCCTTGGACTGGACAGTACCTCAATGAGTTAGGAAGGCCATGTTTTTGGCCGTTTGGGTTTTGGTTAAGTTTAGAAGTCGTACGAGAATTTACGGTGCAATGTGCCAAAGTGACTCTCGAAAGAGCGTTTTACGATTTTTGCCTCCATTCACCATTTTCGTGCATTTCAGTTATTATGACTATTATTTCAGTATGTTAGGTGCATTTTGATCATGACTAAATGATGGTTCGATGTTGGTTCAGGTTGGTACGGAGTCATGGTTGGGAAATTTGTTTGTTGGTCGCGGTTGTCTCGTTTTTGGTTCGGTTACGAAGTTGTTCTCAAGATAAAAATATTTGCATGTGTCCCATGTTAGAATTAGGTTGCAGTGAGCCTGGTAACGATCCAACTCATTCAGTAAAATGTGGTTATAATTATATTACGTGCATAAAAATATAAAATGTTTATTTTTTAGATATATGCGATATGTCTGGTGGCCACCTCACGTTTATGGGATTTATGGGATTATTGCTTCACCCGGTGACTTACGACCGGTTTATGATTATGTATGGGTACGATTATCCAGTCCAAGGGCTGTGATGATCTCTACCGCCCAGTATACTGTGGTTTAGTCTGATCAGGCGCTTACGTTCATATTATGTTACGGGCCACTTGCGTAGAACATTATCTCTACAAAAAAAAATATTATGATATGCTAATTTATGACAGGGCTCTATCGAGTAAATATTTTACGTACGATGTTCAGTTATGCGCGTATTCATAATTACTCATGACACGATTTTCACGTTACGCTTTACGATACGATATTTTACGATGCATGTGATTTTATGCTATATTTACTTGTTATTCATGATATATGCATGCTGAGTCTTTAGACTCACTAGACTTGATTGTTGTATGTACTGGTGCGGTCGAGACCGAGGGCGGGGACCAGTGAGCTAGCTTGGGTCAGCAGTAGTAGGAACCCGAGGACCTCATTTTTTATAAGTTACTATTTATGCTCAAACTCAGTTTTTTTACTTTGACGAATAAATTTTTTTTGTTGTGGTGTGAAAACGATAATTTCTTCCGCTGCTACTTTAAACATTAAATCTTTTTATCAGTTTATTTTATGAATGAGGCATGTTATTTATTTAAAGAGAGAAATTTTCAATAATTCCGCAAATTTAAAAATACGAAATACGGGTCTCTAATGTTGGTATCAGAGCCTATGTTCTTGTAAAGGGTTGTACTACTACTAACCTCGAGAGGCTCATGAAGTCACGTCTTCGGTCTGTAAGTTTTACGTTTACGCATTTCGTTTAAAGCATGAAATATTTTAACAGCATGTTTTCATGAAATGTTTTATGTCAAGATTACGATTATGCAGTATTTATTTTAAATTTAAAGAAATAATGGAATTATGCATGTTGGTTATGTATGGGTTGTATGTATGGAATAGTATGCCTCCTAGACGCATTCTCTAGCGCATGAGAGATGATGAACATAGTCACGAGGACGGTGAGGATCGTAGGCAGGAAAGAGATTTACCACCACCCCTCCACCGGACATGAACGCCCAGATGCTAGCCGGAATGACTTAGTTTTTCACACAGTTTGCGGGAAACAATGCTGGGGTAGCTAGGCAGGCAGGGCCTGAGGCTACCTATGAGCGGTTCATGAAGATGAGACCGAAGGAGTTCTCAGGAACGACCGATCCTATGATTGCCGAGGGCTGGATTAAGTCCCTCGAGGTTATTTTCGAGTTCATGGAGCTTGGAGACGAAGATAGGGTCGATGTGCAACCTATCTGTTTGGAGGAGACGCTCGCTTGTGGTGGGAGAGAGCATCCATAGCCGTGAATGTGGCTACTCTGAGCTGGACGCGCTTTACAAAGGTATTCTACTCTAAATATTTTACTGACGAGGTGCGTTCCAGATTGACCAGGGAATTCATGACCCTGAGGCAGGGAGACATGACTGTTACGGAGTTTATCCGTTGGTTTGAGAGGGGTTGCCATTTTGTACCCTTGATTGCAAATGATGCTGGAGCCAAGTTGAGGCATTTTCTGGATGGTCTACGGCCGATCTTGCGCCGTGATGTTAGGGTGGCTGGTCCTACTACCTATGACGTCGCTGTCTCCAGAGCTCTAGCCGCAGAGCAGGATCAGAATGATATTGAGAGGGATCGCTAAGGCAAGCGACCAGTCCAAGCGCCGCACCGCCCTCCTCATTAGCAGCATCAGAACAAGAAGCCTTTCCACGGCCCACCCAGGAACAAAGGACAGCAGCAGCAGGGACGTGTAGTCCCGAGGGCCTCAGAGTATCCAGTCTGTGCCAAGTGCTCGCGCCGCCATACTGGAGTTTGTAGGTATGGTTCAGAGAAGTGCTACAAGTGTGGTAGTCCTGACCACTTGCTGAAGGAGTGCCCTCAGGGGAGTCTGCCTACCCAAGGCAGAGTTTTTGCCCTCCATGCAAGGGAGACAAACCCAGAGACGATGCTCATGACAGGTATATTAAAGCTTTAAGTGTATTTGGGATTTAATGTTTTGGGTTGAGATCTTGAACTTAGAATTTGTGATAGGATTGCATGCTCTAATTAGCGTTATTTTCGGGAATTTAGGTTAGAAGAACTTTGACCTTCGCATGTCTATAAGTTTAGTTCTTGTAATTATTGGGTTCAGGTTGATGTTCCAACCTTTCAGGGAGAATTTTTCTAGCTGGTTCAGCTATGAATGCCTTGATAGATTCAGGAGCTACTCATTCGTTCATTTCAGAGATCTTTGCGAATTTCCTTAAGGTCAAGACCATTGGGCTAGATGTAGCGTATTCAGTAGTACTGTCTTCGGGAGAGGAGCAGACAGCTACTAATGTGGTCCGAGACATAGACCTAGAACTTCATGGCAATCTCGTTTATGCGGATCTTATCGTATTGCCAATGCCAGAGTTTGACATCATTCTGGGGATAGACTGGCTATTAAAGAATAGGGTTTTGATTGATTTCCAGCGGAGATCTGTGCTAGTCCGACTGCTTGGGAGAGAGCAGTTCTTATTCGAGCCAGACAGGTATTTTCCTTTACCGCGTATTATACCTTGTGTCTAGGCTAGGAAGCTCATGCGTAGAGGTTGTCGAGCGTTTTTAGCGACTTTTGTGTCTGTTCCCGAGGCACCCAGTCAGTCAGCCTCTGATTTCCCAATTGTTAGGGACTTTCTAGACGTGTTTCCTGATGACGTCTCTGGCATGCCACCTGTTCGGGAAGTGGAGTTCTCTATTGAGCTTATGCCGGGTACCGCACCGATACAAAAAGCACCGTACCGATTAGCACCGACAGAGATGACAGAACTCAAGAAGCAGATTCAGGAACTTCTTGACAAGGAGTTCATTCGCCCAAGTTTTTCACCATGGAGCGCGCCAGTCTTATTCGTGAAGAAGAAGGATGGTTCGATGAGGCTCTGTATTGATTACCGGTTCGGTATTCTCCAAGATTGATCTGCGTTCTGGTTATCACAAGTTGAGGGTGAAAGACGCCGATGTTCTCAAGACTGCTTTCAGGACTCGTTATGGCCGCTTTGAGTTCCTTGTGATGCCTTTCGGTTTGACGAATGCACCAGCGATCTTCATGGATCTCATGAATACCGTATTTCAGCCATATCTTGATCAGTTCGTGATAGTATTCATAGACGACATTCTCGTCTACTCAAAGAATCACGAGGAGCACGGCAGACATCTGACCGCAGTTTTGCAGACCTTACAGAAGCACAAGCTGTTCGCGAAGTCCAGTAAGTGCGAGTTCTGGTTAGAGAATGTGGCATTCTTAGGTCACATCGTTTCCAGTAGCGGTATCGAGGTAGACCCAGCGAAAGTTGCAGCAGTCAAAGATTGGGTTGTGCCGCAGAATGCATCCGAGATCCGTAGTTTCCTTGGGCTAGCAGGGTATTATCGGAAGCTTATTCAGGGATTCTCCTCTATCGCAGTTCCACTCACGTCATTGACGAAGAAGAATGCGAAATTTGTTTGGAGCGATGAGTGTCAGAAGAGATTCGATACTTTGAAGCAAGCTCTTATCTCAGCACTAGTATTGGCCATGCCGTCAGGGCCCGGAGACTTTGTTTTGTATACCGATGCTTCGAAGCTCGTTCTAGGCGCAGTGTTGATGCAGCATGGGAAGGTAATAGCATATGCTTCTTGTCAGTTGAAGACCCATGAGAAGAACTACCCTACCCACGACCTAGAGTTGGCAGCCGTATTATTTGCCTTGAAGATTTGGAGGCATTATTTGTACGGAGAGAAGTGTCAGATCTTTACCGACCATAAGAGCCTTAAGTACTTCTTTACGAAGAAAGAGTTGAATATGCGTCAGAGGCGTTGGTTGGAGCAAGTGAAGGACTATGACTGTGACATTAGCTACCACCCTGGCAAAGCTAATGTAGTTGCGGATGCATTGAGCAGGAAAGTCGCAGTGATGGCTCATTTGGCGATTCCGAGACCTCTTTAGTTTGAGATGCAGAGGTTTGATCTAGAGGCATATCCTCAAGATAGAGTTTCCCGTCTATCTACTTTGACGATTCTGTCTTCTCTTCTAGACCGTATTCGCAGTGGGCAGCGAGTAGATGAGCAGTTGGCGAAGTGGAAGCAGAGAGATGAGGCTAAGGGCAGTATCTTGTATACAGTTAGCGACGGTATTGTGAGATATCGAGACAGAATATGGGTTCCTAGCAGCGGTTCTATTCGAGCAGATATTTTATCCGAGGCCCATATGTCGCCGTAATCTATTCATCCCGGGAGTACGAAGATGTACAAAGATCTGCAGCTATTGTATTGGTGGCCCGGAATGAAGAAGGATATTGGACGTTTTGTATCCGAATGTCTTACATGTCAGCTAGTGAAAGCGGAGCATCAGAGACCCGCAGGTATGCTCAAGCCTCTTCTTATTCCCGAGTGGAAGTGGGAGAATGTTACCATGGACTTCGTGGTCGGTTTGCCGAAGTCATTCAGAGGATCAAATGCTATCTGGGTGATTGTTGATCGTCTTATCAAATCAGCGCACTTCTTGCCTATCAAGACGACTTTCACCATGATTCAGTATGCAGAGTTGTATATCCGGGAGATAGTCCGACTTCATGGTATTCTCGTTTCTATAGTGTCTGACCGAGATCCTAGATTCACTTCCTCATTTTGGAAGAGTTTGCATTCAGCTATGGGTACGAAGTTGTTGTTTAGCACAGCTTTCCACCCACAGACAGATGGGCAGTCAGAGAGAGTTATCCAGATTTTGGAGGATCTTCTCCGTGCGTGTGTCATCGATTTCTCAGGAAGTTGGGAGTCGAAGTTGCCATTGGTAGAGTTCAGCTATAACAACAGTTTCCAGTCGTCTATAGGTATGGCTCCATATGAAGCATTGTACGGTCGTAAGTGTAGATCGCCTATTCATTGGGATGAAGTAGGGGAGAGATCAGAATTGGGTCCGGAAATTATTCAGCAGACTACTGATGTAGTAGTCAAGATCCGTGATAGGATGAGAACTGCTCAGAGTCAACAGAAGAGTTATGCGGATCAGAGGAGGAGAGACCTAGAGTTTGCCGTCGAAGACCATGTTTTCGTGAAGATAGCACCTATGAAAGGTATCATGCGGTTCGGAAAGAAAGGAAAGCTCAGTCCGAGATTCATCGTACCGTTTGAGATCCTTGACAGGGTTGGGACGTTAGCTTATCGTGTTGCTCTTCCGCCGAATCTGGCCGGAGTACACAATGTGTTCCACGTCTCTATGCTGAGGAAGTATATCCCGAATCCTTCGCATGTCTTGAATTTCGAACCATTGCAGCTCACTCGGAACCTGACTTATGAGGAAAGACCAGTGCAAATCTTAGACAGGCAGGAGAAGAAGCTTCGGAACAAACTAGTGAAGTTAGTGAATGTCAAATGGCTTATTAATCATTCGGAGGAGGAAGCTACGTGGGAATCTGAGCCAGAAATGAGGAGTCGGTATCCCGAGTTATTCGGTAAGTTTTGATTTGGAGGACGAAATTTCTTTTAAGGGGGGAGAGTTGTAGAGCCCAATAAATCAGATTACGTATAAGCCATGCATAATTACTATTATTTAAATTAAAATGATTTTTTCATGCATGAGGGTTTAAATTCATTTTGGTTAAGTCATGATCATTTATTTTACGCAGAAGTTTAGCTTTATCTTTTCGGTTAAATAAGCGAGGTCGGACTGGAGTTGGAGTATTGAGATAAAAATTTATAATAAAAAAATATTCCTAAATTTAATTTAAGTCAAGGAATAATTTATTTTAATGATAGGGAATGTTTTAAGATTTTATTTAATTAATTGGACTTAAGCTAGTAAGTAATTCTCTCAGTCCAATATTTAACTAAAAGCCTAAATTAAAATATGTAAACAATTTGAATAAATTAATCTAGGCCTATTTTATTTAAGAAATTGTAACTTAACATATTAGTAATTTATTTTAAGACTTAGCCATGCATGCAAGAAAAATTACTATCCTAAATTAAATTTATTATTTCACTAAAATACACAATAAGTGTTTAAAACTTTAAAGAGTTAAAAATTCATGAATTAAGCAGTATTTTACCTCCATGTTTATAGCAAAATTTCGGCCACCCCTTAAATTAATTCACCTAAATTTGACAACTCTTCATTCATATCACCTCTCATTGGCTTTTATGGAATAATAATCTTCCCTCATCAATTAGTGATTATTACTAGCACCATGATTCACTTAATTTTTCCCCCCAACCCACTAATCTAGAATGCTAATTCCCTCCATCTCGTGCAACTAGAAAGGGGAAAGATACATTTCCTAATTTCATTCAACCCCTCATATGAAACTTCCTCCTTAATGCATTGCTTGATTCATAATTCATCTTGGTAACCTTCCCCTTCATTGTTTAGCTTTTCCCCCACCCCCTCATTTGAAAATTCAGAAGCAAAACCACAGCAAAAATCGTGAGAAGCAACAAGAAAAATAAGGGAGAAAAGTAAGAAAGAAACTCCGTCTCCGCCACGCCGTGTCGTCATATTGTTTGTTCTATTCAAAACAAATTTTCAGGCATGTTTATACGTTTCTTTTCTCCTCAATTAAGTCATATATACACTTCTAAATCATATTATGTCCATGAAGCACGAAACCATCAAATTTTACAGCACCTTTGTTTCGAAAAAAAAACCTGCACAGATTTCTCGGCCGTTCCTTGTGCTTCACGGGTTTGTGAGTTTTTGATGATTACAGGGAGTTGGTCATTTCCGGGCACTCAAGGCTGCATCTAGACGTGTACTAGAGTGTGTTAGGATCATTTGGTTCAGTGGCTTCAGCCCATGCACGCAAGGAGGAGACTTGACAGCAACTTCCCCCATAGTTGCAATGAGAGTCTCGATTTTGTTGTTTGGTTGTCTAAGGTGAGGGTTTGGATTGTGGTTGGTCCAGGGCTTGTAGCCATGGTTAGAACCCTTCCTTAGCATGTCTAGGACGTGAGCAAGATGGCCTTTCAAGGCTTGGTTCATGGTCCCATCGAAATTGTAAACAAACAACACAAGTGCCTCTTCGGTTTCAGTTTTCTGATTTTATTTGTGTGAGTTGGTTCGGCTTTGTGGTGTTTAGGTGGATCTTGGTTGGCTTCTAGCCCTTAGCCATGGTTCACACAATACCTCATGATGTCTAGGTCAAGCCATGGTCAATCATATGGCCATTGGAATGACCAAGACAACAAGAAAACGCGATACACCCCACGCGCGCAGCATGGTTCTCGGGTGGGAGCGTTGGGTTGTCTAAGGCGTTTGCTTGGATTTTGGTTGGCCTAGGGCCCTTAGCCATGGTTCAAGCCACACCTTAGGATGTTGGGAAGAGACTCTGGTCTGTGGTTTGAGCCCCAATGGCCTTGGTTTCACAAACCACGCAAAGTAAAGCACGGCTGCTGTCACGGCTTTCGACGGCAGCTTTGCTGCGGTTCAGAGGTATCTTGCGATTTCTTGGTTGGCTTTTAGCCTATGGCCTTGGACTGGACAGTACCTCAATGAGTTAGGAAGGCCATGTTTTTGGCCGTTTGGGTTTTGGTTAAGTTTAGAAGTCGTACGAGAATTTACGGTGCAATGTGCCAAAGTGACTCTCGAAAGAGCATTTTACGATTTTGGCCTCCATTTACCATTTTCGTGAATTTCAGTTATTATGACTATTATTTCAATATGTTAGGTGTATTTGGATCATGACTAAACGATGGTTCGATGTTGGTTCAGGTTGGTACGGAGTCATGGTTGGAAAATTTGTTTGTTGGTCGCGGTTGTCTCGTTTTTGGTTCGGTTACGAAGTTGTTCTCAAGATAAAAATATTTGCATGTGTCTCATGTTAGAATTAGGTCGCAGCGAGCCTAGGAACGATCCAACTCATTTAGTAAAATGTGGTTATAATTATATTACGTGCATAAAAATATAAAATATTTATTTTTTGAGATATATGCGATATGTCTTGTGGCCACCTCACGCTTATGGGATTTATGGGATTATTGCTTCACCCGGTGACTTACGACCGATTTATGATTATGTATGGGTACGGATATCCAGTTCAATGGCTGTGATGATCTCTACCGCCCAGTATACTGTGGTTTAGTCTGATCAGGCGCTTACGTTCATGTTATGTTATGGGCCACTTGCGTAGAACATTATCTCTACAAAAAAATATATGATATGCTAATTTTTGACATGGCTCTATCGAGCAAATATTTTACGTACGATGTTCAGTTCTGCACGTATTTATAATTACTCATGACACGATTTTCACGTTACGCTTTACGATATGATATTTTACGTTGCATGTGATTTTATGCTATATTTACTTTTTATTCATGATATATGCATGCTGAGTCTTTAGACTGACTAGACTTGATTGTTGTAGGTACTGGTGAGATCGAGACTGAGGGCGGGGACCAGTGAGCTAGCTTGGGTCAGCAGTAGTAGGAACCCGAGGACCTCTTTTTTATCATTTACTATTTATGCTCAAACTCAGTTTTTTTACTTTGACGAATAATTTTTTTTTAGTTGTTGTGTGAAAACGATAATTTCTTCCGCTGTTACTTTAAACATTAAATCTTTTTATCAGTTTATTTTATTAATGATGCATGTTATTTATTTAAAGAGAAAAATTTTAAATAATTCCGCAAATTTACAAATACAAACTACGAGCCTCTACAAATAACATGATTCAAAAAGCATGGAAACTCAAGTTTTATCATGTACATGTCATAAAAACGAAAATAAATAAGGAGAGATCATATTTTTCATGTAAACATGTATAATCATGCATAATATGGTATGAACGAAAAACAATTCTTAACGCGAAGAACGTTGTCGGAGAGACGGGGAAGACTTGCTGCTGCATTTTAATCCACCAAATCCACATGACTTGTTTTGAAAATAAGTGTGTGCGTGCGTGTGCTGATGGAGGAGAAAAACCCTAGGTCTCTAGGTTGAAGGAGACGTGTGTTTTGATGTAGATTAGGGTTTTGAGAGATCAAGCTTTGATATAAATAATTGGGTAGGAGTTTATGCCCAATAACCTTAATATAATAGGCCTATTAGGTCCATTATAATGTAGGTAAAATATTTCGTTTAGGAAATCTTTTTAAAATATTAACCGAGTTCCTAAAAATTCCTTATTTTCGTCAAAAATCGATTAGCGGTTTAAAATAAGACTTATCGGGTAAAAACATATCAAAAGATACCATTTTCGAAAATAACATATAAAATATATCATATATTAAATTATTAAAAATAATCGTTTAATAAATATATTTTCTTTTATGGTCATCGGTATCCGTTCCTCGATCGCGTCTCGAATAATCCTTAAAAATATAGTTTCATGCATTTTAATAGAAAATCATATTTTAAACATGTAAACATGCCTACAACATTTAATTCATGCAATCAAAATAATTTAATTAATTATTTTTTTTATTTTTTTCTAGATTTACATGTTGTTAGATTACATTATTGTATTTTAGACCTTACAACAGCTTCCTGCAGTATCTTCCAAACTAAATTGTCCGGATGCACCCTCGCTTGGTTCAATAGGCTCCCCGAGAACTATAGAAATTTTGGAGAAGCTCAACTAGCGTTTCGATTACCATTTCAATTTGTCACCCACCAGGCCCAAGCCCATGCAAGCGCCCCAATCAAACAACGCTCACGTTCCGATGTCAGATCAAGTACTATAAAATTAGAGAAAACATTAATCGGGGGAAAATGAAGAAATCCAATACTCAACAGTAAAGGTGTTCATTCACACATATACTTTATGATGACCGACATAAACACAGGGAAAGGTACGACAACATGTAGAAAACACTACATCGGGGGAAGGAAATAGCACATCCAATCTTATCAGTCCAAGTTATATAATGATCGTCGTCAATGACACACCTATCATCTAAACAATCAGAAGACTGCATAATACACTGCTATAATCCGAGAGACGAGCTGATATACGCATAAATCCCAATTATGATAACATCATCAACATAGATCTAAAGCCACACAGGTTTGATCATGGCTCATCCCATCATCAAAATCATCTTAAATCATTGTTGACATGGTGTTCAATAATGTCCAAAATATCCGGTCAACAATGATAATTGCATATGCATTGGGCTCAAAGTCATCGAAATCATATGTAACTTAATCTACTGAAATATCTAGGAAATCTTCGAGATGATCCCAAAAGTCAAAATGTATCCACCTTCGCTAGGATGACAAATATATACTCAGATTGAGTTTCAAGGGACGGATTGGTCGAACTCTGGCATAGAATGTGATTTTCTCTCCATATCTCTCAAACGCTCGGTTGAAAATGAGGGAGTAATGAGGCTTCTTTGGTACAAAAACTATCCGAACATGAAAATCGAGGCAAAAAGGTGAACTAGTTCCCCATCGCCAAAGCTTCGTATTTTGAACTTTAAGGTGGCGCTTGTGCTTCGTATTTATTGGTACTCCAGTGCTCGTATTATTTATTATTTTATTATATTTTTTTAACCTCGACAAATCAACATAATTAGTTTTTGGGTTACTATACAATTTAAAATTTTTTAAAAAATAAGTTGGATTTGCCTTGGGTATGCCTAGGCATGGTAATAGGCCGAATCGATGTGGAACAATTGGTCCGACTCAATCAAAGCTCAATCTAGAATGAGTATAATTGGCTCTGATTCAACACAATAGTTAATCGGAATAGGTTGCTTCAAAATAGATTTGAAACAATTTTAATCCAATCCATTTGAATCAAGTATCGAAATTGACAGGAAACTTATATCTAATCTTTATATACATATTTTTTATAAAAAAAAAAAATTGATTCGAATTTTTTCTTACTCCAGTCCAATTTGATTTCAATACAATTTAATTCGATTTCGATTTTGGATTGGGTCCGGTATCACACTTGATTTATTTGGTTTCATCACTCGACAATCGGTTTAAATCAGTTTGGAACCCATCCGATTCGGTTCAATAAGATGCCTAGACCGTAATCTATGAATTTTTATTAATAAAATTCATGTTTACTGAGTAAAAAATTAATTTGAATTTGAATACTAAAATGATTCATTCAGTTGACTCTTGAACAACAGAAGAATTTTGAGAGGTGGAGTAGCAGAAACCTACGCCACACATTCTTCGTATCTTCACTATATACAAACTTAACCATGTTCGTTGTTCACAGAAGTACAGTAATGGCGGCTTTCTCGTTGTCGTTATCAAATCACTGTTTCCGCACTTTCCCATCTCCTAGACGACGCCACCTCAACACTTTTGCAATTCTACCGCCTTCTTTTGCTGTCCAACCCCATTTCCATAATTGGCACGTCAATACAAATGCGCGCATGTTATGGCGGGCTAAATTTTCCTATGTCGCTACTGAAGTCACCGAGACACCTCCCCCTGTCCCGCCGCCAGCGGGAGGAGGAGATACCGATGCTGATACGGGTGCTGATCGGGTCAAAGTGGTGCTGCCCACGAACGAATCCTCCGAAAGTCTCCTCAGAATTCGTCACACGGTAACAAATTTGTATTTGATTTTTACTGGGTTGTTAAGGATGTGCTTGTTGTGAATCATGAGGTTTTGGGTTGGGTTGGGTTTTGTGTACCTTGTGCTTTTGAGACAATTGCACTTATTGTTATTGATTTTTGCCTTTTGGGGTCAATTCTATATGTTTTTACTTTGTGAAAATGGTGAAGAAAGTTTATTCACTAAAACAAGCTGAATCCATAGTTAATTGTTGAGACATTATTTTTGGAGTGCGGTGTACATTGTTTTTGCGGCATTAAAATGGTGTTCAAGGGACTGAATTACAATTATTTTCATTTTTTTTTTTTGAATCTCTTTAGTTGTTGAATGCTGTTTTAGGGATGAAATGTTAATTATTTTCGGGAAGTTACGATCGTTTTAAATTTGAATTTCATTTTTAAAATACCCATTTGTGCTACCAATCAACTGCTGTGGCAGCCTGGAAGATTGGAAGTCTATAGGAACAAGTTTTTCTGTCGAAATCAAATTTGATGCATGGAACTGGATTGATATGATAAAGTTGTATACTTGTTTGAATGGTTCAGCTGTCAGCACACCGGATACTGATTAGTTTTAGTTCTTATTGAAAAGTCATGATTCGTTCGTATGCAGTGTGCTCACGTAATGGCCATGGCTGTTCAAAAGCTTTACCCAAAAGCGAAAGTGACAATCGGTCCATGGATTGAGAATGGGTTTTATTATGACTTTGATATGGAACCTCTGACAGACAAGGACCTTAAGAACGTTAAAAAAGAAATGGTGAGCTTATTTTGTCTTGTGATTGGAATTCTCCATTTTTATTTCTTCTTAGTTTTTACTACTGCATGGGTGGTCGTTGTGTGTATTCATTGGATTACGCTTTTTTGGGACATAATTTATATCTTGAATTAACTGTAGGATCGCATTATTGGTCGGAATTTACCTTTAATTAGAGAAGAAGTGACCAGAGATGAAGCTCAGAGAAGAATAATGTCCATTAATGAGCCCTACAAGATTGAGATTCTAGAATCCATTAAAGAGGAACCTATCACCATCTATCATATAGGTATTGCCTGTTCAGTTAATTCATTGCAAAACTATTTATCACTCAACTATTAAGCAGCTAGAGCTGCATCCGAAACATTTAAAAACATTTTACTTCCGGAATGATGGGTTCTTTGTGCTGGTTAACCAAATAGTTTGTCCTTCCTTTGTCATGCTGTAGGAGATGAATGGTGGGATCTCTGTGCAGGGCCGCATGTCGATTCGACTGGAAACATAAATAGAAAAGCTTTTGAACTTGAGTCTGTTGCCGGTGCTTATTGGAGAGGAGACACAAATAAGCCAATGCTGCAAAGAGTTTATGGCACAGCTTGGGAGAGTGAGAAACAACTGAAAGCTTATCTTCACTTCAAAGAGGAGGCTAAAAGACGGGATCATCGTCGAATTGGTCAAGATCTCGATCTGTTTTCTATACAGGTGCATTGCTAAATTGAATACTCTCTGTAGTCTGTAGTCATACTCTTTGTACAAAATGAGTTTTTCAAGTTCTCAGTTTGATTCAGTTATCTGAAACTAGTTGACGAAAAAATAGATTTGCATGATTGTTATTCATCTAAGTTCCAAAACATTTTTTGTGGGTGATTGAAGCTTCAATTCCAGCTGAATAATTGCAGGATGATGCTGGTGGTGGCTTGGTATTCTGGCATCCCAAGGGTTCTATTATAAGGCACATAATTGAGGATTCTTGGAAAAAGATTCACATACAGAAGGGATATGATCTACTCTATACTCCACATGTGGCAAAGGCAGATCTTTGGAAGGTCAGTGGTCATCTGGATTTCTACAAAGAGAATATGTTTGATCAAATGGAGATTGAGGAAGAACTTTATCAGCTTCGACCGATGAATTGCCCTTACCATGTATTGGTTTACAAACGGAAGTTACACTCTTATAGGGATTTTCCAATCAGGGTTGCAGAACTTGGAACAGTTTACAGATACGAGTTGTCCGGAAGTTTACATGGCCTGTTTCGTGTAAGAGGATTCACCCAGGTAAACCACATACTTTTTGCTCGTCCTTTTTTAGAAATTTTAGGTATGTTCTTTGGATGCTTTTTTGGGTATCAGATACAGTAACGTCTTTAAAACATCTGAGATGTACAAAGGTCGCAGCTCTAATACTTCATGGCAATGTTCTAAAACTCGGGTTAGACGGCCGCCTAGGCGCCGCTTGACCGCACCGAAAAGGTTCTAGGAGGCCAACCTATGCGGCAAGGGCTCTTAAGCGGGCCTAGGTGTTTATAGTCTTTTTGGCAAATTTTTTTTGGGCTTTTAGTTTTTGAGAACCGAATTAAACTAGAACATTAGTAATCGGTAAGAAGGCTCGTGTTTTCAAATTATTCTTAAATGAAATCATTTTGAATCTCCTCTCTCCTTGCCTTGTCCAATAGGCTGTTTCCAAGTGATCGGAGTTTAGTCTGAATTTGCTGTAAAAAAACTAGATTTCAACTTCAAATCTTTCATTTTTCTGCGGGAAAGAGAATGAACTAAAGAAAGAATTATAGGCTCGTGTTTTTATTTATTTGGGATTGAAAGCCCAATTAAAACCAAGATTTGTTGGCTTGCATTAGCTCTAACACGTCACTCTCATCTTCTTTGTCTGTTTACTTATGCACAGATAAGAAAATCGAACCAGACCCTAAAAGTAATATTTTTCTTTATTTTGATTTTTTTTGCATTGCCTATTATTCTGATCCTCTTTAAGCAGAAGAAGCAGGAAGAATGAACCAAGTGTCAATTGGATTTTAACAAAGTTTGGGTTGAAATTTAGTCTAAGAACCATTACAAGTCTCTTGATACCGTGGAATCAGCCTAGCGGCACCTAGTCTCCGTCTAGGTGGCCTAGACTCTAGGCGCTAGTCTGGCGCCCGACTAAGTCCTAGCGAATTTTAGAACCATGCTTCATGGTTTTGTATTTTTGTGGACCATGTTTGAATTGTTTCTGCCCATCGTTAAAAATCTTGCTTGAGCCATGCAACTGAAAACTTTCTGCCCGTGTGTTATTTTCTGTAAAATTAAGTGGATGTTTGAGGCTTAAAAAATGTCTTTATTCAGGATATCAATTCAGTTTACCGAACAGAAGACACTGTTGATTAGTTTCCAATTAAAACAACTACCTTTTCCGTAAGAAATATTAAAGTGAAATTGGAAATTCTATTTCTTTCGTTGAATGTTTCCATCTGTTCTCAGCTAATTTAGAATTGTTCTTTAATGTTGAAATTACCATTGTTGATGGATGAGGCTCCAATGGGTATTATTATTTAAAGGACAAATAAGTGTTCTAAATTGTGCCCTAGACGGTGGCTGACCGCACCGAAAAGGTGCTAGTCAGCCCGCCTAGGCGGCCTTAGGGTGGTAGTTCTGAAACTATGGCCATGGCCATATGTGTGGTTAGGACTCCGGCTGTGGTTTCGGCTGCGTCGGTTGAGTTGACGGAGAATAACGAAGATTTTGGCGGCGGCGGCGGCGGCGGTCCCGGTAACCGGAATTTTTACGGCGAATTGACTCTATGCATGATGAGAGGAAGAAATGATATAGGTGGAAGATCTGGGGTTAGAACTCACAAGTGAACATAATAATATACAAGCATATGTGGGTCAGTTAATGGGTTTGTTTACAAATGGGCTTAGTCCAAATGAATAGTTAAAGAATAGACTGCTAATTCCATGGAATACCAACAAATGTACGTCCACACCAGTGATGAAAACATAGAAATCATGAATTCGTCTGCCAAGCCTAGGAGGGCGCCTAGTCCCTGCCTAGGCGCTGCTCTGGCGCCTGACTAGCGTCTAGAGAATTTTAAAACCTTGTGACAAATACACATCAAACCATTAGAATCTTCCCCACCAGTACAGATGGGCTCTCTTCAATGTTAATACTGGTAGATAATAAGATGCCACAACTGGGTGTCTGTTACATATTCTTGACTGCTCCCAGTTTTTGATAAACTTCTTTAGCGTCCTCCCTTCCCAAGCAAACTTCTTTTCTAACCACATCCTCGATACTAAATACTGAAAAAATTAAAATCCAACAGGCAATTCAGTTCACAACAGCTGGACTCGTGTTTCAAGGTGCTGGCTCATATGGTATTGCCGTGCGCCTGTAGTAACTGTTGTGTTCTCTTAACAGTCCTTAGAACTAAATTTGAGCCGTATGGGGACAGTGGAAATCAAATGGAATAAAGATTTCCCTTATTACCACATGGACAAGTAGGATCCAAAGTAATAATCTATTCCACCAGTCTGTCCATAGTCTCTAACTGGCAAAGAAACGAAACCTCTCCAAATTTGGATTTTTGAACTACTTTACAGTTGATCTGAGGTGCTTCTTTCTTATGGACTTTGGATTTCCCATGCTATACATCTCTGTTAACTATGTTAACCTCTTGTTCAAAAATTCAACAGAAATGTTTTTCTGCGTATCTTTAGCCTCTAGGAATTGCACAGATTGGCTTTTATGCTCTGAGAAAATCAACTGTACACCAATTACCATGGTGGTAAGGAGTCAGCTTTCTTTATCAAAGTTGATAATCCAAGAGCTGACTGGCGTTAATCGACTTATATATGACCGCAGCAACTAGAAAACGAACCATAAGCAATTATGACTTGGTCGATACTCATTCTGAACCATTTCCATAATATATTTTGAATTAGTTTAGCAAAAGTTATTTTAAATTCAACAGGGAGGATCCAAGATGGAATGGTTTCCTACATCTTCCTAATTTTGTACCTCTGAGTTGCTTGATTCGATTGAACCCTTGAAGTGACCATTGTGGTTCCTGTTTTTTGGTCACTGGTTAATAACTTCGCATCGTATGTATCAATAGCAGTCCCACGACTCATATATTTTTCCTGATGTTATCATGCATCGGTAGGATATATTTGCTAGTCTCTGGTTAATTGATACTATTCTGTTCCTGTTCATTTTCCAAGTACATAGTGATCTAGATGCTTATGTTTATATTACTTCAATGTGATGGTTTTGCAGGATGATGCCCACATTTTTTGTTTGGAGGATCAACTTAAAGATGAAATTAGGGGTGTCCTGGATCTTACCGAGGAAATATTATTGCAATTTGGCTTTGATAAATATATAGTAAACCTCTCAACAAGACCAGAGAAAGCAGTGGGAGATGATGATATATGGGAGAAAGCTACATTAGCCCTAAAGGATGCTTTAAATGACAAAAGGTGGAGTTACCAGATTGATGAAGGTGGTGGTGCCTTTTATGGCCCAAAAATTGATCTCAAAATAGAGGATGCTCTGGGAAGAAAGTGGCAATGCTCGACCATACAGGTACTCTCGGATGAGATTTTTTGCTTGTCGTATATCCGATGAGCCAAATTAGTTGGAAATGAGAGATCAACACAATCAATTTTTTGTTCAGGTGGATTTTAATTTGCCTCAGCGCTTTGACATTACATATGCTGATTCCGATCAAAAGAAAAAGAGACCAATCATGATACATAGAGCAGTTCTTGGATCCTTAGAACGGTTTTTTGGGGTTCTTATTGAGCATTATGCTGGAGATTTTCCATTATGGCTTTCTCCAATTCATGCTCGAGTATTGCCTGTCACTGACCTTCAGGTAAAGAAAAGTTTGTCTTCTTCTGCCAGTTTTTGAATGTTAATTTTCACGATATCATAATCTGAAATCAATGAAATTACATGCGTTTAGAAATCACCTTATCATTTACAATCTGGATATTGATGCTTGTTAAATTCATCTATGTTTATGTTTTCTTGAGATTTATGGGTTTTTCCATGTTGATTAATTGTCGCTCGTCTTTTTTACAGCTTGAGTATTGCAATGAGGTGACTAAAAGAATGAAAGATAATGGAGTTCGGGCTGAAATTTCCAGTGGTGAACGCCTCCCCAAGCTTATTAGGACCTCAGAAAAGCTCAAGATTCCATTAATGGCAGTGGTAGGTCCAAAAGAAGTCGAAACACGAACAGTAACTGTGAGATCCAGGTTTGGAGGAGAATTGGGAACCATGACAGTTGATGATTTTATCTGCAGAATAAAGTATGCAGTTGAAAACAAAACTTTGGACTCGTTTATTTGTTCGACGTAAGTGGCACCATCCATGGAGGGACGTTGGAGAAATCATGTAACGAAGGAGATTCTTATTTGTACAAATAATAATTGAGTTCTTAAATTCTAGTCGACAAACACTATGAGCTAAAAAGAATTAATGAATAACTTAGTAAAATGGAGTTTTATTCATATCCTTATGAATCCAAGAATTTTTCGCTATTGGGTAAAAGATGTCTATTTGGTGCAATTTCTCGAGAATTTAGACAATTAAATTTAACGAAATAGGTAAAAGAAATTTCCATCCAAATCGAGGAACCCTAGTAAAGGATCGTCAACAAGAAAAAAACGAGAAGAACAAAAGAAAGGAGAAAGCACGAAGAATCACTTCTTATCGACCCGTTTTGAATGATTCGGATCTAGTTCAATTTTTTTCGGATAATTCTATATCACAAATTTTACGAACGGAAACCCTCCGAAGGAAATTATACGGAAGCGTTACAGAATTACTATGAAGCTGGATCAAGTAAAGATTATGGGTTTTCAACCTACCGAGGAGCTAATGAAACTATTTTAGTCAAATTTAACTGTCTCATCTGTTCACACAAAATTTTTTTTATCTGCACCCGAATTTACATATGGTAATGTTGATCTAGTCTCAATAAGAATGTTAGTTCTTACTGTTCACGCTCAACGAATCGGTTGATAGGATCCTATTGCAACTTCCTGATTGGTCTGAGAATTTCGTGATTAATTGGCAAATCCACTTTGATTCTCTAACAACAAAAATGAAATCCGATACATAAATCCGTTAATAAAAGAACCTCAAAAGCTTTGATTGTATCATTTACATTATTTATATATATATATATTATATTTGACCTTGTCTAGGCAAAATCTTTGAAATGATGACCTTATTTCCATGTCTACTTTTCCAAAAAACTTGTCTACTTTTCCAAAAAACTTAATTCCTAACAGACGTAGTGTTGAAACATTTCATGTTCGCGATCTTGATTTTAATAACAAAATTTGTTATTTTGTTTCTAATGAATTTACCTAAGTGCGCAGAAGCTTAAACTGATCAGGATTCGAACTGATCAGTTACCGAGCCAAAACTGAAAGCGTCAACTGATTGCACAAACTGAACCAGCTCAACTGAAATATCAAAGAACAATTCAACTGATTGACCAACTAATAGGTATTTCAGCAGAAGACCTTCAGAAACCCGACCAGCTGATGAAGAGCCCAACTGAAGCAGTGAAATCAGTTCAGCTGACGAGCCAACTGATTTCACCAAACCAGTTCAAGGTCAGTTCAACTGACCAGTTCAGAACATCAGTTAAGAATCAATCAGTTCGCAGAACACGAGCTATTGAAGCTCATGGACAATATTGTGTTTGAAGCACCTTCGTAGGAGTTAGAACCGATCCAACAATTGGTATCAGAACAAGCTGTTCTAAGAAGGACATTTGAAAGTTATGGATTTTAAAATCCTCTTAAAAATTTTATATGAGTTTACCGTGGGAAGAGAGAAGATTGTTGGATCTGCAACTAACATTGTAGCCACTTCTTTCGACTCCGGATTTTGTTGTTTTAGCAATTTGCAGGGTTTTGAGTTCAACTGACAAGCAAAATAGCTAAACTGATCTATGGACAAGTTTCAGTTTCCATCCTACCAGTTCAGCTGATCATCAGACGAAACCTAGCTATGCTGAAAGGTTGGATGATTAGGAGCTTAATCATCAGAAGTATATCGCCGCTTCATTGCAATATCATATCAGAGTAGATGATCAATGTGGTTCAGTATCAGTTGAGTCCAGTTTTTGTCAGCTCGACCAGTTAGACAGCACAGAGATAAAGTCCAACGCTAATTAGCTGCTCTTCTCGCAAAAAGAGACTCAAGATCGATGCAGCATTTCAAAGCATTCAAGGAAACTAGTTATTGGTACATCTAGTTCTATTATATATAAACTGAATGATATTTGATGTTGTTTAAAACTTGCTATTATAGTAGCATTTCCCTTACACATGATTGGTGTGCTTAAATGTATGATACAAGGGACGCTTATTTGATTAAATAAACATCATGTTTATCTAGTTGGTTTGAATGTAACTGAACTGATATTTTCAGTTAACGTGTTGCCTAAACTGCTTGAATGTTAAAAGTTGCTAAAACTTCATTAAATCACGTAAATGATTATATTTTTAAGGGGGAGTTTTTAATTCAGTTTTTGAGGAGAAGCTTTCTTTAAAATTATCCCTCGAACTGAAAAATGTTTTAAACTCGTTTTAAATTCAGTTCTTGAGGGGTAGCCTTCTTATCGCTCGAACTAAAAAAACTCTTTTAATCGCCTTAAATGTTTTTTGATTCTCACAAAGGGGGATAATCAGTATTAAATTATATTTTATATTTTTAAATCGTGTTAATTGCTCAAGTTTTGTGATCATCAAAAAGGAGGAGATTGTTGGAACATTTAATGTTCGCAATCTTGATTTTGATGTCAACAAAACTTGTTATTTTGTTTCTAATGAATTTATCTAAGTGCGCAGAAGCTGAAACTTATCAGGATTCGAACTGATTAGTTATCGAGCCAAAAACTGAAGCTATCGAGACTAAAACTGAAAGTGACAACTGATTGCACAAACTGAACCAGCTCAACTGAAATATAAAATAACAGTTCAACTGATTGACCAGCTGATAGGTAGTTCAGCAGAAGACCTTCAGAAGCCCTGTAACGTCCGAAAAAACAACCTACGTAAACCACATGCATGCAAAATTGTTTTAATTGCCTAATCATTTTATTTAATTATTTTTAAATGCTTATATGATATTTATTATATGATTAAATGTATGATTTCATGATTAAATGATTATGTGACATGTTTTCATGAAATTAAGGATTTTACCCGAATATTTGATAATAGGCAGGGAAAAGGAGACCGGGGACGACCAAGACAAGAATATGTATTTTTCGTTAAATAATGGCAAGGCTTCCTAATATGATTTAAAAATGATTTAATTTTCTTAAAAATTTTTGAGTTCGAATTATTTTACAAATCGACCTCGATTTTTCTCGGGAAGCCGGTTTTGGGCAAACAAAGAGTTTTAAAAGTTCAAAAATATTATTTTATGGAAACTTATTTTATAAACTTTAATGTTTTAATTAAATAAGTGTTATTGGCCCAATTTAATTAATTAAGTAGGTCCAATAACCTCTAAGCAAACAAGCCCAAACCTAAGCTCAATTACATGTTAATTAAAATACATAAATAGTGTTTTAGAGTTTTCTTTCACCACAATTCCTTCCCATCAGCCGTTTTCTCACCTCAAAGCACACAAAATTTTCGAAAAAAATAAAGAGGAAGGAAGAAATCTTGTGTTCTTCGTCATCCGGTCGTCCAACGTCGTACCCTCGCCGAAGATCGAATAATTGAGCGTTATAAACGCAAAGGCACGTTTATTAAACTCTTTTAAACATAATACAAATCATAATATGTGTGTGTTAATTGTTTATGCATGAAAAAAATAGGTATTCGATAATTTTTACGGTAGAACGTTTATACGACATTTTTACGCTTCTATGAAAAACGTTTTTGAAATCCAACGATATGCTGCCAAGGTAGGATGTTATATGATTAAAATATGTACAAAACATGATAAATATTGAAGGAAATATGCTGGAAAACCGTGGGTAGCAAGGGAAATAGGGGCCGAAGGTTTTGTTTGGTTTGCAAGAGTCTTCGGGAGAGGGCTGCAACGGAGCTAAGGGCGAGCTGGGTAGGTCCATCAGGGTTCAAGGGAGATGGGCAGGGGTTGGGCCAGGGGCTGGAGTTGATGGGCAGGTGGCTGGCTCGAGCGAAGCATGTGATTGTGGAAGCAAGCGTGCGCAGGCTGCTGTTTGGTTTCAGGTGGCTTGTGCGCGCGGTCAGGGGATGGGCTAGGTCTGGGTAGTGTCTGGGCATGGTCCAGAGATGGTTAGGGTCATGTGGGCTTGGTGGTGGCTCGACTGGAAGAGCCCAAGTGGGCTGGGAGTCTAGGGGCGTGAATATCTAGCCATGTGCAGGTGTGTGCTTCTGTCCAAGTGAGTTTGAGCGAGCTAGGGTTTTGTTCCAGGGGCTGGGCTTAGTCAGCAGGGTTCCTAGATGGGTTGGCTTGGGTTTGGCTCAAGGTGGCTTGGGCGTGGCTCGAGTAAATTAGGAGATGGCTTGGGTGGTTCGATAACGTGTCAAAAACAAAAATTAAAAAGCAAAAATTGAATCCATGGGTCCACGGGTGTGGCTCGTGACTTCGAAGAGTAGAATAAATAAAAAAAATGCTATGTTTAAAATTTGAGATCAAAATAATAAGTTTTGTATTTATCCGGGATTTAATCGACGCACGAAACGCTAATAAAAGAATTAATTGAAAGGCCTAGTTTTAATCTTTATAAAATTATGAAAAATTATATTTAAGCTTAAATAATTATTTAGAATATTCTTATGTCAATAAATGTGAGAAAAAGATAAATTCGAGAATTTTTACGTCCAGGAGCAAAACGATCTTTTTACACTTAGGAAAATACGAAAACGCTTGGCAGCGTCCCGAAGGATCATAACGCATGTTAAATGATATTATATGTTTTAAAATGATGATTTTGATGATAATATGTATTTTTATGATTTATGGTAAAGTTGTGCAATTTATACTGTCTAAAATGCTATTTTTGGAAAGCTATGTTATTTTATGATTTTAAAAGAAAAAGAAAAATATTTTGAGGGATGTGGATTGACTGTGACAAATGATATGATATATGATTTTGTGGAGATGACGTGAGGGCCAAGGCCCTACAGGGACCCCATCTATGGGAAAAGGCCCTAGAGGGATCCTGAATATCGTATTTCTATGGTGGAGCCTAGTGTCCATCCCCATGGACCATGTGGAGCTAAGACTGCAGTCGACCAAAGGATAAAAACTAGTCATTTTCAAGGATCAAACTTCACCCAAAATGATATATGATTGAAAGCTTATGATGAAAAAGATTTTATGATATATGATTTACGATGAGGATTAAAGCTATTTTTAAAATGATTTAATTATGCTTAAAGCTTATTTTAAATGATTTTTAAATTATTTATTTATGCTTAAAGTTATTTTAAAATGATTTTACGATTTATGATTTAATGATGCTAAAATGATTTTTAATTGTTTATTTATGTTCAAAAGCTATTTTAAATAAAAATATGATTTTTAATGCATGTGATTGTATATGTATTATTTGTTATCCATGTTTAGAACGTGTTGAGTCTTTAGACTCACTAGGTTTGTATGATGCATGATTTGATGATTTATGGAGACGGTGACGATTGAGTGGATCGAGTGCAGCAGTACACACCTGAGGGCCATTTATGTTCTGCACTACTTGATAGATTTATGATTTAAAGATTATGTTAAGGATTTTTATTAGAGATATTTTTATGCTTAATTTTATTGTTAGCCGATCTTTTTAAAGGTCGATTTAGGAATTTTGGTTAGTCGATGATTTAGGATTTTATTTTATGCACTTGAGATTCGTTATGCTAAATTATCATGAATGATTGGAAATGTTAGGTTTAGGATTTGGTATTTTTGAGTTATGATTTATGTTTTAGTATAAAAAAAAAAAATCGAGATCGTTTCAAGCCCGGCCAGCTGATGAAGAGCCCAGCTGACCAGTTCAACTGAAGCAGTGAAATCTGTTCAGCTGACGAGCCAACTGATTTCACCAAATCAGTTCAAGATCAGTTCAACTGACCAGTTCAGAACATCAGTTAGGAATCAATCAGTTCGCATAACACGAGCTATTGAAGCTCATGAAAAATATTGTGTTTGAAGCACGTTAGAACCGATCCATCACGTAACAAAATTTTAAAAATGTTAACTTTGAAATTCAAAACATGACTTGGGCTTTGTACGATTCAAATCCATGCATAAGATGGTTAGAGTTTATTACATTTGTGTTTTAAACGTTAAAGATAACTTTTCTTGTAAGTATCTATGAACAATCTACAAAAGTCGTCTTTTTTCAATATCCAAGAATTAGGTCAACGATTGAAAGTTGTCTTGCATAGATTATACTAGAAATCTAGACAAAATTTGTGTTTAAATTCCGATAGCGGCACGATGGCGTTGCGGTGGGGCAGCAGTGGCACACGGTGGAGGAAATGGTGGAGTTCGGCCGAAAGTTGTCCAACATGAGGTGATGGCATAAATTTGACTGTTGAGGAGAGAAAAAGTTTAGCTAGTAAATTTGAGATATATTGTCATATTTATAATTTTTATTGATTAAATTTGAATCCTATCAGGATTCTTAAGTTTGAATCTTAATAAAACTCTTACTTCGGAGTTTTAACTTTGTCAAAAATCACTGCTAGGGTTTTTGCTAACTAGGAATTAGAGTTGTATTAATATTTTCCAAATCTTATTAATCAGATAATCAATTATAGTGGTTTGATCATAATCTTGATTGATGATCAGGCATTACCGATATAACGAGGGTATAAAACTTGTTATTATGATGCAAAGTAAAAATTTCGAAGATCAAAATCTTCCACTAATTCATTTTTTGCAGCGGCTTATTTTAAAACTTCTTCACGAAATTACGAAATTGCACCCTTCTCACAAAATTAGCAGTCAAACTAACTTACACAACTTTCAAATAAGAAATCTATTTATAAACTCTTTTATAAACATATGTTTGATCCCTATCAAACTTAATCATCAAAATCAATTCTTTGGATTGAACTATTTCAACGAGAATATATTATTCAATACTTGTATGACCATCAATGGTACATTGATACAACTAGCCGTTGGTTCAAAACTTCATGTGATTAAGGTAAACATTTCTCCTTATTTGGACTTATCCTAATTCATCAGTTCTTCATCAAGAATGTAAAAGTTCAAATCTAATTGCACATATCGAATCATGATAAGAGCGTCTAGTAGCATCTCCCTAGTATCAATGATAATGCCTGCAAGAACCAAAGCCTATTTCTAAAATACATATATCCCGATCGAATATGCAATCTTTGATGTATCAGAAGTTGCAAATGAATTTGATAACGATGTGATGTATCTCTGAGTAATCACAGTGACATCGTGTGTGCAACTAAGAAAAAACTTTTTCTTAAAGCACAATTCATATTCTGACCGGATATTCCTTTCACTATCAACTGACCCGTAGATGAGCGGTGAATCCCCGAATAGAATATATCAGCTCCTACGTATGTCGAACTACACATAACCTCGCCACCTAATGACCCTTTCGTAGTCGGTAAATGAGTCAAAGCGTAACACTAGTACGCATAATTTCAATTTTGTACCGGATCAAAAGAGTAATGATATACAACCATAATCGAGAATTTATCAACTCAATAAATGTTAACCACTTGGAAAGTATACTAGTACAATTTCTCTAATATATTATAGCTATTAAACGAAGTAATAGATAGAAAAATTCCGAAATAGACGAGCATGTAGTAAAATGGCACTTTTTTACTTCACATTAAAATCGAAGTTGTAGTTCAGAAAAAGCGAAATCTTTGGTCGATCCAAAGAGATAAAACTGATTCAAAATTGGACCGAATCCAAAATAAAACAATGTCTTGTACTTCATTGGTTTGGTCAATTAGCGAAGTAAATGATGACATATAACTTAACAAGTTACATTGATTGCCGAAATAAAATACGTCTTTTACTTCATGTGTGTCGTCAAATGATGAAGTAATATACAATATTTTACTTCTGCATTATTTTAATTTAACGAAGTAATTTTTTACTACCACTGTACTAATTTAATAACTTTTTGGAGTATTTGAATTATTTGTAATTTCATTTTTTTTTCATGTATTAGTGAAGTAAAAAAAAATCATGTCACGAAAATTGAACAAATATACATCAGTAGCATAATATCTACAACAAAAAATAAATTAATTTCATTAAATCTTTAATCCAAAATATGGTTTACCAGTCAAAAATTTGACCCAAAATATAGTTACATACGAGTCACAAAATCATTCATAAATATGTCTCAACTACTCAAAATCGAAAGAGAGTCGAAAATGTATATCCACAAGTACAACCCAAAAAGTGAATTCACCAACTTTAACGTCAACAGCAAGTGCAATCTGCCAATCTTTAAATAAATTTGGATACTCTCCAAGGTCAGCAAGAAATTCAACAGCTTTCTAATTAATCTGAAAATTGCATTCACCGAACACATATTTTTATACCATATCTGAGATAACTGGTACTGAAAAATCATATATTTATACTATATATTTAATATTTTGTATCGATTTTAATTCATGAAAAAACATGTGGACCAGAGGAGTGTAAATATTCTTTTATCTTGACAGATACTGATGTATTTAAAGAAAATATACCATCAAATTAAACACAAAATTATCAAGACCTGCAGAGCCGACGTTCTACCACCTAAAATAGGAGAGTTATATTTGTGATTCCCCATTCAGCCACATAAAATAGGTGGTGCAATTTTGTTTTTTTAAGCTGAATATTTGGTGCAATTTTGTGTATCACTGTAATATAAGTTCACTAAATTTTTAGTATACAGGTTATTGAAATTGAATATTAATAGAAAATAATTATAACTGAATAGATGGAAATAAAGGCAATTTCTTCTTAACAAATGCATGCCAAAATTATCATGATACAAAATCAACAACAAATTCACAGGAAGTTTCTCCAATTACACAATAACTATAAGCACATCCACAGATTATTATAAAACTTGTCATATTTGAGATTAATCGATGACTTCGAAGTGTACATAAACAACAGAGTTCTGGTTCCTAATACTTTAATTAATTATCAAAAGCCTTGGCAAATTTAATCAGTAAAGACATTGTAGCATGCCATTTTCAAAGCCAATGTCAAAACAACAAGCTTGCCCAAGCGCCAATAAAGGCGAATCCTCCAAATGGAGCCACTCTAGAATATGTTCTATCTTCAAGGTATGCAACCGCGTAACACCTGCAAATCACCATTTAAATCAACTGAGACAATGTTCAAAAAGAAGTTCAAACTATATGTGAAGCGAGTTTTCCATATGGGACTCAATACATTTATATGAATTCCTTTAACATAATCCAAGCCATTATACTAACATACTGCCAAAGAAGAACTAGAAATGCCGAAATTGATCATTAATGCAGCATTTTACATGCATTTTGAGGACCCTGTAGCTGAGATTGAGCCAAGAAATGGGCACTAGAGCTTCCAAAAGATAGTGCTTTGTGGTTACCAAGTAGAACTAAATATGAAAACACAACATAGGTTCCTAAAAATATAAACAAGCAAGCAAGGCTACTCCTAGTTAATCAAGCAGTTGCCAGGTAATGAGTTAACCACTCCCATAAGGTGCTGTGCACTTAGTTAACCACTCTTAACCCCCCCCCCCCCCCCCCCACCCCCCCAACATAACATCGTACGCCATAAGTAAATTAATTCTAAAGAACCCCATTACTCTTCGATAAGCCAGACCATACATCACCGGAGTAATCTAAGATCGTAAATTTGAATGCGTTTCATAGGTTCAGGCAGTATTTAAGTGCACCTTAGTCCTTAGCATCAATTTAAAGACTATGAAATAAAATTTGCCTTCAGTGTAACAGGGTAGAATATTCAAAAGTTTCCAAACAAAAATAAGTTGAACACTTCAATTGTGTTCCAAAATCATAGACCGAGCATCCGAAATTATCTTTTCTACGGATTCTGTATTTTAAAGCATAATGCAAGCACAGTGCAATAATGGTAAATTGAGCTGCCAATCATGCTGTAACAAAGTAAACCAGAAGCAGACACTCACGTCCCGGAAAATCCCAAGATTCCACTAGTCAAAAGGACTCCAAACTACAACAAATTCAAACAAAAAAAATCATCAACCGAAGCAAAATATATAAAAAAATCGAATTCAACACAATAAAATCAATGGGAACTCACAACGGTGGGATACTTAGTAATAGGAGCAGCAAGCAGGGCTGCTGTGTGAACCAAATGATACACGGATGCCGTGTGCCACACCTTCCAACCAATATACACAAAGTAAAACCCCAAAGTCAAAGCAAAAGAAGAAAAACATACGGGTAACAACTTTGTGCCAGAGACGAGGATCCATTGATGATTCATTAACAAAGTCAGAGCAAAAGAAGAAAAACATAGGGGTAAGAACTTTGTGCCAGATACGAGGATCCATACCTCTTTGTAAGAAGGGTTCTTCGGCTTGAAAAAATGGGCGCCGTACGTTCCCAGCCCGAGAGCAGCAACACCTTTCAACAATTTTATATTTTATTTGTTGAACAAAATAAAGAATCAGAGAAAGAATCAATGAAAAACTGGATTTACTAGCAGCTGGTGGAATCATGGCAAAACAATAGTCAAATATCAGAATCGCAGTTCCGTAAACGACCTATCAAAATCAAAACCAAAAGGGAGGAAAACAGATAATTCACCAGAGACAGCAGCAACTTTGTGCCAGAGACGAGGATCCATTGCAGATTTTGTTCCTTGTTGCAGATTTTGTGGGCTGTGTGAGGTTTCGTGGATTTTACCTGTCTTGCGTTTACTGCTCCTCAGCATTGAAATGAGTAGCCTGTTTGTGTGACCAATTTCGGAATATTATTTTAACGTAATTAATTATAAAAATTAATGTTTAAATTATTTATAAATTTTCAAATTCTAATTTCATTTAAATTTTATTTTATTCATATAAAAAATTAGCTTAAACATCCTACTTTATTTAATGACCTGAATTAATTATGATGTGCATGACTACATGTTTAAAATAGGATTTTTTGTTAGAATGCATAAAATTGTGTTTTAAAGGTTATTCGAGACGCGATCGAGGAACGGAGACCGGTGACAATATGAGAGAAAATATTTTTCTTAAATGATTATTTTTAATTGTTTAATGTGTGGTGTATTTTAAATGAAATTTTTGAAAATGAGGTGTTTTGAGTTATTTTTATACGCAGAGTCGTATTTTAAACCGGTAATCGATTATTGATAAAAATAGGGATTTTTTGAGAACTCGGTCAATATTTTCACAAACTTTCCTTAAAAAAATATTTTAAATATTTTTTAATGTGCCTATATTATACCCATGTTATTGGACCTAAACCTTGCCATACTATTTTATATAAAAAAAACTAGGCCCTAAAACCCTAACCCACACTCATTATAACTCAAGCCCCACCCCTCAAAGAGCTAATAATCTTCCTAGCAGCAAACCACACGCACACACCCACGGTTTTGAGAGGAAATTCATGCAAATTTTGAGGAAATTCAGCAAGGTCCTCCCTATGTCGACATTCTTCGTATCTCAACTCGTTTTTCGTGCGTAATAAATGCAAAGACACGTCTTAATATACTCTTTCTCATCTATCACACCATATTATATGTTTGAAGCATGTTTGCATGAAATATGCTTAGAACATGTGCTTTTATAATTTAAAACACTTGTTAATGGTGCATGAAGGGGCTGCCAACATAGGACTTTGGGAAGAAGTGTTTTTCCACACATTTAAGAGTCCCTAGATGCATAGGTAAGGGCTGAATGCAAAAGAAACAAGCTGTAACGAAATCGGGATCATAGGGTCAAGGTTCGACTTTTTGTGGAAAACTAGGAAGGGGGCTGTGCAATTGCCTTCCAAGCAAAGGGCTGGGCTCGTGAGGGTCCTAGTCTCAAGTGATGGTTGTCCACGCAAGGCTGGAGAGGATAGGAGTAGAGGGGCGCACGGCTAGCACCATCTAGCCGCAGCCGCGCACAAGGGAGAGAAGGAGAGAACAATGCACGTCCTCGTGCATGACTCTAGAGGGCTGGACTAGGAAGGTCTTAAGGGGCTCCGTCTAGGTCCTAGGAGGGTTGGTCAGGGTCTGGTCTAATAGGTTAGGGTCTAGGTGCGAAGGAATTGAGGTTGAGGTGAGCTAGGGTTCGACCAACCTAGGGCAGAAAATTCAGTAGCAATTCTAAGAATGTTCAAAGACTTTAATGGACTTGAATTGGGTTGTATATAGTTTAGTTAGGTATTTTTAAGCTTTGGTCCAAATTTGGGAAGTTTGGTTTAGTTTCGAGTCAATACGAGTCAAAACCGAGATGTACGTCTAAGTTTAAATACGAATTGACAAAATTTGCCGATGGGCTTAAGTTTATGTCTCAAAATATTTATGGGTGCATTATAAGGTGTCATTTTACATTTTGAATGATTTGGCTCGTCGTTTAAAGGCCTAAGGATAAGTTGGGAAAGTTAGGGTTTCAGGGCAAAACGGTCATTTTACACCTGAAAAATGTTAGACGTCCTGACAGTGATCCGAATTCTGTAATCAATGTTAAAATGTTTATGAAATTTTATGATGAAACGTTAATGTTAAAAGACATATTGCATGCTTGGTTTAAAAGAAAAATGATTTATATGTGCGTGAATTTTTAGAAGCGATAGAAATATGAAAAGTTGAAGGAGGTGAATTAATTGTAACTAATACGATGATACGATGATATGTAAGGCCAAGGCTCAGTTGACGGGTGAGAGTATCGCTGATTTCCCTGCCGCCCGGTACAGTGGTAATACGTAGATGGATCCATCGACCTACATCTAATACGAAAATCATAATTAAGGATCTGAATTCAATAAAAAAGGAAACATATACGTATATGATGAAAGGAAATATGATGTAATATGTTGAAAGGAAAATGTTAATGTTTATGTTCATGACAAGCTATTTTCTTAAAAGTATTTTCACTGTTGCTTGTGAATGTATATGTATTATTTGCTATCATGGTTAAGGTTTGCTGAGTCAATAGACTCACTAGTTGTGATAGATGCAGGTGAGCTTGATAATAATGGAGGTCTTGATGGTTGATCTTGCTGGACTGAAGGTGCACACAACTCGAGGACCGTCGCTAGTTTTTCGCAAATAAAATTACGTTTATGATTTATTATTGCTTAAAGATTTTATTGACTTATGATGCTTTTGAGAGGATGTTAGAGTTAAGTTATTTAATGTTAGTTTAGGTTGGTTGACGTTTACGATTTTATACTTTGAATTACTTTCTTTTAGATTTTCAAATATTAGTTGGTTGGTTTATTTTAAATGGTGCAAGAGTACTTTAAAATGTAATTATGTATATTTCGGCTGAATGAATTAGGAAGGAAAAGATTTTCTAGTATATTTTAAAGAAAAAAGAGTAGTGGATGTTTTAATTGGTATTAGATCAATGTTCCTGCAAAAGGTTGTGCCACCTCCAGTTCCGGAAAGCTCAGTCTTCAAGCCTCAAGTCTGTAAATTTAATTGTTTTACATGATTTTTATGATGATACCTGCATGTTTACATGATTTATATGTTTAAGTTACATGTCTAAAAATTTTGTGAAGTTAAATGATATATATGCTCAAAGTTGCTCAAAAAGGGATTAGTATATACTACATGATTAGAAACTTAGATTTAAATGCATGTTGGTTACGTTTATAATTTGAAAAACGTTCAGATATAATACCTCCTAGACACACACCTAGTACCGATAGGCAAGTTGAGACTAATGGAGATCGTCAAGGGAATGCACCCACACCTCTTAATGGGGATGCTGCTACTCGTGTTCTAGAGGGCATGACACGTTTCTTTGAGCAGCAGGCTCAGCATGTTCTTTGAACACCTAACCACCGATCCGTTTGCTGCTGAGGGTTGGATTCGATTTCTTGAGGTGCATTTCCGTTATCTGAATAGGGGAGATGCTGACGGAGTTAGGTGTTCTATGCATATGCTGCGAGATGACGATTCTTTTTGGTGGGAAGGAGCTGAGCATGGAGTCAATATTGCCACACTCACTTGGAAGCAATTCAAGAACATTTTCTATGAGAAGTATTTTACTGCCGACGTCCGAGGGCGCTTGAAGAGAGAATTCATGACTCTCTGTCAGGGAGACACGACTGTGGCTGAGTTTGGTAGGTGATTTGATAGGGATTGTCACCTTGTACCCCTTATTGCTAGGGATGCTGCTAAGAAATTAAGCCACTTTATGGATGGCCTTCGACCTACCATACGCCGTGATGTGATGATGATGCGACCGGCGGATTATGCAGCTGCCACTGCTTGTGCATTCCAAGCTGAGCAAGCCCTGAAAGATATTGACTTTGAGATGTAGCGCAAGAGGCAGCAGCACCAGCAGAGCTCTCAGCCAGTCAAAACGTAATTTACGGGACCTCCGAAAGCTCAAGGGCAACAAAAGCCCCAAGGACAATGGAAGAAGCTGGGATAGCAAAAGCCACCACTACATGGAGAACCAAAACCTGAAGAGAGGCCATTATGCGAAGAATGCAATCGCTTACACTATGGCAAGTGCATGTAAGGATCATATATGTGCTTCATATGCAAGGGAGAAGGACACAAAGATGTTGATTGCCCGAAGAAGAGAGGACCAATTGTGGGCAGAGCTTATGTGATGCATGCTGAAGAAGCTGAGTATGAGCCATACACGACTCTAATAACTGGTAACCTAGTTATTTAACGTTTTTATATTGATTTTATTGCATGAAATGTTAAATTGGTAATGAGAATTGATTGGAATAATGAAGAACCTAGAAGAAATTAGGTTGCATGCTTTACTATAATTGGATTTAAGGGATGACATTGAAAATTATGAAAATTGAGCATAAAATATAAGCCTTAATAATGTACAGGAATGGATTGAACCAAAACATAAATTTTAAGGCTTATATTGGAAGAATTAAAAACCATGGACAATTATTGCATAAATTCGAAATTCTATGGGCTAATCCTAATTTTTGAAGAGTCAAAGGACTGAAATTGAGATAAACCGAAAGCTCTAGGATGAATATGGAATTTTCGAAAATTCAGGGACTAAATTGCAAATTTTAAAAATCTAGGGGCAGTTTTACAAATCGTAGGTAATTAGAGGTTGTTTTGCAATTTCCGAAATCCTAAGGGTTAAATCAACGATTTCCGAAAGTTTAGGGCCCAAATTGTAGAATTCGAAATTCTTGAGGGTTGGAAATGCCATTTGCGAACACTTAAGTTGTTAAAATGCAATTTTCGAAATTGATGGGGCTAAAATGCAAATTTTTCTGGAAAAATTAGGGTCCGAGCATGTCATTTTCGAAAACTTTTGGGAAAAAAAGTGTAAGAAATTTTTCAAAATTCAACACGAATAGATTTGACGTGGTATTTGTCGCACGAAGGATATTCATTCTAGGGGTAGCTATCTACGCATTGCTGGATTCAGGAGCTACACACTCATTCATATCCGAGACCTTCTTCAAGTGACTAAATATTATACCTGAGGATATGAGATTGGGCTTCAAAGTTTCTATTCCTTCCGGTGATCAAATGGCCACTTCGAGCATTGTAAAGAGTCTGGAGCTTAGTTAACAAAAAGATGTGGTTCGGACAGATCTTATCGTAGTCCCAATGCCTGAATTTGACATCATTCTTGGCATGGATTGGCTATCATTGAATGGAGTTTCGATAGATTTTCGGCAGAGGTCAGTGTATATTCGACCGCCTAGCGGGAAATCTTTTGTCATTGAGGCGTCAAGAAACAAGAAAATGCCTCACATCATCTCCTGCATTTGTGCGAGGAAACTTATGAAGCGAGGCTGCTAAGTTTTTCTAGCCTGTGTTACTTCAACACATGTTCTTGTCAGTCAGAAGCTAGAGGATGTTGAGGTCATCAGAGACTTTCCTAGCGTCTTTCCTGATGATGTTTCTAGCATTCCACCAGACCGAGAAGAGAAATTTGCTATTGATTTGATGTCGGGCATTGTGCCAATTTCTAAGGTACCCTATCATCTAGCACCAGCTGAAATGAAAGAGCTAAAGGATCAAATTCAAGAATTGCTGGACAAAGGTTTTATTTGCCTTAGTTGTTCTCTGTGGGGAGCACCGGTATTTTCGTGAAGAAAAAAGATGATAGTATGAGAATCTGTATTGATTATCGAGAGCTGAATAGAGTCACCATCAAGAATAAATATCCCTTACCTAGATTCGAAGACTTATTTGATCAATTTCAGGGAGCATCGATTTTCTCGAAGATAGATCTTTGTTCGGGATACCATCAGTTGAAAGTGAAAGAGTCCTATGTTCATAAGACGGCTTTCATGACTTGGTATGAGCACTACGAGTTTATGGTCATGCCATTTGGGTTGAACAATGCGCCGACGATCTTTATGGATCTCATGAATCGCGTATTTCAACCGTATCTGGATCAGTTTGTCATAGTATTCATAGATGACATTCTGATTTACTCAAACAGCCGAGAAGAGCATAGTCAGCACTTGAGAACGACGCTAAAAATACTGCATGATAGAAAATTATTCTCTAAGTTCAGCAAGTGCGAGTTTTGGCTCGAGAGAGTGGCGTTCTTAGGCCACATTATTTCTAGAGGAGGAGTTGAAGTTGATCCAAGCAAAGTCGAGGCAGTTAGAGAGTGGCCAGTACCAAAGAGCGTAATCGAGATCCGTAGTTTCTTGGGTCTAGCTGGCTATTATCGGAAGTTCATTCAAAGATTCTCATCTATTGCGGTACCCTTGACCGCTTTGACGAAGAAGAATGCACAATTTATTTGGGGATCCGAATGCCAAGAGTGTTTTGAGAAGCTGAAGCAAGCCTTGACTTCAGAGCCAGTTCTGTCGATGCCATCGGGGCAATGAGAGTATGTTCTTTATACAGCACTTCAAAGCTTGGTTTATGCGCAATTTTGATGCAAAATGACCGAGTTATAGCTTATGCGTCTAGACAGTTGAAGGTTCATGAGAAGAATTACTCGACTCATGACCTCGAGCTTCCAGCGGTAGCATTTGCATTGAAGATTTAGAGACATTATTTATATGGGAAGAGGTGCAAGATTTCCACCGACCATAAGAGTTTGAAGTAATTCTTCAACAAAAAAGAGTTGAACATGAGGCAACGAAGATGACTAGAATTGGTAAAGGACTACGTCTGCGATATTATTTACTATCCGGGCAAAGCTAATGTAGTTGCGGATGCATTGAGCAGAAAGACAACAGTTATGACTCAATTATTACTTCAGAAACCATTGGAGTCCTTGATTCAACGATTTGAGCTCGCATTTTATGCTAGGGGCGTGGCCCTCAATCTTGCTACTATGATAGTTCAGTGGACTCTGAGGGATAGAATTCGAGAAGGTCAGTCTTCTGATGAGCAATTACAAAAATGGAGACTGAGAGATGAAGCTAAGGGTCGGAGGCTGTATTCTGAGGAGGATGTCATAGTTCGATATCGAGATCGACTATGGGTCCCTAGTAGCAATTCATTGCGAGAGGTTAATATGAGCGAAGCTCACAATACCCCGTACTCCATTCATCTTGGAAGTACGAAGATGTACAAGGATCTACAGTTGTTGTATTGGTGGCAAGGCATGAAACGAGACATCTTGCGTTTTGTGTCCGAGTGTTTGAAATGTCAACAAGTTAAGACTGAGCATTAGAGGCCAGCCGGTAAGAATAAGCCACTTCCTATTCTCGAGTGGAAATGGGAAAATATTACTATGGATTTTGTTGTGGGATTGCCGAACACTATTAGAGGTTTCAATGACATTTGGGTGATAGTTGATCGTTTTACAAAATCAACGTATTTTCTACCTATCAAGACGACATTCACCATGACGCAGTATGAAGAGCTGTATATTCGAGAGATAGTCCGACTGCATGGAATTCCAGTGTCCATCGTTTCTGACTGATACCCGAGGTTCCAATCGTCTTTCTAGAAGAGTCTGCATCCAGAGATGGGGACAAAGTTGTTATTCAGTACAACATTCAATCCTCAAACCGATGGTCAGTTTGAAAGGGTGATTCAAATTTTGGAGGATCTACTCCGAGCTTGTGTGATTGATTTCCAAGGAAGGTGGGAACCGAAGTTACCTCTAGTGGAGTTTACCTATAACAATAGTTACCAATCATCTATATGAATGGCTCCTTACGAGGCACTTTATGGAAAGAAGTATAGATCACCTATACATTGGGACGAGGTTGGTGAAAAGGAGAATTTGGTCCGGACTTGATCAAGCAAACAGCGGAGCTAGTAGTCAAAATCCGAGATAGGATGAAGACTGCACAAAGCCGACAAAAGAGTTACGCCGATAAGCGACGAAGAGAGCTAGAGTTTGCAGTAGACGACCATGTATTTGTGAAAATAGCACCTATGAAGGGTGTTAAGATTTGACAAGAAAGACAAACTCAGTCCGAAATTCATAGGGCCATTTGAGATTTTGGAGAGGATTGGAACATTAGCTTATAGAGCGGCATTGCCACCGATGCTAGCAGGAGTACATAATGTGTTCCACATCTCGATGCCGCGGAAGTACATGTCGAACCCTTCTCATGTACTAAATTATGAGCCTCTGCAGTTGAATCCAAATATATCATACAAGGAAAGGCCTACACAAATTTTGAGTAAGCAAGAAAGAAGAATCTGAAACAAAGTTATATAAATGGTCAAAGTCAAATGCCTAAATCACTCGGAGGAAGAGAGTACTTGGGAAACGGAGAGGGACATGAGGAGTCGCTACTCGGAGTTATTTGGTAAGTTTTAATTTCGAGAACGAAATTTCATTTAAGTGAGGGAGGAATTGTAAGATCCAAAAATATGATAACGTAACCTAACTGCATGCAGATCTAAGAAAAATGAAAAATGACTAATTAAATGGTTTTAATTACATGAATTAATTATGATGTGCATGGTTACATGTTTAAAATAGGGTTTTCTGTTAGAATGCATAAAAATGTGTTTTAAAGGCTATTCGAGACGCGATCGAGGAACGGAAATTGAGGACAATATGAGAGAAAGTATTTTTATTAAATAATTATTTTTAATTGTTTAATGTGTGGTGTATTTTAAATTAAATTTTCGAAAATGAGGTGTTTTGAGGTGTTTTTATATGTCGAGTCGTATTTTAAATCGGTAATCGATTTTCGATAAAAATATAGACTTTTGAGAACTCGGCCAATATTTTCACACATTTACCTTAACAAAATATTTTAATAATTTTTTAATGAGCCTATTATACCCATGTTATTAGGCCTTAACCTTTCCATACTATTTTATATAAAAAACTAGGCCCTAACCCTAACCCACACTCATTATAACTCAGGCCTCTCCCCTCGAATAGCTAGGAATATTCTAGCAGCAAACCACATGCACACACCCATGATTTTGAGAGGAAATTCACGCAAGTTTGGAAGAAAATTAGCAAGGTCCTACGTACGTCGACGTTCTTGGCAACTCAACTTGTTTTTCATGCGTAATAAACGTAAAGGCATGCCTTAATCTCTTTTTTCTCATCTATCACACCATATTATATGTTTGAAGCATGTTTGCATGAAAAATATGTTACCCTTGTATTTATTTTCGTTTTTATGTCATATTATGCTTAGAACATGTGTTTTTATAATTTAAAACTTTTCTTACTGGTGCATGAAGGGGTTGCCATCATAGGGCTTTGGAAAGGATGTTTCTCCAAACATTTAAGAGTCCCTAGATGCATAGGTAAGGGCTGGACGCAAGAGAAACAAGCTGGAACGAAAATTGAGAATGTAGGGCAAGGGTTCGACTTTTTAGGGAAAACTAGGAAGGGGGCTATGCAAGTGTCTTCTAGGCAAAGGGCTGGGCTCGTGAGGGTCCTAGTCTCGAGCCATGGTGGTCAACGCAAGGCTGGAGATGCTAGGAGTGGGAGGGTGCACGGCTAGGGCGCCACCTAGCCGCGGCCACGTGCAAGGGAGAGAACCATGCACGTCTCGTGCATGTCTCGAGAGGGTTGGACTAGGAAGATCTTAAGAGGCTCAGTCTAGGTCCTAGGAGGGTTGGTCAGGGTCTAGTCAATTGGTTAGGGTCTTATGTGCGAAGGAATTGAGGTTGAGGTGAGCTAGGGTTCGACCAACCTAGGGCAGAAAATTCAGTAGCAATTCTAGGAATTTTCAAAGGCTTTAATGTGCTTGAATTGGATTGTATATGGTTTAGTTAGGTGTTATTAAGCTTTGGTTCAAATTTGGAAAAGTTTTGTTAATTTTCGACTTAATCCGAGTCAAAAACAGGATGTACGTCTAAATTTAAATACGAATTGAGAAATTTGCCGAGGGGATTAAGTTTATGTCTAAGAAATATTTATGGGTTCATTTTAAGGTTTCATGTTAAGTTTGGAATTATTTGGGTCGTCGCTTATAGGTCTAAGGACAAATTGGGAAAGTTATATTTTCAGGGGCAAAACGGTCATTTTACACCTGAAAAATGTTAGATGTCCTGGAAGTGCCCCGGATGCTGTAATTAATATTAAAATGTTTATTTCAAATATTTATGGAATTTTATGATGAAACGTTAATGCTAAAAGACATGTTGCATGCTTTGTTTAAAAGAAAAATGATTTA
Organism: Primulina huaijiensis; assembly: GCF_012295235.1. Lineage (NCBI taxonomy): Eukaryota > Viridiplantae > Streptophyta > Magnoliopsida > Lamiales > Gesneriaceae > Primulina > Primulina huaijiensis. The sequence continues at coordinate 7,008,274 of NC_133314.1, forward strand.
TATGTGCATGAATTTTTATAAGTGATAGAAATATAAAAAGTTGAAGGAGGTGAATTGATTGAGACTAATATGAGGATACGATGATATATAAGGCCGATGCTCAGTTAACGGGTGAGAGTGTCGCTGATGTCCCTGCCGCCCGGTACCGTGGTAATACGTAGATGGATCCATCAACCTACAGCTAATACGAAAGTCACAATTGAGGATCTTAATTCAATAAAAAGGGAAACATATACGTATATGATGAATGGAAATATGATATGATATGTTGAAAGGAAAATGTTAAAGTTTATGTTCATGAAAATCTATTTCCTTAAAAGTATTTTCACTTTGTTTGTGAATGTATATGTATTAATTGCTATCATGGTTAAGGTTTGCTGAGTCAATAGACTCACTAGGTGTGATCGATGCAAGTGAGTTTGATAATAATGGAGGTCTTGATGGTTGATCTTGCTGGACTAAAGGTACACTCAAACCGAGGACCGTCACTAGTTTTCAGCAAATAAAATTACGTTTATGATTTATGATTACTTAATGATTTTTATGACTTATGATGCTTTTGAGAGGATGTTATAGTTAAGTTTTTTTTTGAAATAATGTTAGTTTAGATTGGTGGATGTTTATGATTTTATGATTTGAATTACTTTCTTTTGGATTTTCAAATAATAGTTGGTTGGTTTATTTTAAATAATGCAAAAGTACTTTAAAACGTAGTTATGTATATTTCGACCGAATGAATTAGGAAGAAAAAAAAATTTCTAGTATATTTTAAAAAAAAACGAGTAGTGGAAGTTTTATTTCTCCTGTAAATGGGTTCCCTCTGGAGCTTTTTCTCCATCCGGGCTCCCTCTGGGGCCTTTTCCCGGGACATGCTCCCTTTGAGGCCTATTCCCCAACAAGCTTTCCTGATGCATCAATATCAGATTCAAAATTATAACTTATCATTCGGAGACGGATTGGTTCTAACAGAATGACAGCAACATAGAATGAAACAGAGGAGTATAAGCGAACAAACAGACGGAATGAAAACGATTTGAAGCACCTTTCAAAATTTAAACTTGTACATAACATGCAGTATACGTTAAAATTTTAAATCATACATAATCTTTAAAACATATAAACCCACTTACTTTTGGTTCGAAAATGCGGCTTGAACTTGATTACTACTTGGATGAAGTTTAGGCCGAAACTTGGACAACACCTAGTTGATCCTTTGAGCAGAGTTTCGAGTTGCTACAGCAGTACTTCGACGTGTCTTTGTTGTGACACGAAGGACCGCACGAAGCTTCCGATGTGAGATGGGAGGGGATTTGAGTGTGGTTTTTGCTACAACACGTGGGGTATTTGTAGGTGAAAAAGTACCTTTCCCTTCCCCACCATTCAGCCGTCCAAGCCTCTACAAATGCCCAAGGGTGATGGTTCAATTAGCCTCCAAATAGTCAAAGGTTTGCCACAACCAAGGGTCACCTTGGTGTACTCAAGGATCACACCTTACACATTGATCATATCCCATTTTTAGTTCTTCTCCTGGCTGAATTTTTGTCTCACCTCTAAATGGTCAAATGTTATCTACAACCAAGGGTCACCTTGGTGTACCCAAGGGTCACTCCTTACACATTGATTATGTCCCATTTTTAATTCTTCTCTTGGCTTAATTTTTATTTCCTTTAGGACAAGCATCAATGAACTTCCTTGAGCTGATATTTTAAGCTTGTGAGCTAAGGGGTTTCTTCTCGAGAATCAATGAGCTTCTTTGAGCTGATGGTTTAAGCTTGTGAGCTAAGGGTTTCCTCTTCCGAGCGACGTCCCTCCAATTCTTATGGTTTTGCATTGCTTCAGTTTCCTTTTGAGCTACTTTCTGAGATTTTTGAGCTTAAAATTTACGTATATTGTTGAGTTTCTTTAATTAAAAGTTATGTAAGATTAAAAAATTCAGATTTCATTGCTTCCGTGATCCTCACATCTAGTTTCCATTCTCTTCGAGTGGAATTGTCGTCTTCTTTAAATGATGAAACAAGACGTGTTTCATTCTCTGGAGTTTCCTTGATGAACTTCTGGATGTTCATCTCTAGTCTCCAAAGCTTGATGTAATGAAAGGTTTCATGTGAGCCTTTCCCAAATGGTTCTAGTGTTGCACTAAAAAATTAAAGGCCCATAATGTATCATCTGGACGTATAGTTGTTGTTTGCCCAAATTTCGTGAACAACTTCCTGGATCCATTTTGTAGTTCTGATGTAAGGTCCAGGAAATTCAATCTATGTAACCTGACTGCATGCAATCTCGGGTTTTATTTAAATATGTGTTTATGATTTTTATGCATTTCAAGCATGATTATTGCATGGGTAGGGTTTATTTCAGGATTATTATTAAGTTTCATGCATTGTGGTTTTAATTTGCATTTCGTGCTTGAACGAGGAGCGGAGACTGGAGATAATCAAGAAAATATTTTTATTGAATAATTATTTTTAATTATTTAATATAAGGTGTATTTAAGGGAGAATTTCGAAAATGGGCATTGGTTGGGTAATTTTACTCGACGGGCCGTATTTTAAAGCGGTACTTAAATTTTATCTATTCGGAGGAATTTTGAGGGTTCGGGCAATATTTTCTAAAACGTATGAATCAAAATATTTTTCGAGAGTGTTATTGGGCATGGTTGGTTTATTTTATTGCCTAGTGGGCCCAAAACCCTTTTAACTCCTTTAATTATAATTGTTGGCCCATTAGTGTATAATTATTTTATCCTAAACCATACATTTTTACACCCTAAGCCTACCATTCAGCAGCAGCCGTCCCCTCCCCAGTCAGCAACCTCATTTTCGAAATTCCTCAGTAGCCACACGAAAATCTTCCCTAGTTTTTCAAAGAAGCTCCTTCCCCGCCTCTCCGGTGCGAGTTCTACGCGTATATCTCAAGGTTTTTGAGCGTTATAATGCAAAGGCATGCCATAAATCCTTTTTTCCTCATCATTCATATCATAATATGTTGGTTTGTGTGTTTATGCATGAAAATTATTTTGATCTATCATTTGTTATCCATTTTGCGTTGGTTTGACACAGAATACGCTTACATCTTCGAGTAGAGTTGGCAGTCTTGGCAGCACCCTAAACACGATTTGTCATGTTTTAAAAGTTTTTGTTATCACGAATAAGATTTGTTATGTAAATATGAAAAATACATTGCGTGCTTGGTTTCAAGGAAAATTTACGTATATGCATGATTTTTTTAAGTGATGAATATGATGACATGTTTTGAATGATGGGAGTTGGTGTTGACTAATACGATGACACGATGACATGTAAGGCCAAGGCTCAGTGGACATGTAATGTTGTCGCTGATGTCCCCGCCGTCGGGTACCGCGGTTATACGTAGATGGACACATCGACTGATATGATGATACGAAAGTCACAGCTAATGAACGGAATTCAAATTAAGAAAAGAACACGAATATGTTGATATGATGTTTTATGATAATGATTATGCATAAGATTTTATAAGATCATGAAATTTATTTTATTACAGTACTTTTCACTGTTGCATGTTATGTATATGTACTTGTTATTTAACGTTCTAGGTGTGTTGAGTCTTTAGACTCACTAGGTGTGAATGATGAGGTGAGCATGTTGATGAGGAGGTTGGAGATGCCGAATTCTGAGTAGGCAGGGCAAAATGTACGCACATGATCTGAGGACCATAATTTCCGTACATCACGTTTTTATGAGTTTTGAGTAGAAATGATCAGTTTATACATTGTTGCGATATGTTGGTGTTTTTCTTCAGGATTTTTACTTTTTTCTTATGGATGGCCGTGTTGGTGAACTTTAAACTGCAGTATGTTATTTGTCATTTGAATTATGATTATTTTCAAAGGTGTATTTTCAGTAGTCCTGCATGCATGCATTTTAATGGGATTTTCAGGTATTAGCTTTAAAAAAAAATTTAGAAGCATTTTTTTAGCAGTAGATGTTTCAGTTAGTATCAGAGCAAGGTTCCTGTATAGGGTTGTGCCATCGCCAGCTTCTGCAGCTCAGTCTTTAAGCCTCAAGTCTGTAAGCTTTTATGTTTTAAATGTTTTTACTGCTATCACCTGCATGATCACATGATTTATGATTTTCAGTACATGTTTAGCTGCTTTTATAATTTAAAGGATAAAATGTTTCGAAAACTAGATTAAATTGTATGATGGGTTACGTTTAGAATTTGGACTGTATTCAGATATCATGCCTCCCAACGTGCCCCTAGAATTGATCGCCAGGATGATACTGCTGGAGGCGATAGAGACCATCCACCACCTCCACCACCACCACCGCCATTGGTTGCAGCTACTCGAGTTCTCGAGGGCATGGCTAGACTTCTGGAGCAGGCTCCCCGACCGCAGACAGATATATTTGAGCAGTTCAGACGGCTTAACCCGAAGGAGTTTGGAAGTACCACTGATCCGTTTTTAGCCGAGGGATGGATCTGGTCGTTGGAGCTTCATTTTCAGTACCTGAATATGAGGGATGGCGACCGTGTCAGGTGCGCCACGTATATGTTGAGAGATGATGCATCCCTTTGGTGGGAGGGAGCAGCTCACGGGCTGAACTTGGCTACCATCACTTGGGAGCAGTTCAAGGAGGTGTTCTACGGCAAGTATTTCACATCTGATGACAAGGGTCGCCTGACGAGGGAGTTCATGAGTCTCCGTCAGGAGGACTCGTCTGTGGCCGAGTTTATTCGGAAGTTCGACATGGCCTATCACTTTGTGCCCCTCATTTCTAGAGATGCCGCTCAAAAGCTGAGGCATTTCATGGATGGCCTCAGGCCTACTTTACACCAGGATGTGAAGCTGATGAGGCCGGCTAGTTATGATGAGGCGACTGATTGTGTTTTTCAGGCGGAGCAGGCTCTGAGAGATATCGATTTTGAGATGCAGCGGAAGAGGTCCCAGGCCCAGTCCAGCTCCCAGCCACAGAAAAAGCAGTTTACAGGGCCACCGAGGCATCAGGGGCAGCAGAAGCCCCATGGACAGTTTAGGAGGCCAGGACAACAGCGCCCACCTCAGGCACCAGGGGTTCCTAAGCCGAAGGGAGGACCGCCATGCAAGCAATGCAACAAACTTCACAATGGCAAGTGTATGTGGGGCACCTTCAGATGCTTCGTATGAAAAGAAGAGGGCCATAAAGCAGCTGACTGCTCGAGGAATCAGGGCCCCACTACTGGCAGGGCATATGTGATGCATGCCGAGGAGGCTGAAGCGGAGCCAGATTTTACGTTGATCTTCGGTAACCCTTATGTTTAAGATTTTAATTTATCTCTTGGTTGCATGGGTTATATGTTTGATTTGAGTATTAATTTATGTGATTGAGAACATAGAAGGAATTAAGTTGCATGCTCTACCTAGTTTGTAGAGTCCAACTTCAGTACACGTAAAACCCATGTATTTATTTAAATTATTAAATTATTTGTTTAAGTTTAAAATGATTTTAGCGATGCATGATTTATGAAATTGCATTATTTTAAATTATTTATGTTTATGTGATGCACGTTAAAATATTTTTTGAGTTTCATGTTTCAGGCGATTATTCGATGCAGGATCGAGGAAATGAGACCAGCGACGATTTGGGCGATTTGTAAAATATGGTATTTTATTCCAAGTCAGGAAAGTGTCATTTTTAAATGATTTATTTAGTTTTTATCATTTTAAAGCCTAATTTAATTATTAGGTGATGTTATGATTTTTTCAAACTTTTAAAGATTTAACACTTGTGCATTTTATTTCAAATTAGGAGAATTTATTTTAGTTAAAAGGGGGTTAACATTTAATTAGTTTTTTAATTAGTAATTAAGCAATTTTATTCCATTAATTTAGATTAAACACACGCACACACATTATCACACTCACACACACATTCACGGTTATCACACACACACATTTCATTGCTTCCATTTCAATTTTTTTTAAGAAAAGTTAGGGTTCTTGGCATTAGCAGCAGCCGTCCTTCCCTCTCAAATTTTTCCAGCAGATTCTCGCCCATTTTCTTCAAGAAATCGAGCCACAAATCGTTCCGGATCAACCCTCGCATTCGTTCCGCTTCGGTATCGTCGTTTCGGTATTTTTAAAGATCAAGACATGTATATTCTATTGTTTCTGCATCAATCTCGTCACACTATGTGTTGTGATGCTTATTATACGTGAAAACAATGTATGTTGTGAAAAAGTTTGAGCAAAAACATTTGAAATGATTTTGGGATCAAGATTTTTAGATCTAAAAACATGTCTGCTGTCATTTCGATTACTGCGAAAATTCGATCAATTTTTTGAAAAAGTTTTCAACATATAAAACTTAGTAATTTTTGTTATCTTCGATTTGACAGTAAATTTGTAATTTCTGGACACGAAACGAGTGAGTTATGATTGTTTTTGTGGGACTGCTCAAATTGTGATTTTATAAAAATGCGTTCTTGACGTGTTCTTGAGAATTGTTTGTTGCAAGCTTCGTTGGGAACTGTCAAGTGATCGGTACTGCATTTAGGTACATTGTGCATGATTTTGGGACGATTTTTGGTGCTTCGTTTTGTGTCAATAGGCACTTGGTTGCATTAGAAGTTGTATGAAGTGTTTCGGTGTCAAAATGTCGTTTGCACGAGTTGTGTTGCATTGTAGGATTTGCATCGTGGTTTTGGGACGTCGTGTGAGTTTGAAACATTGCATTAGTATTCTAAGTTGAGTCTCGTTGCATTGGTTCGAGTCGATAGGGCGTGGCTTAGAGTTTGCATCAAATATGAACGAGTTTGGACCAAATATGAACGGGTTTGGAAGTCGGTGAACGTGGCCAAGGACCTCTCCACCCCGGTAAAGTATGACCGAGTTTAGATCAAGATTGGAAAGCGGTAAAGTATGACCAGGGACCAATCCATCCGGTAAAGTATGACCGGGGATCTCATGTATGCGATAGTGGACATCCCTACCAGCCCAGTAGTGTGGTTTAGTCTGATCAGGCACATTTATGCATTGGTCACTTGCTTTGAAACATATCTCTACGCAAAATGATGAAGTTATGCATGTTCAAGTATGTTTATGAAAAGTTTTATGATGATGATACGTCTATGTTTATGTTATTACGTTCAAGATTCAAGCATGTATTATGCTCTACTTTAAAAATGCATGTAGTTTTATTATGTATTACTTGTTATGCCCAGTTTATACGTGTTAAGTCTTTAAACTCACTAGATTTGATCGATGTAGGTGAGGACGACTATAAGGAGACGAGGGATGGGGACCAATGAGCCGGCTCGATCTGCGCAGAAGGCTAAACCCGAGGACCGCCTTCGATTTTAAGAGTTTTATGCATGTCGTTTCAAATATTCTGTTTTTCTACGAGATGGTTTACGTTGTTAAACATTTACCTTTTTGCAAACTTTGTTTGTAATTGTTTTTATTTTAAATGTTTTTAGACGAGCTGATTATTTTATTGCAAATTTGAAAGTTTAATATTTATTTAAGAAAATTTTTATTTTCCGCAAATTTCAATAAGTTCAAAGTACGGTATGTGACATAGTTGGAATTAAGGGTTAAATTGTTTGAATTGAGAATCTTAGGGACCTAAATGTAATAATCGATAATATGAGGACCTATTTGCAAAACTCGAAATTTTAGGGGCTAAATTCGAAAATTTTGAGGGGTCAAAGATAAAAATTTCGAAAATTTGGTAGGGCCACAATGTAATTTTCAAAACTTTAAGGGCCAAACTGAAAATTCCGAAATTTTTGAGATTTAATTTCGAATTTTTTGGGGGAATACTTCGGCTAATTCAGTTAATTTTTGAGGATTTTGGGATAATTGCTGGTAAGAAATTCTTTAAGTTTCAACGCAAACATATTTGATAGTATGTTTTGTCGCAGGAAGTGAAACGACCTCAACTTTTTTTTTTCTAATCATAAATCATAAACTCGAAAATACTAAATAAAATAACTTAACATTTTCATAAATCATAATTAATCAACTTTTGAAATCTAAAGTGCGTAAAATAAATCTAGTGAGTCTAATGACTTAACACGTTCTAAACATGAGTAGCAAATAATACATATGCAATCACATGCATCAAAAATCATACTTTTACTTAAAATAGCTTTTAAACATAAATAAATCATTTAAAATCATTTAAAAATCATTTAAGCATAAATCATATATCATAAATCATTTTAATCATAAAGCTTTCAATCCTTTATCATTTTGGGTGAAGTTTGATTCTTGAAAGTGACTAGGTTTTATTTTTCGGTCGACTGCAGTCTTAGCTCCACATGGTCCATGGGAATTTCCACTAGGCTCCACCATAGAACTACGATCGTCGGAGTCCTTCTAAGGCCTTTTCCCCCAGACGGGGTCCCTCAGGGACCTTGGCCCGTAAACGGGGTCCCTCTAGGGCCTTGGCCCGAATATGGGCTCCCTCTGGGACTTGTCCCTCACATCATCTCCACAAAATCATATATCATTTGTCACAGTCAATTTACATCCCTCAAAATAATTTTTTTTTCTTTTAAAATCATAAATCATCATAACTTTCCAAAAATAGCATTTTAGACAGTGAAAATTGCACAGCTTTTACCATAAATCACAAAATATTCATAAAACATAGAATATCATATTTACATCAAAATCATCATTTTAAATCATAAAATATCAATTACATGTATTATGAACCTTCGGGACGCTGCCAAGCATTTACGTATTTTTCAAGTGTAAAATGACCGTTTTGCCCCTATACTTAAAAATTCTCGATTTTATCTTTTTCTTACTTTTAATGACATGGGTTTATTCCAAATATAACTATGTAAGCTTAAATATAATTTTTCATAATTTTATTCAGCTTAATTTTAGGTTTTTCAATTAATTCTTTCATTAATTATTCGTGAGGCGATTAAATACCGGATAAATTCAAAACTTAATATTTTCTTCCCAAAATTTAATCATAGACTTTTGATTACCTAATATACCCTTGTGAGCCATGAACCACACCCGTGGCCCCATGGTTCCAATTTTCCTTTTTTCTCGTTTTTTAACCTTAATCGAACATACCGAGCCATCTCCTAAATTACTTGAGCCATGGTCGAGCCACCTCAAGCCAAACCCAAGCCAACCCACCTAGGCACCCTCTTGACCAAGCCCAGCCCACGGAACCTAACCCTAGCTTGCTCACCAGCCCTGCAACCGAGCAACTAGATTATGTGCATGAGCTTCCTCTTCACCAAGACTCCTAGCCAACTAGGACACTTCCAGCAAAGCCACCACCGAGCCGACCTAACCCTAACCAACCCTGGACTACGCCCAGACCCAACCAAGCCCACCCCAGATCCCTGGACCCACGCATGAGCCACCAGCACAGCAGCAGCCGCGCGCCCCCTCTCAAAAAGCGATGGAGTCTTCTTCCTGCGTGGGACTCCTCTCCTGAGCCACCACCGAGCCCGAGCCTCACTGATCCTCCATGGACCATCCTAAGGTACCGACCAAACCACCTAGCCCAGCCCCAAACCAAGCCGCATGCCACGTGCAATTGAAGACAGCACCAGCGCGCGTCCATGCTCTCTCACGTTTTGCTCGAGCCAGCAGCGAACCAAGCAGCTCCTGCCCCTACCCCAACCCCAGACCACCTTCTTTAGACCATAAAGGACCCACCGTGAGCCTCCCTACCCTAGCCGCAAGCCCCCTTGGCTGCTGCCAACCAATCTAGCTCGCGCGAGAAGTCCATGCTATACGGGACTCCTCCATAGCTGCGACCAAGGAGTCCTAGCCATGCTAGGACTCTTCCTGACCCTGACCCTAACCCACGTCCAGCCCAGGCCCCAACCCAAGTCCTGGCCAAGCCGTGAGCCCCCATGCACAACTGAGCGACCTTAAGCAAGCCACATGCAATAAATCCTACGTTATTCCTCTTAGCCTTACCTCTCGTTTTTTCCAGCTTGCTTTCCCTTAAATTATATTCATGTTTCATTCATATTTCATCTTTTATTGGCAGCGTACTCGTTGAGAATCATAACGTTTTTAAAACGAGCATAAAAACATCATATTTTTGAAAATAAACGTTCTACCATAAAAATATTCAACCACCTATTTTTTTCCATGCATAAACAATTAAATCATGCATATTATGATTCGTATGATGTTTACAAGAGTTTATAAAACGTGCCTTTACGTTTATAATGCTCAGATACTCAATCTTGGACGAGGGTGCGAAGTTGGACGACTGGGTGACGAAGATAGTTCTTCTCCTTCTCTTATTTTAGAAAATTACTAGTGTGTGAGGAGTGTGTATTTCGGCTGATTGAAGGTGAGTTATGGTGTTTAAAAGATCTTGGTAGCATATTTATAATTTAATTGCAAGTTAAAAGGGATTTGGCTTTGGGCTTACAAGCTTAGGAGCAATTGGACCTACTTAATATAATTAAATTGGACTCAATAACTATTATTTAATTAAAACATAAAATTTTATAAAATTAGTTTCCCAAAATTAATATTTTTGATCTTTTAAAATTATTTGTTTGCCCAAAACTGGCTTCCCGAGAAAAATTGAGCTCGACTCGTAAAATAATTCGAACTTCAACATTTTTAGAAATATTAAATCATTTTTAATCTTATTTGGAAGCCTTTCAATTATTTATTGAAAAATATTTATTCTAGCCTCGGTCCTCTCCGGTCTTCTTTCCCCTGCCTATTATCGAATATTCGGGTAAAATCCTCAAATTTCATGTAATCTTGTCATACTATCATTTAATCATGCAATCATACTTTTAATCATATAATAAATATTATGCCAGCATTTAAAATCAATTAAATAAAACAATTAAGTAATTAAAATAACTTGCATGCATGTGATTTACGTAGATTGGTTTTCGGACGTTATAAATCTCCCCCGCTTAAATACAATTTTGTCCTCAAAATTTTCCTTGACTTGATGATTGCTAAGCTTACATTTCCTTATCCACCTCAAACTTAACCTCTAACTTAAATCTTACTCTTCAATTCGGTCCTCCAAATCTTGAAATATTGCATTTCTAACCCAAAAATTTCTCAATATCGACTCCTAAATCCAGCTCAAGTAGTGCATGCACCGTATTCTCCTCTAAGTTCTTCATTAACCCAATCAATTCCACTACCCAACATGCAATTATTCTTTTTACATGCATCATGCAACTAACATTTATAGCATGTATCACATAAGCATTTAAAAGAATTTTAGCATATAAAATATAAAGCAGTAAAAACTCACATATTTGAGGCGTGACTTCTTGAGCTACTCGGAGTGACAATACACAACCCTTTAAGGAAACCTTGACTCTGATACCAACTGAAACGACCTCAACTCTTTTTTTTCTAATCATAAATCATAAACTCGAAAATAATAAACAAAATAACTTTAGCATTTTCATAAATCATAATTAATCAACCTTTGAAATCTCAAGTGCATAAAATAAATCTCTAAATCATTGACTAACCAAAAATCCTACGTCGACCTTTTAAAAAGATAAACTAACATAAAATTAAAGCATAAAAATATCTCTAATAAAATCATTAAAATAAATATTTAAAATCTTTTATCTAACAAGCTAGTGAAAAACATAAAGGTCTCTCGGGAGTGTAATGTAGCACTCGATCCACTCAATCATCAGCGCCTCCCATTTATCATCAAATCCTGCATCATACAAATCTAGTGAGTCTAATGACTCAGCACGTTCTAAACATGAGTAGCAAATAATACATATACAATCACATGCATCAAAAATCATAAATTTATTTAAAATAGCTTTTAAACATAAATAAACCATTTAAAATCATTTAAGCATCAATCATATATCATAAATCATTTTAGTCGTAAAGCTTTCAATCATTTATCATTTTGGGTGAAGTTTGATCCCTGAAACTGACTAGCTTTTATCCTTCGGTCGATTGCAGTCTTATCTTCACATGGTACATGGGGATAGGCACTAGGCTCCACCATTGAAATACGATCGTCGGGGTCTTTCTGGGGCTTTTTCCTATAGACAGGGTCCCTCTAGGGCCTTGACCTGTAAACGGGATCCATCTGGGGCCTTGGCCCTCGCGTCATCTCCACAAATTCATATATCATTTGTCACAGTCAATTCACATCCCTCAAAATATTTTTCATTTTCTTTTAAAATAATAAATTATCATAAATTTCAAAAAATATCATTTTCGACAGTGAAAATTGCACCGCTTTTACCATAAATTACAAAATATCCAAAAATCATAGAATATCATATTTACATCAAAATCACCATTTTAAATCATAAAATATCATTTAACATAAATTATGATCCTTCGGGACGTTGCCAAGAATTTACGTATTTTCCAAGTGTAAAATGACAGTTTTGCTCATAGACGTAAAAATTTTCGATTTTATCTTTTTCTTATTTTTAATGACATGGGTTTATTCCAAATTATTATTTAAGCTTAAATATAATTTTTCATAATTTTATTCGGCTTAATTCGAGGCTTTTCAATTAATTCTTTCATTTATTATTCGAGAGGCAATTAAATCTCGGATAAATTCAAAACTTAATATTTTCTTCCCAAACTTTAAACATAGACTTTTTATTACCTAATCTACCCTTGTGAGCCATGAACCACACCCGTGGCCCCATGGTTCAAATTTTCCTTATTAAATTCTCGTTTTTGTCCCTTAATCAAACATACCGAGCCATCTCCTAAATTACTGGAGCCATGGTCAAGCCACCTCGAGCCAAACCCGAGCCAACCCAACTAGGCACCCTCCTGACCAAGTCCAGTCCGAGGAACCTAACCCTAGCTCACTCACCAGCCCTGCAACCGAGCAACCAGATTCTGTGCGTGAGTTTCCTTTTCACCAAGACTCCTAGCCAACTTGGACACTTCCAGCCGAGCCACCACCGAGCCCACCTGACCATAACCAACCCTGGACCATGCTCGGACTAAACCATGCCCAGCCCAGACCCCTGGACCCATGCACGAGCCACATGCACGCAGCAGCCGCGCGCCCCTTCTCAAAACGCGATGGAGTCTCTTTCATGTGTGGGACTCCTTGACTGAGCCACCACCGAGCCCGAGCCTCACTGACCCTCCCTAAACCATCCTAAGGTACCGAACAGACCACCTAGCCCAGCCCCAAACCGAGCCACAAGCCACTTGCACAGGAAGACAGCAGTAGCGCGCCTCCATGCTCTCTCACGTTTTGCTCGAGCCAGCAGCGAACCCAGCCACTCCATCCCCTGCCCCAATCATGGACTACCTTCCTTAGACCATAAAAGACCCACCGTGAGCCTCCCTGCCCTAGCCGCAAGCCCTCTTTGCTGCTGCCAACCCATCTAGCTCGCGCGAGGAGTCCATGCTCCACGGGACTCCTCCAAAGCTGCGACCAAGGAGTCCTAGCTCTTCCTGACCCTGACCCACATCCAGCCCAGGCCTTGGCCAAGCCGTGAGCCCCTGTGCACAACCGAGCCACCTTAAGCAATCCCCATGCAAGAAATCCTACGTTATACCTCTTAGCCTTACCTCCCGTTTTTTCCAGCTCNTTGTTTGATCCCAAGGTTCCAGCTTGTTTTCTCTACAATTTTACCATGTTTTAACCATAATTCATTCATATAATATCCTACCTTGGCAGCGTATTCGTTGGATTCAAAAACGTTATTAAAACAAGCGTAGAATCATTGAAACTTTGAAAATATTTGACAACACGAAGAACCAATCGTACAAACGTATTTTTCATGCATAAAAAATTAAATCATGCATATTATGATTTTGTATGATGTTNACAGTCAACCGACAGATAGTACAAAAGCAAGACTGCAACTAATAGTGGGATTTCCGTATTTCAAAAAACAGCAGTGTAAGATTGTCAGAAGAATGTTGACGTGGCAAACAACGGATAGAAAAGTTCGAATCGTATTAAATATTTCCGTTGGAGGCAAAGCCGATAAATAACAGAGGAAAAGCAGCTGAGAAGACACTACCACAACTTTGAACTGAACTACTCTCAACTCGACTCTTGAAAAAATCTTAACTGAGCTGTTATCCTTCTGAAATATTTCAAAGCTCACGCTTATTGTCTTCATCAATAGCATTTAATGTAGAGCCCAAAATTAGTACACGTAAAACTCATGCAATATTTAATTGTTAAACTATTTATTCAAGTTTAAAATGAATTTTAGCAATGCATGATTTATTTCTTTTCATTATTTAAATTATTTATGTTTTGTGATGCACGTTAAAATATTTCCTTGAGTTTCATGTTTCAGGCGATTATTCGATGCGAGATCGAGAAAAAGAGACCGGCGACGATTTTGATAATTTTAAAATGTGGTGTTTTATTTTAAGTAGGATTGAGGCGTTTCAAATGATTTATGAAGTTTTTAGCATTTTTAATGCCTAATTTAATTTATTAGGTGATTTTAAGATTTTAAATTTTTAAAGATTTGCCACTTGTGTATTTTATTTAAATTAGGAGATTTTAGTAAAGTTAATGTTGGGTTAGAATTTTATTAACTTGTTAATTGGTTTAACATTTTAATTAGCATGATTAATTAATTAATTAAGCATTTTCCCCTAATTAAGCACCCACACACACGTTACACACACTCACACACACTTACATGTTTTTACACACACCATAAGCACAAACAATTCACACACACCTTGCCTTCATTTTTTTAAGGTGATAGCTAGGGTTCAAGGTGTTCTTTCAACAGCCACAACCCTTTCCCTCTCTCTACAATTTTCCAGCAATCCCTTGCCCACTTTTCTTCGAGAAAAATCATGCCACGTTGGTTCCGGATCAACCTCGCATCTTTCCCGCTTCGGTATCATCGGTTCGGTAATTTTCAATATCAAATGGCATGTATATTCTATTATTCATGCGTCGATCTCGTCATATTATGTGTTGTGATGTTTATTATGCGTAAAAATCCATGTATGATGTACAAAATTTGAGCGGAAATTTGTTGGATCGTGTTTTGAAACGTTTTTTGATCTAAAAATCGAATTTTGCTGTCATTTTAATTACTGCGACTTTTTGATCAATTTTCTGGAAAAACTTTCAACATATAAAACGTAGTAATTTTTGATAAATTCGATTTGACAGTAAATTCAAAATATTTGGATAATAAATGAGTGAGTTATGATTGTTTTTGTGGGACTGCTCAAACTACGTTTCCTGAAAAATGCGTTCTTGATGTGTTTTTGAAGTTTTATTGTTGCAGGTGTCGTTGGGAATTGACGGGTGTTCGCTGCTGCATTTAAGTATGTTGAGTATGATGTTGGTATGGTTTTTGGTGTGTCGGTTTGTGTCGATAGGCATTTGTTTACATTAGAAGTTGTAGGATGCGTTTTGGTGTCAAGTGTCATGTTCATGTATTGGGTTGCGTTGTTCATGATGCGTAGTTGTTTTGGGGCATTTGTTTGAGTTTGAATAAGTGTCATAGCATCCTAGGATGGGTCTCGAGGCATTGTTCACGGTCCATATGATCGAGTTAGGAGGAATAAGCCATAAGTGTAGTATTTCTCCGTTAGTTTACGTTTCCAGTGGGTACAGGGACCTGTACCCAGATCCTTACACAGGATTCGTGCCCTTTTTCCTTCAAAGTGCGAAATTCCAGCGTCTACCCGGACCCTTACACAGGCCCGTGCACCCCTTTTAAAAAAAAATTATTATATTTTAGGTATTGTTTTGGGGTTTGATATCATGATTTAGTACGATGATTATACGAGGTCGAGTCCCTAGAAATTTAGAATGTCATAAGGAAATTTGTCATTTTGGGTGTGCGCTTGACTATACGTCAAAGCTATGCGAGATAGGTTTTTGAACTCATGTTAGTATGTGCAGCAGTGGCCCCAAGCGAGATCCAACGAATCCCTCAATGCTACGTAAGTATGTTCGACGTGCAAAAGAAAATATTTTATTTTTGAGGTATGCTAAATGACTTGTGACCAAATTATGAACGCGTTTGGATGAACAGTTTATTGATGATCGCAATTTGAAAGTTTATTTTGCATTTAAGAAAATTTTTAATTTTTCCACAAATTTTAAGATGTTCAAAAGTATGGTACGTTACAGTATGACTTGTGATCAAATTATGAACGAGTTTGGATGAACAGTTTATTGATGATCGAAATTTAAAAGTTTATTTTGCATTTAAAAAAATTTTTAATTTTCCACAAATTTTAAGATGTTCAAAAGTACGGTACGTTACAGTTGGTATCAGAACGGTGTTCTTGTAAAAGGTTGTGACTACTACCAGTTGCGAGAAGCTCATGAAGTCACACCTCAAGCCTGTAAGTTTTAAATTATTTCATGTGGTAAGCATCAAGTCATGATTTCAGCATTTGTATATTTAAATTCAAATTACGTGCATTTTATGTTATGATATTATGTTTATGCATGTTGGGTTTACGTGTTGGGTAAATTTTGGAACAGTATGCCTCCCAGACGTAGGATTGTGCGTGAAGCATGTGATGAGAATAGGGAATCTCAGGATGGGGAGATGGTGACTCCTCCTCGTCCACCCCCAGATATGCAGGCTAAGATGCTTGCAGGGATAACTCGGTTCTTCACGTAGTTTGCGGGGAACCAAGCTGCAGTGGACACAGGGGCGAGGCCTAGGTCAGAGGCAGTTTATGAGAGGTTCAAGAGGATGGACCCAAAAGAGTTCTCGGAGACTACTGACCCGATGTTAGCGGAAGGATGGATTATGTCCATCTAGGTGATCTTTGCGTTTATGAAGCTGCAAGATGCAGACAAGGTCAGGTATTGTGAGGCCCAATAATAGGCCCAGCCCATTTTCAGAATTAATTTAAATAAACCCAACCCATTTTCCCCTAAATCTATCCCGTATCATCTCCATGATTTTTTCCCCTGAAACCATCGGCTCTTTCAAGCACCAAGCTCATCACCTTGCGCAGCGTCCCAGCGGCTAGATTTTTTGTGCAGTAGCTTAGCAAACTTTCTTCCTCCATCATATTAGTTACTTTCCTACCATGAATCGGTAGAAATCAGTGCTCCATCTTTCACGTTCGAGCCGGCAGCTGAGTTTCGTTCTTTGTCAGATTTGGTGAGCTTTTAGCTTCAATTTTTCTAGTTGATGTGAGTTTATTTAGCAAGGAATCAAAGCTCTTTATTTCCCCTATTTTCAGCTGATTTCAAACTAGGTTTCAGATCGTGAACAGTGTTTCCGGCGACATTTTCCGGCGAGCCATCTTTGCAAAATTACCGTTGTGCATTCTAGTTTCGTTTATTGAGGTATTAAGCTTGAATTCATATTGTATAAGGTTTATATAGGCTGCCCAAAAATTTAATTTTTACCGAGCCGATATAAAATATTTTAGTCAGTTGGAATGCGTTATATTGAAGTATATAGTGAATTTATAATGTAGGTTTTATCTTTGCACGAGTTCATCAGGAAGTCCTTAAGAATTTACTGTGGTATTATAAGTTTATAATTGAGGTACGCTCAAACCAATATCATTATGACGCTTATATTGATGTGTAAGAATATTCGGTGAATGTTGTTTGCTATTACGTGCCTTGAATGTTTATTCTGATGCATTCATGCATAAATTATATTGACATAACATATTGAGCCTTGACTCATTTGACGGCGATTTATGTAGATTCTGTTGAGATATATTGAGTCATCAGAGGGACGAGTGGGTTAGGATTAGCCACATTCCCAGATGACAGCTAGGGACGAGCGAATTAGCTACTCGCATTCCCGATGCTACGTGCATGGACGAGCGGCGATTTGATGCTGCATTCTTGGCACGGAGCCACTGTTACTATTGATGATGCTATTCGTTTGGACACCATTTGGTATCCGTTATTCCATTGTTACCATTCATGCATCGCATATCATTGCATTTACTTGATATTATTACATGTCTTTCATATACGTCGTGATTTTACTGGTTTGTTGTGCTGGGGTTCGACCCCTGTTTTCTTTTTATGTTGTGGTTGTTTTTGATGCCATAGCAGATCATTCCAGGGGATTTGACACGTCAGCGAGTGGTACCCAGTAGTCAGTTGGTTTGTGTCAGAGTTCCCAGATATTTATATATATTATGCTGGTTTGATACATTTTCCAGGGAGATGCCCTGTGTAGCTGTATGGTGTTATGTTTTTATGTTGTTTTGGCTTTCATTTGTGGTATGTTGTGTCTAGTCCTGGCCAGTGCGGCTGTAGGATATTTGTTTGGTTGATTGTGAATCTGATGTTATTTTCTAGCGTATATATGTTGTTGTGTTTTGAAATTTTTGGGATGTCCTACTTACGGGGAGGTCATGTCGAAATTTTTGTAGGCCTTAATGAACGTTTTAAACTCGTTTTCGCTGTTTACACCATTTAATCCTTGTTGTTTGGTAATTAAATATTAATTAAGAGCACGGGCCCTCATGGTATCAAAGCGTAACTGAGATACGCTCGAATTAGAGTTTAGGACACTCGAGTTTAGGTACAAATAAAATGATTGTGCATGTGTTTGATTATTTGCTCTTACTTGTTTGTATGTTTTGAATAAATTGTATCAGCATGACTAGAGCGTATTAGTTTAAGTTTATGCTCTTATACTAGACCGATTATTTTGTTTCTGCCATTGGATTAAATACTTGTGTCTTGTAGATGGCACCTAGACGTAAGGGTAGAAAAGGAAAGGAAGTTGTTCAGGAATCTGAAGCTCCTAATGTGAGAGGACTTAACGAGACTGAATGGGGAAGACGAGGTCGTCGTCCTCTTGGTGAAGTACGAAATGTTAACGTTGAGCATGAAGTGGATCAGTTGACTAGAGGAATGGGTGAAATGGAACTAGTGATATCCTGATTTCAGAACATGCGTCCTCCTCGATTCTTTGGGAATGAAGAAGGTGAGAAAGCTGTAGCATAGTTAAAAAGTATGAAGCGTTTGTTTAATATGTTGGAGTACACTCCTGATTTGCAACTTAAGTTGGCTATTTGTCAATTAAAAGACCGAGCTCAGTTATGGTGGGAAACTACCGAGGAAGCTATGAAAGAATTAGGTGAAAGAGTTATTTGGGATGTATTTTGTGCTCAGTTTGCTCGAGAAAATTCACCGCCTTCGTATTATTCGGCCAAGGAAGCTGAGTTCAATAGATTGACTCAAGGTAACATGACTGTAGTAGAGTTATGCCTCTCAATTCTCAGCACTTCTTGCCTATGTTCCTTATGTTGCTAGTAGTGATCGGAACAAGCTATCGCATTTTCTGCAAGGATCGAATCGAACCATTTGCACTTTAGTAGTTGCTGGAGCGCCTGTTAATTATGCCGATGCTGTAGAGAAAGCCAAGAATGTGGAGGCAAGTCTACTTTTGGCAGAACCATAGTCAGTTCAACCAAGTTTTGCTCAGAGTTTCGGAGGTAATGTGTCGATGCCAGTGGGTGCACCACTATCCCGTCCTTTACTGCCGTATCAGCCTTCGCAGTCTTATCAGCAACCAAAGCAGCAAAACTTTAAGGCAGAAGGAAAATAGTTCTAGAAACAGACTCGTAGTAGTTCTTCTAGTTCCGACAGTCAGCGTGGAAGTTCAGTTGGGTCACCATGTGGAGTATTTTGTGATCGTTGTGGTGGTAAGTATATCAGTACTCAGTGTACGGGAGTTCATGGATCTTGTAATATCTGTGGGCAAGTTGGACATTATGCTAGAGTATGTCCGAATGCAGTAAGACAACAATTTCAGCAAACTCAGTTTGGTCAGGGTTTTAGAGGACCAACAACTAGACCTTTTGTTCTGACTCAGTCTTTTCAGCAGTCCAGCTATCCTCAGCCTATAGGTTATGTTCCGCAGCGTTTTCTAGGGCCACAGCTGGCTCAAGTTCATGCTCTAACTCAGGATCAAGTTCAAGATGCACCGGGCGGAGTTATTGCAGGTATCTGCCTTATTTTTAATCATCTTGCGTGTATACTGATAGACACAGGAGCATCTCATTCATTTGTATCTGTTGTATTTGTTGATGAGCATGAGATTGCTACTACTCCGTTGATAGATACTGTGTCAGTCTCTACACCTGCCGGTGTATGTTTGATGTCTCATGAGATAATTCTGAATTGTGTGATTAGATTCGATGATAATATTATGATAACTAATCTAATCAAGCTAGACATGTCTGACTTCGACTGTATTTTGGGAATGGATACTCTGTCAAATTATCGAGCTAGCGTTGATTGTTTCCATGGAGTTGTCAGATTCAGACCGTATTATGGCAGTAAATGGAATTTTTACGGTACTGATTCGCAATCACGTATTCCATTAGTGTCAGCAATGGAAATTTTTAGAATCTTGTCATCATGAAATGAAGGATTCATGATCTATGCAGTTGATGCGACTCAGGGAAAAGGGTTTGAAGTTTCTGATATTCCTGTTGTCAAGGAATTCCCTGATGTATTTCCCGATGAGATTCCTGGATTTCCACCCGAGAGGGAAATTGATTTTAGCATTGAGTTGGTGTCCGGGACAAATCCTATTTCGAGAGCACCATATCGTTTAGAACCAGCGGAATTGAAAGAACTCAAAGAGCAATTACATGAATTACTGGAAAAAGGATATATTAGACCAAGTATGTCACCTTGGGGAGCTCCGGTATTGTTTGTAAAGAAGAAAGACGGAACGATGAGAATGTGCATTGATTACAGACAGTTGAATAAAGCTACTGTGAAGAATAAGTATCATCTGCCACGTATCGATGACTTGTTTGATCAGTTGCAGGGTACATCAGTGTATTCAAAGATCGATCTTCTTTCTGGCTACCATCAGCTTAGAGTTCGGGAGGAAGATGTTCCGATGACAGCATTTTGAACCCGTTATGGACATTATGAATTTCTAGTTATGCCTTTTGGATTGATTAATGCACCAGCAGTTTTTATGGATTTGATGAATCGCATTTTTCGAGAATTTATAGACAGATTTGTTATTGTCTTCATAGATGACATTCTGATTTATTCAAAGACAAAGAAGGAGCATCGAGAACATTTAAGGTTAGTCCTCCAGACACTAAGAGCAGCGCAATTGTATGCAAAATTTTCTAAATGTGAATTCTGGCTGGACAGAGTAGTATTTCTGGGTCATGTTATATCAGCTCAAGGAGTATCAGTGGATCCTAGTAACGTGGAAGCTGTTATCAATTGGCCAACACCGATGAATATTTCCGATATTCGCAGTTTTTTTGGGCTTGGCAGGATATTATAGGCGTTTTATTGAAGGATTTTCTATTATAGCAAGGCCTATGACCCAATTAACGCAAAAAGATCGACATTTTGTGTGGACTGATGAATGTGAGTCAAGTTTTCAGACTTCGAAGGAAAAGTTGACAACAGCTCCAGTACTAGCTTTGCCATCAGGCTCAGGTGGATATGTTGTTTGTTCAGATGCATCTCTAAATGGACTTGGTTGTGTTTTAATGCAAAATGGGCTAGTGATTGCATATGCTTCTCGTCAGTTGAAACCGCATGAGACCTGATATCCATTTCGTGACTTAGAGTTGGCTGCTATTGTGTTTGCATTGAAGTTATGGTGTCATTATCTGTACGGTGAGCAGTTTGTGATTTATTCGGATCACAAGAGTTTTAAATATATTTTCTCACAGCCGGACTTGAATATGAGACAGCGTCGATGGATGGAGTTGCTTAAAGACTTTGATTGTGAGATTCAGTATCAACCGGGCCAAATGAACCTTGTTGCAGATGCCCTCAGCAGGAAAGTTCAGAATGCGATGCTGACATCTTTGACTATCTCTAAAGTTCACGCGCACTTGGGAACTTCAGGATGGACTTATCAGATCAGTGGAGACTACTTTGTAGTATCATCTATTCCAGTTGAGCCACAGATTTTGTCCAGAATCAAAGCAGCACAGAGGACTGATATGCACATTCATAGATTAAAAGAATTGTCTCGAACAGGTCAGACAGAAAAGTTTAGTGTTGCCTCAGATGGTAGTCTGCGCTTTAATGGTAGACTTGTGGTTCCTAATTTGTTAGATCTGAAAGAAGCTATACTACGGGAAGCACGTTGTAGTCGACACAGTATTCACCCAGGAATTCGAAAGATGTATCATACCTTAAGAGCTTATTATTGTTGGGAAGGTATGAAGAAAGATATTTCTCATTTTGTGGCTAAATGTTTAACGTGTCAACAAGTTAAAGCCGAAAGAATGAGACCTGGCGGAATGTTACATAGTCTTGAAGTTCCGCATTGGAACTGGGAGCTCATTGCTATGGATTTTGTGACACATCTACCTCGTTCTAATCGTGGTTGTGATGCGATTTGGGTGATTTGTTGATAGATTGTCTAAATCCGCTCGTTTTATTCCGTATGATCGTACCTGTACTTATGTGAAAATGGCAAAACTGTACATTGATCATATAGTGAGATTGCATGGTGTGCCAGTAACCATAGTATCCGATCGTGATCCAAGGTTTGCTTTGAAATTTTGGGGAAGTTTGCAATCGGCTTTGGGTTCGAAGTTGGCTATGAGCACCGCTTATCACCCACAGACAGATGGTCGGTCAGAAAGAACCATCCAGACTCTAGAGGATATGTTACGAGCAGTAGTGATGGATTTCCAAGGTGGTTGGCAAGAATCATTATCTTTGGTTGAATTTTCTTACAATAATAGTTTTCAGGCAACGATCGGTATGGCACTATTTGAAACTTTGTATGGAAGAAAGTGCAGATCGCCGATATGTTGGGAATATGTAGGAGAAAGACATATGTCAAAACAAGAATTTATTCAAGAGATGAAAGATAAAGTTGAATTGATCAGGAAAAGGATGAAAGCAGCCCAGGATCGTCAAGCCAGTTATGCAAATAAAAGGCGTAGACCTTTAGAGTTCCAAGTGGGCGATTATGTTTTCTTGAAAGTGTCACCTTTCCGAGGTACTATGAGATTTGGACATAAAGGGAAGTTAGCTCCGCGTTACGTTGGTCCATATATGATTGTTGAGAGGATTGGCACATTGGCTTATCGTTTGGATTTGCCGCAGTGTTTGTCTTTGATACATAATGTGTTTCATGTATCTATGTTGCGGAAGTATGAGCCAGTTCCGTCTCATATCTTGAATGTTGAGGATGTGGAGTTGGACAGTTCTCTTAGCTATGTTGAGCATCCAGTGCAAATTTTGGACCGCAAGGAAAGACAACTCAGGAGCAAAACGATTCCATTAGTTTTGGTACAGTGGAGTAGACATGGAAGAGAAGAATCTACATGGGAATTAGAGGCAAAGATGCGACAAGAATGGCCTCATTTGTT
This sequence comes from Primulina huaijiensis, assembly GCF_012295235.1. NCBI lineage: Eukaryota > Viridiplantae > Streptophyta > Magnoliopsida > Lamiales > Gesneriaceae > Primulina > Primulina huaijiensis. The sequence goes on from NC_133314.1 coordinate 7,031,549, forward strand.
TGAGAATGTAATGAATTACGCGATGTATTCTAAATTTCCTATAAATTATCAGCCGTAATGTTGTGGATATCAGTATTTTATTTGTTAGATTTCGAGGACGAAATCTTTCATTAGCGGGGGAGAATGTGAGGCCCAATAATAGACCCAGCCCATTTTAAGATTTAATTAAAATAAACCCAACCCATTTTCCCCTAAATCTATCCCGTATCATCTCCATGATTTTTTCCCCTGAAACCATCGGCTCGTTCAAGCACCAAGCTCATCACCTTGCGCAGCGTCCCAGCGGCTAGATTTTTTGTGCAGTAGCTTAGCAAAATTTCTTCCTCCTTCATATTAGTTACTTTCCTGCCATGAATCGGTAGAAATCAGTGCTCCATCTTTCACGTTCGAGCCGGCAGCTGAGTTTCGTTCTCTGTCAGATTTGGTGAGCTTCTAGCTTCAATTTTTCTAGTTGATGTGAGTTTATTTAGCAAGGAATCAAAGCTCTTTATTTCCCCTGTTTTCAGCTGATTTCAAACTAGGTTTCAGATCGTGAACAGTGTTTCCGGCGACATTTTCCGGCGAGCCATCTTTGCAAAATTACCGTTGTGCATTCTAGTTTCGTTTATTGAGGTATTAAGCTTGAATTCATATTGTATAGGGTTTATATAGGCTGCCCAAAAATTTAATTTTTACCGAGCCGATATAAAATGTTTTAGTCAGTTGGAATGCGTTATATTGAAGTATATAGTGAATTTATAATGTAGGTTTTATCATTGGACGAGTTTATCAGGAAGTCCTTAAGAATTTACTGTGGTATTATAAGTTTATAATTGAGGTACACTCAAACCTATATCATTATGACGCTTATATTGACGTGTAAGAATATTCGGTGAATGTTGTTTGCTATTACGTGCCTTGAATGTTTATTCTGATGCATTCATGCATAAATTATATTGACATAACATATTGAGCCTTGTCTCCTTTGACGGTGATTTATGTTGATTCTGTTAAGATATATTGAGTCATCAGAGGGACGAGTGGGTAAGGATTAGCCATATTCCCAGATGACAGCTAGGGACGAGCGACTTAGCTACTCGCATTCCCGATGCTACGTGCATGGACGAGCGGTGATTTGATGCTGCATTCCTGGCACGGGTGGCCACTGTTACTGTTGATGATGCTATACGTTTGGACTCCATTTGGTATCCGTTATTCTATTGTTACCATTCATGCATCGCATATCATTGCATTTACTTGGTATTATTACATGTCTTTTATATACGTCGTGATTTTACTGGTTTGTCGTGCTGGGGTCCGACCCCTGTTTTTTTTTTATGTTGTGGTCGTTTTTAATGCCATAGCAGGTGATTCCAGGGGATTTGACGCGTCAGCGAGTGGTACCCAGTAGCCAGTCGGTTTGTGTCAAAGTTCCCAGATATTTATATATATTATGCTGGTTTGATACATTTGCAAGGGAGATGCCCTGTGTAGCTGTATGGTGTTATGTTTTTATGTTGTTTTGGATTTCATTTGTGGTAATTTGTGTCTAGTCCTGGCCAGTGCGGCTGTAGAATATTTGTTTGGTTGATTGTGAACCTGATGTTATTGTCGAGCGTATATATGTTGTTGTGTTTTGAAATTTTTGGGATGTCCTACTTACGGAGAGGTTATGTCGAAATTTCTGTAGGCCCTAATGAACGTTTTAAACTCGTTTTCGCTGTTTACACCATTTAATCCTTGTTGTTTGGTAATTAAATATTAATTAAGAGCAAGGGCCCTCACAGGTATGACACATTTCTACTGACAGGGGACGCCAGATTGTGGTGGGAGAGCGCATCAGTGTCAGTGAACTTGCGAACACTAACTTGGGATGGGTTCAAGGAGGTTTTCTACTCCAAGTACCTCACTAAGGAAGTACGCTCCCACCTGACCAGGGAGTTCATGACGTTGCGTCAGGGAGACAGCAGCGTAGCTGAGTTCGTGAGGAAGTTCAAGAGGGGGTGTCACTTTGTACCTTGATTGCGAATGATGCCCGGGAGAAGCTGTGGCATTTTATGGATAGGTTGTGGCTGATCTTGCGCTGTGACATTCAAGTTGCTGGTCCATCTACTTATTCAGTTGCCGTATCAAGAGTTTTGGCGACAGAGCAGGACCAGAGAGACATTGAGATCGATAGGCAGGGCAAGAGGCCCTATTAGGCACCTCAACAGCAGCAACAGTAGCGACCCCAGTTTAAGAGGCCTTTCCAGGGGCAGCAGGAGAAGATGCCATTTCAAGGACCGCCGAAAGGCAAGGGTCTTATTCCTCAACAGAAGGCTCTTCAGAGACCCGGCGAGTACCCAGTGTGCCCGAAGTGCAACCGCCAGCATCCGAGACAGTGTTTATTTGGATCGGGCAAATGCTTCAAGTGCGGAGCCAGCGATCATATGTTGAAGGACTGTCCACAATGGAGGCAGCCGACCTAGGGTAGAGTGTTTGCCATGCAGGCAGACGAGGCAAACCCAGACACGACCCTGCTGACTGGTAACTTATTTAATTCAGCACCGCAATATTTTTGCTATGCATGTTTCGAATCTTTGTTTTAGGTTTATTAGTGTGCTAGTTAGTATTTTTGGTGACTTGTGTAGAAATTTCTACTATGCTTGAGGTTAAAATTAGAATTTTTGAGATATAAGTTTTGTGTGTTGTGCCAACGTCTTTCAGGAAATATTTTCATAAAGAGAGTAGCCACAAAGGCCCTGATAGATTCAGGGGCCACACACTCTTTTATTTCGGAGACATTTGCTAATCACTTCGACGTCAAGTTTATTGGACTCGACGTGAGCTATTCAGTGACAGTCCCATCAGGGGAAGAATTATCAGCTACAAGCGTGGTCAGGGACATCGATCTAGAATTGCAGGGCCACCTAGTGTATGCCGACCTGATTGTGTTGCCGATGCCAGAGTTTGACATCATTTTGGGAATGAACTGGCTGACGAAGAACATAGTTCTTATTGATTTTCAGAAAAAATCAGTGTTGGTGAGATCTTTGGGCATGAAGCAGTTTTTCTTTGAGCCAGATAGATGGAAGAGTTTCCCCCGCATGATCTCATGCATGCAGGCACAGAGACTTATTCACAAGGGTTGTAAGGCTTTCTTGGCTAGCATTGTTTCGACGCTTGACGTACCCACTCCGTCTATATCTGATGTACGGGTAGTCATAGATTTTCCTGACGTCTTTCCGGATGATGTCACAGGCCTTCCACCAGAGAGAGAGGTGGAGTTTTCCATTGACCTTGTGCCAGGCACCATGCCAATCTCTAAGGCACCGTACCGGTTAGCTCCAGCTGAGATGTTAGAGCTCAAACAGCAGATTCAGGAGCTTCTAGACAAAGTATTCATCCGCCCTAGTTTCTCACCATGGGGCGCACCAGTGCTCTTCGTAAGGAAGAAAGATGGGAGCATGAGACTGTGCATCGATTACAGAGAACTAAACAAGATAACGATCAAGAATAAATACCCACTTCCACGGATCGAGGACTTGTTTGATCAGTTGCAGGGAGCTATAGTGTTCTTTAAGATAGATCTTCGATCGGGGTATCATCAGCTGAAGGTAAAAGATGCAGATGTTCATAAGACAACCTTCAGAACCAGGTATGAGCATTACGAGTTTTAAGTGATGTCGTTTGGACTGATGAATGCTCCGCCGATATTTATGGACCTCATGAACCGAGTATTCCAGCCCTACTTAGATCAGTTCGTCATAGTGTTCATTGAAGACATTCTCATATGCTCGAAGAGCCATGAGGAGCACCGTCAGCAATTGGGTACAGTTTTGCAGGACTTGTAGAGTCGCAAGTTGTTTGAAAAATTCAGTAAGTGTGAATTATGGTTGGAGATGGTAGCGTTTTTCGGTCATATAATATCTAGTAGGGGCATCAAGGTGGATCCAGCCAAGGTAGCAGCAGTTAAAGAATGGGTTGAGCCGAAGAGTGCATCAAAGATCCTCAGTTTCCTAGGCCTAGCAGGCTACTACAGGAAATTTATTCAGGGATTTTCTTCGATAGCGGTGCCACTCTCTTCATTGACCAAGAATAATGCCAAATTCATATGGAGTGAGGGATGTCAGAAGAGCTTTGATACTTTGAAGCAAGCTCTTATTTCAGCGCCAGTGTTAGCCATGCCAGCGGGGCAAGGTAATTTTGTGCTTTACACCATTGTTTCTAAGCTTGGTTTAGGCGCAGTGTTGATGCAACATGGTCAGTTTATAGCTTATGCCTCCAGACAGTTGAAGGTGCATGAGAAAAACTACCCGACTCATGATCTTGAGTTAGCTGCCGTTGTCTTTGCGTCGAAGATATGGAGACATTATTTGTACTGCGAGAAATGCCATATATTCACTGTCACAAGAGTCTCAAGTATTTCTTCACGCAGAAAGAATTGAATATGAGACAAAGACAGTGGTTGGAGTTGGTAAAAGACTAGGATTGTGATATTAGCTACCATCTAGGGAAAGCTAATGTTGTGGCAGACGTCTTGAGCAGAAAATTTCCAGTCGTAGCATAGCTGTCAGTATAGAGATCTCTTCAATCAGAGATTCAAATATTTGAGTTAGGGGTTTATCCTAAGGGCAGAGCTCTTAAGCTGTCTAATCTGACAGTCCAGTCTTATTTGCTAGACCGAATCCGTGAAAGTCAGGCTTCGGATGAGCAGTTACAGAAATGGAGACTGAAGGACGAGGCCAAGGGTAGTGTACTATACACAGTGTCCGATGGTATTGTGAGCTACAGAGGGAGAATGTGATATTCTGACAGAGGCACATGCATCTCCATATTCCGTGCAACCAGGAGGTACCAAGATGTACAAGGATTTGCAGATTCTGTATTGGTGGCCAGGTATGAAGCGAGACATCTGTTGATTTGTATCTTAATGTCTCACTTATCAGTAGGTGAAGGCAGAGCATCAGAGGCCAGCAAGGATGCTTAAGCCACTCCCTACCCCCGAGTGGAAGTGGGAAAATATCACCATCTACTTCGTTGCTGGTTTGCCGAGGTCAGCTAGAGGATCCAATGCTATTTGGGTTATAGTGGATCGACTTACTAAGTCGGCACACTTTTTGCCAATGAAGACGACTTGCTCCATCGCAGTATGCGGAGCTCCATATCAGGGAGATAGTTCGATTGCACGGGATCCCAGTTTTTATTGTATCCGACAGAGACCCGAGGTTTACATCGTCCTTCTGGAAGAGTTTACATGCAGCCATGGGGACGAAGTTTCTATTCAGTAGAGCTTTTCACCCGTAGACACATGGCCTGTCTGAGCGAGTGATTCAAATTTTGGAGGATTTATTGCGAGTCTGATGTTCGATTTCCATGGGATTTTGGAATCGAAGCTACCTCTAGTGGAGTTTACATACAACAACGATTTTCAATCGTCTATAGGTATGGCTCCCAACGAGGTATTGTATGGAAGGAAGTGCAGATCGCCGATTCATTGGGATGGTCCAGAGATTGTTCATCAGACTGCAGATATGGTGGTCAAGATCCGAGACAGGATGAAGACCGCCCAGAGTCGTCAAAAGAGTTATGCTGACAAGAGGAGGAGAGATCTAGAGTTTGCCGTAGGTGATCACGTTTTCGTAAAGATAGCACCTATGAAGGGTGTTATGAGATTTGGGACAAGAGGCAAGCTTAGGCCGAGATTTATTGGACCGTTTGAGATTGTTGAAAGGGTTGGGACACTAGCTTATCGTGTTGCCCTACCGCCGAATCTGGTCGGTGTGCACAATGTGTTCCACGTCTCGATGTAGAGGAAGTACCTAGCTAATCCTTCGCATGTTTTGAGCTATGAGCCGTTGGAGCTTGCTCCAGATCTGTCGTATGAGGAAAGACCTATCCAAATCCTAGACCGACAGGAACGGAGACTTTGGAACAAAGTAACCAAGCTTGTCAAAGTCCGGTGGCTGAATCAATCAGTGGAATAAGCCACTTGGGAGACCGAAGCAGATATGAGAAGTCGCTATCCGGAATTGTTTGGTAAGATATAATTTCGAGGACGAAATTTATTTAAGTGGGAGAAGAATTGTAGAACCTAAAATTAGTACACGTAAAACTCATGCATTATTTAATTGTTAAACTATTTATTCAAGTTTAAAATGAATTTTAGCAATGCATGATTTATTTCTTTACATTATTTAAATTATTTATGTTTTGTGATGCACGTTAAAATATTTTCTTGAGTTTCATGTTTCAGGCGATTATTCGATGCGGGATCGAGGAAAAGAGACCGGCGATGATTTTGGCAATTTTAAAATGTGGTATTCTATTTTAAGTATGATTGGGGCGTTTTAAATGATTTATGAAGTTTGTAGCATTTTTAAAGCCTAATTTAATTTATTATGTGATTTTATGATTTTAAATTTTTAAAGATTTTCCACTTGTGTATTTTATTTAAATTAGGAGATTTTTGTAAAGTTAATGTTGGGTTAGAATTTTATTAACTTGTTAATTGGTTTATTATTTTAATTAGCATGATTAATTAATTAATTGAGCATTTTCCCCTAATTAAGCACCCACACACACGTTACACACACTCACACACACTTACACATTTTTACACACATTTCACACACACTATCAGCACACACAATTCACACACACCTTGCCTTCATTTTTTTTAAGGTGATAGCTAGGGTTCAAGATGTTCTTTCAGCAGCTACAACCCTTTACATTTCTCTACATTTTTTCAGCAATCCCTCGCCCACTTTTCTTCAAGAAAATTCATGCTACGTTTGTTTCGGATCAACCTCGCATCTTTCCCACTTCGGTATCGTCAGTTCTGTAATTTTAGCTATCAAAAGGCATGTATATTCTATTATTCTTGCGTCGATCTCATCATATTATGTGTTGTGATGTTTATTATGCGTAAAAATCCATATATGATGTACAAAGTTTGAGCGGAAATTTGTTGGATCGATTTTTAAAAGTTTTTGGATCTAAAACTCAAAATTTGCTGTCATTTTAATTACTACGACTTTTCAGTCGATTTTCTGGAAAAAATTTCAACATATAAAACATATTATTTTTGATACCTTCGATTTGACAGTGAATTCAAAATATTTGGATAAGAAATGAGTGAGTTATGATTGTTTTCGTGGTACTGCTCAAACTGCGTTTTTCTGAAAAATGCGTTCTTGAAGTTTTATTGTTGCAGGCTTCGATGGGGATTGACGGGTGTTCGCTGCTGTGTTTAAGTATGTTGAGTATGATGTTGGGATGGTTTTCGTCGGTCGGTTCGCATGGATAGGCACCTGTTTGCATTAGAAGTCGTAGGATGCGTTTTGGTGTCAAATGTTGTGTTCACGGATTGGGTTGCATTGTTTGTGATGCGTAGTTGTTTTGGGGCGTTTGTTTGAGTTTGAATAAGTGTCATAGCATTCTAGGATGTGTCTCGAGGCATTGGTTCACGGTCCGTTTGATCGAGTTAGTAGGAATAAGCCAGAAGTGTAGTGTTTCTCCGTTAGTTTAAGTTTCCAGTGGGTACACAGACCTGTACCCAGACCCTTACACGGGGTCCGTACCCTTTTTCCTTCAAAGTGTGAAATTCCAGCGTCTACTGGGATCCCTACCCGGACCCTTACACAGGGTCCGTGTACCCTTTTCAAATTTTTTTTTTTTATATTTTAGGCATTGTTTTGGGGTTTGATATCATGATTTAGTACGATGATTAAACGAGGTCGAGTCCTGAATGTCATAAGGAAATTTGTCATTTTGGGTGCGCTTGACTATACGTTTAAGCTATGCAAAATAGGTTTTCAAACTCATGTAAGTATGTGCAGTAGTGGCCTCAAGCGAGCTCCAACAAATTCCTCAACGTTACGTAAGTATGTTCGACGTGCAAAAGAAAATATTTTATTTTTGAGGTATGTTAAATGACTTGTGACCAAATTATGAACGGGTTTGGAAGTCGGTGAACGTGGCCGAGGACCTCTCCACCCCGGTAAAGCATGATCGAGTTTAGATCAGGATTGGAAAGCGGCAAAGCATGACCAGGGACCAATCCACCCGATAAAGCATGACCGAGAATATCATGTATGTGGCAGTGATTTTTTCCATGTCAGCCCAGTTCTATGGTTTAGTCTGATCAGGCACATTTATGTATGGGTCACTTACTTTGAAACATATCTCTACGCAAAATGATGAAGTTTATGTATGTTCAAGTATGTATGATGCAAGCATGTTTAAGAAAGTTTTACGTTGATGGAAAGTCTATGTTATGTATGTATGTTCAAGCTGATATATGCATGTTCAAGTTTCAAGTATGTACGCTCTATTTTAAAGATGCATGTGATTTTATTATGTAGTAGTTGGTATCTCCAGTTTATACATGTTGAGTCTTTAGACTCACTAGACTTGATCGATGTAGGTGAGGATGACTTTGAGGAGACGAGGGGTGGGGATCAAAGAGCCAACTTGGACTGAGAAGAAGGCTAAACCAGAGGACCGCTTATGTTTTTAAGAAATTATGCAATATTTCAAATACTCTGATTTCACGTTATTGTTTAACGATGTTTAAACAAGTATTTTTCTTTAGCAAAAATTATTTGTGATCTCTTTTATTTCAAATATTTTGGATGAACAGTTTATTGATGATCGCAATTTGAAAGTTAATTTTACATTTAAAATTTTTTTTCATTTTTCCGAAAATTTTAAGATGCTCAAAAGTACGGTACGTTACATTTAAGGCTATACTTTGAGCTTGCAAGCACAAACTGATATTACTGTAATCAGTCGTGATGAGTTATTTCAAATCCAATCGTGTACTATAATCTGAGTTGTAACTAAGAGTTTCAGTTTGACATTGTTAAGTCCAACTGAAGTGGGTCTGTACAACTGTTTGTATCGATCAAAGTCTTTTAATGAATATCCTATCTTCGTGATAGAAGGGGTGATGTAGGAGTGTTTGAAATCTCCAAACTTCCATAAAATCCTGTGTGTCATCACTTCAGTTTTTATTTTATCTATCAGTCAGTTTATTCCTCACTTTATTGTTAACTGATTGATATTGTGTGACAAGATTCATGGCTTCACTTTGTCAATAAACTAACTCATTATTCGAAAAGGTTGTGAAAATCGTTAAGTTTTAATTGAACACCCCCTTCTAAACACTCTTTCACCTATTAACCGATCCTATCAAGTGGTATCAGAGTAGTTGAATCTTGTCCTTGAATATTCTTATCCACTAAACTGATTACCATGTCTTCATTCAACAAAATTCCTATGTCTTCCAGAGAAGATTTCGATGATTGGAAAATCAGAATGCAGGCTCATCTAGCTGCACAAGGCGATGACATGTGGTACGTTATTACTGACGGACCCATGAAACTATTAAAAGCTAATACAACTATTGTCATAACTGATGGGGCACCACGTCGCATTGAAAAGCCCAGAGAAGAATGGAAAACTGAAGACAAGAGGAAAGACAACCTGGATAATGTGGCTAAGGACATCTTATACAAAACGCTCGATAACTGCTAAAGAGATATGGGAGAAACTGATTTAGCTATGCGAAGTAAATGAGCAGATAAAGGAAAATAAACTATCAGTTGCTGTTAAAAAATTCGACAATATCAAGATGAACGTTGGATAATCCATGAATGAATATGATGAAAGGATCAATGGTATTGTAAACGAGCTGAATTCACTTAGAAAGGTGTATTCAAACAAAGAGGTGGCATTGAAAGTGGTCAGAGGTCTTCCCAAAGAATGAGATGTCAAGACCATGGAAATGCGAGAATCAAATGACCTTAACAAAATCGAACTTCATGATTTGTTTGCTGATTTAAAGGCCTACGAGTTTGAACTACAAACCAGAGAAGGGGAACCTTCTACACCAACTGCCACAACTGCCTTAACTGCTGGCAAACTGGAACCAACTGGTTCAGTTGACAAATCTGCTGATCAATTGAGTAATGACGCAATGTCATTGTTTGTCAAAAAATTTGGAAGATTCAAGAGAAGAAATCAAGGACATTTACAAAGACGGTAAGAGAGAAGCAACTCCAAAGAAGAACCAAATGCTTGCTACAACTGTGGAAAAACTGGTTATTTTATTGCTGATTGTTCTAAGCCAAAATAGGACAGTCGAGGCTCAACTGAAATAGGAAAGAAGCCTTATGAGCACAAAAGAAGAACCAAGGATGATAAGAAATCATTCAGAAATAAAGATGAAGTGCTTCAAGCTGAGGAAAGCAAATCGAAGTGGACAGAAACTGTAACGTCCCGAAAATCTGAAAGTCAACGTGAACCACGTGCATGCAAATTATTAAATTTCTTTGATATTTTATTAATTTGTTTTAAAGAATTTAATGCATGTTTATTTCATAAATTATGTGTTTAATTATTTTTATGTATTTTATGCATAATTCATGTATGATAGAATTTATTTCACGAAATTTTAAAGGTTCATGCATTAATGATTTTTAAGTTGTATTTCGCGATCGAACGAGGAACGGAGACCGGAGAATTATCAGAAAAATAATTTTATTACACGGTTTATTTTTATTAATTAATTTAATGTGTTTTTAAGTGCATTTTTCAAAAAAGAGATTTTATTGGGTATTTTTACACCCATGATTTTATTTTATCAGGTACGTAAATTTTATCGAATTGGGGGACTTTTTGAGGGTTCGGCTATTATTTTCAAAAACTTTCCAACACGAAATATTTTGCGGGGGTGTGTTTGAATTTAATGGGCCTACTTTTAAGTTTATTAGACTTAAAACTCTTTTTAAAAAGTTAATTAGCAAATTAAGACCCATTAAGTTATTTGTTAACCATTTAAATAATACATAAATTACCATTTACCTAAACCTAATCATTAGCCACTCCCCACCAGCCGACACCCACCATTTCAGAAACATTTCTCTAGATTTTCAGAGTATTTCATCAAGAAAGATTCGATCTCCTCTATTCTTGCAAAGAATGATTGTTCCGGCGTTCGTTTTTCGATCTCCTCGCGTTTATACATCATCAGGCACGCCACGTACTTTTATTGCTGCATCATATATGCTATATACATGCTTTAATTTGTTTATTTGTTGGTGGAATTCTGGATCCGATGCATGTCATGGAAATCTCTCGGTTTTTGGCTTAAATACATGCATCTTTTGTTCTCTTCTCACGTTTTTGTTGAATGGTTGCAAGGGGGCTGCCCATTTTTTTGTTGCCTAGAGGTGAACATGCTGTGTCTAAGGCGATATGATGAAGGGATTCTAAGGAACATTCAGCTCTTGGTGAAAAACGATGGGGTCATGTGTGTGGCTAAGATTTTGGGTGACTTTGGTGTAGTGTTGGGGTGAGTTCGGTCGGCTGGGGGCCTGAGGCTATGGTCTGGTGCGTGTCTAAGGGTCCTAGGATGAGTCTCTTTATGGTGGTTCATGGCTTGGAGAGGCAGTCAAGAGACTGAACAAAGAAAGCTGTGGCTGTGCAATTTGGGTTCACGTAGAGGAAGTCATGGCTGTGGGGTTTGGGGCGGCTGCTGGACGGGGCCAGGGCACGGGGCAATGTCTTGGGTCGTTCCTTATGGTCCTAGGGAGGGCCTGGTGGTGTTGGTTCAGGGCTGAGTTTGCTAGGGAAGGTGGCTGGACCAGGAAGCAACTAGCTGCACCAATGGGAGACGGGTTAGGCTAGTCACGGCTCTTGCTCGCTTTGGGGCTCAGGCGTTAGTTCTGAGTTTGAAAAGGGTGTATCATGGTCTTAAGTTATGTCTAAGGGTTGGGTCTAGGGCCTGGTTCGGGTCTGGTTCGAGTCGGTTTAAGCATGAGGTAGTTAGAAGCATGCTAGGGTCATGGCTAGAGTTGGGCGATGGCTTGCTGGAATTTCCAGCAGCTCTTCAGGGTCTTGTTCGAAGGTCTAAGGGGGCTGGATTAGTGGTTTTAGGGCCTTTTAAGTGTTTAGAAGGGGTGGTAAAAAGTTGGGAAAATTTGGTTAAGTTTCGGTTCGATTCGGGTTAAAACCGGGACTCCGATCCAAGATTTAAAATGAATCGATTAAGTTTTGAAACGGGCTCGAGTTTACGTCTAGGAACGCTTTTAAAAAATGTTTTGGGATATTTTAAGGAGTTTGGTAAGCTTCGGGGCAATTTTAGAGGTCCAAGGGTGAAACGACAATTTTTGGGTTCCAGGGCAAAATGGTCATTTCGCACCCGGGGAGAGATTTTGGTCCTGGCAGCACCTGAGCACAAATTCATGATATTTTAAATGTTTATGCATCACGTTTATGATTTTTACGTTATTATGATAATTATGGTGCATGCTTGGTTTAAAGGAAAAATTACGTATACGCATGCTTTTATTTAAGTGATGAATATGATGACACGTTTTGAAGGAAGTGTTTACGATTTTTACGTTATTATTATAATTATGGTGCATGCTTGGTTTAAAGGAAAAATTACTTATACGCATGCTTTTATTTAAGTGATGAATATGATGACACGTTTTGAAGGAAGTGATTTAGTTGTGACTGACACAATGACATGTAAGGCCCGGACTCAGTGGGCGGGTAATGCCGTCGCTGATGAGCCTCGCCGCCGGGTACCGCGGTTACACGTAGATGGATCCATCGACTGACATGATGACATGATGATACGAAAGTCACAGCTAATGAACGGAATTCAAACTAAGATTTTAACACGTATATGCTGATACGATGATACATGCTATTACCATGTTTTGACTAGTCACGGTTACGCATACGATATGATAACATGATGAGACATGTTTTGACACGTTACGATTTTACACGACACGTTCATGTTCATGTTTTTAAGCTCATGAAATATATGTCTATTATGCCATTTTTCATTGTTGTGTGCTACGTATATGTACTTGCTATTACTGGTACAGGTGTGTTGAGTCTTTAGACTCACTAGGTGTGTGTGATGCAGGTGAGCATTTCGATCAGGGAACCAGAGGTGCCGAAGACTGAGTAGGAAGGCGGCATGTGCGGTGATACGACCCGAGGACCATTATTTTTCCGCATATTGATTCATGTGTTTTGAGAGGAGTTACGCATTTTTATATGTTGATGATTTTACGATTTTTACACGTTTACGTTTATCTTGATTTTGGATGACGTTAGTTATTTTTAAACTCCACTACTTTTATTGGCAAATAAATACTATTATTTTAAATGTCATTTTGTAATTGCGAGCTTCTTTAAAAAAAAAATATTCCGCACTTTTAAAACGGGAGACGTTTCAGTTGGTATCAGAGCAAGGGTCCTGTATAGTGTTGTGCCACCGCCAGCTTCTGCCGCTCAGTCTTCAAGCCTCAAGTCTGTAAGTTGTATGATATTACATGTTCTAAATGTTTTAATGCTATCACTTGCATGTTTACATGATATATGCTTACAATACATGTTTATCGGTCGCTATGTTTTGAGATTTAATGTTTTAAAATTTTTTATGCATGTTATGACATGAAACGAGAAATTATATGATTTTCATGCATACTGGTTTTGTGGTGGAATTGGACATGATTAAGAATTCGGCTGTTGGGCGTTAGGAAATGGTTGAAAATGATATGACTAAATTGATTTGTGGTTAGTAGTACTGATATTTTACTTGTGGGTCATAAGTTAAACTTAAAAGTTATGAATGCCTTTGGGACTTGTAGATTTTCTAAGAAATTATTGATGGTTCGTGGTTGCTAGCCGAGTTAATTTTTGAAGATTCCTTGTAAGGATTAATGATTCGAAGACTACGACGATCTTTGGAAGTATGAAGCATAGAATTTATTTCAGACGCATGCTCTACCTAGTTGGATTTAAGGATTGAATTGCATGAATTGAGAATCTTAAGGATCTAATTGTAATAACCAATAATTTGAGGACCTAAGTGCAAAAATAAAATTTTAAGGGACTCTTTTCAAATTTTCCGAATTTTTGGGGATTAAACTTTGAGTTCGATAAGGTTTAATGAGGCTAAAATCGAAAATTTTATGGGGACCAAAATGCAAATTTTGAAGAGGTGTAAGGCCAAGAATGTAATTTTCGAGGACTTTAAGGGCCAAGTTGCCAATCTCGAAATTTTTAAGGATTAAAGTCGAACTTTTGAGGAACACTTGGGTTAAATCAATAATTATTCGAGGTTATGTAGATTGATTTTGGGTCTAATAATCTTAAAATTATTGAACTTTATGTTACGAGAAACCTATGAGGTGGGATTAGGAACGCCAAGAGATTATGAGTAATTGTTGGATTCTTGAGATTAAGGACAAATCGGATAATAATCGAGAAAAATAAGAACTAATTTTGCAATTTTTAAGAAATGTAGGGGATTTGTTTAGCAGTAAGTGAGAAACGAATGTTTAAATGATCGGAATTCTTGATGATTTAGATTTGAAGGGATATTTGGAACCTTGAGATATCTGGGTTATAATGTTATAAGAAATGGTAATCAAGAACATTGTAGGATGAATCAATCTTGGGCTTGAAAATTTAAGTGTTAGTGAAATAATGTTGTGGCAAATTAAGAATTTAAAGTGATGACAATTTAAGGTGAAATTGATCAGTTAGTTAAGTTATAAGAGTAGACATGGATCTAACAAACTTTTGGGAACTTAAGTTGATGTATCATAATTTTTAATCGTGATCTTAAGAGTTAAAATTATACCTTTGTTGGAATTTAATTTTTCTAGAAAGTTGGACGTGATTTATGGTTAAGATATTTGATAGACGCATGTAAGAGGTGAGGTAGACACATTATCTTGAGGAATTTTGAAAGTCATTAAGAAACTTGGGGCTAAGCGGATATGTGTATTGGAATTATTTTATCCAAAACTATTTGGATTAGGTAAGTTTGAATTTCAAATTTATGGGATATTTGTTCATACGGAATTTTGGGTGAAATAAAAACAAAAAAAAATTAGTTGTAGTCAACATAAGTTATCAATGAATGAAGATTAAGATTTTTATCAAGTAAGAAATCTAAAATCTTGATATGGAGATTCTAGAACTCTATGGGTTATTAGTAAAGTAAATTATTAAACTTAGTCTAATGCTACCATAGGATAACTTAATAAGTTTTATACGCTAATATTAATTAAGCATTAGGGATGCGTAAGAATGCGACATTTATTTCAAGGAGGAAAGTCTAAGAGTCTTAGGGCTCAACACTATATTGTAATTGGAAAAGAAATAGTTTAAGCATGTAATTGGGACTTGAAGGGCTTTAAAATATAGATAGAAGATCGATATTGTATATTTGAGTTTTATGGATTAGAGTTTCTCGAGGATTAAGATTTGCAATAATTTTATATTGGGGATGTACTTGTATATAGTTAAGTTACGAAAGTTTGGTGTCGTAAGATAAAGATTCGATTCAAGGATTTTCGGCTAATATTATTACGGGGTTGAAATAAAGTTTACATTTTGAGTGTATTATCGAGGATATGAATCGATCAGTAAATTTTGGTGCTAAGGTTTCTCAGGGTGAACTGCATAAATACAAATGTAATAGATCAATGAACATCACGGATACAATATAATAAAAGTAAGACGCAATAAAATTCGGACTGCCATTTCTAATATTGGGAAGTTTGAGAAAAGTCAGAATTCGAGGCCTGAGTAGAATAGAACTAAGTCGCCATAAGTCGTTCTAGGTTGCGCTTCGCAAATAAGGATTTCAATAGGCAAAATAATTAGGATTGAGGAGACGTAAGGACAACTTAAAACTTATTTTATGAGAATAGCGCAGCGGAAGCGTGAATGATTGGGGTACTAGAATTAAGAGTCTAAACTTTTTGTGAATTGAGAATAAGAGAATTTCGGGGACGAAATTCAATTTAAGAGGGGTAGATTGTAACGTCCCGAAAATCTGAAAGTCAACGTGAACCACGTGCATGCAAATTATTAAATTTCTTTGATATTTTATTAATTTGTTTTAAAGCATTTAATGCATGTTTATTTCATAAATTATGTGTTTAATTATTTTTATGCATTTTATGCATAATTCATGTATGAAAGAATTTATTTCACGAAATTTTAAAGGTTCATGCATTAATGATTTTTAAGTTGTATTTCGCGATCGAACGAGGAATGGAGACCGGAGAATTATCAGAAAAATTATTTTATTACACGGTTTATTTTTATTAATTAATTTAAGGTGTTTTTAAGTGCATTTTTCAAAAAAGAGATTTTATTGGGTATTTTTACCCGCATGATTTTATTTTATCAGGTACGTAAATTTTATCGAATCGGAGGACTTTTTGAGGGTTCGGCTATTATTTTCAAAAACTTTCCAAAACGAAATATTTTGCGGGGTGTGTTTGAATTTAATGGCCTACTTTTAAGTTTATTAGACTTAAAACTCTTTTTAAAAAGTTAATTAGCAAATTAAGACCCATTAAGTTATTTGTTAACCATTTAAATAATACATAAATTACCATTTACCTAAACCTAATCATTAGCCACTCCCCACCAGCCGACACCCACCATTTCAGAAACATTTCTCTCGATTTTCAGAGTATTTCATCAAGAAAGCTTCGATCTCCTCTATTCTTGCAAAGAATAATTGTTCCGGCGTTCGTTCTTTGATCTCCTCGCGTTTATACATCATCAGGCACGCCACGTAATTTTATTGCTGCATCATATATGCTATATACATGCTTTAATTTGTTTATTTGTTGGTGTAATTCTCGATCCGATGCATGTCATGGAAATCCCTCGGTTTTTGGCTTAAATACATGCATCTTTTGTTCTCTTCTCACGTTTTTGTTGAATGGTTGCAAGGGGGCTGCCCATTTTTTTGTTGCCTAGAGGTGAACATGCAGTGTCTAAGGCGATATGATGAAGGGATTCTAAGGAACACTCAGCTCTTGGTGAAAAACGATGGTGTCATGTGTGTGGCTAAGATTTCGGGTGACTTTGGTGTAGTGTTGGGGTGAGTTCGGTCGGCTGGGGGCCTGGGGCTATGGTCTGGAGCATGTCTAAGGGTCCTAGGATGAGTCTCTTTATGGTGGTTCATGGCTTGGAGCGGCAGTCAAGAGGCTGAACAAAGAAAGCTACGGCTGTGCAATTTGGGTTCACGTAGAGGAAGTCACGGCTGTGGGGTTTGGGGCGGCTGCTGGACGGGGCCAGGGCACGGGGCAGTGTCTTGGGTCGTTCCTTATGGTCCTAAGGAAGGCCTGGTGGTGTTGGTTCAGGGCTGAGTTGGCTAGGGAAGGTGGCTGGACCAGGAAGCAACTAGCTGCACCAATGGGAGACGGGTTAGGCTAGTCACGGCTCTTGCTCGCTTTGGAGCTCAGGCGTTAGTTCTGAGTTTGAATGGGGTGTATCATGGTCTTAAGTTATGTCTAAGAGTTGGGTCTAGGGCCTGGTTCGGGTCTGGTTCGGGTCGGTTTAAGCATGAAGTAGTTAGAAGCATGCTAGGGTCATGGCTAGAGTTGGGAGATGGCTTGCTGGAATTTCCAGCAGCTCTTCAGGGTCTTGTTCGAAGTTCTAAGGGGGCTAGATTAGTGGTTTTAGGGCCTTTTAAGTGTTTAGAAGGGGTGGTAAAAAGTTGGGAAAAATTTGGTTAAGTTTCGGTTCGATTCGGGTTAAAACCGGGACTCCGATCCAAGTTTTAAAATGAATCGATTAAGTTTTGAAACGGGCTCGCGTTTACGTCTAGGAACGCTTTTAAAAAATGTTTTGGGATATTTTAAGGAGTTTGGTAAGCTTCGGGTCAATTTTAGAGGTCCAAGGGTGAAACGACAATTTTTGGGTTCCAGGGGCAAAATGGTCATTTTGCACCCGGGGAGAGCTTTTGGTCCTGACAGCACCCTGAGCACAAATTCATGATATTTTAAATGTTTATGCATCACATTTACGATTTTTACGTTATTATGATAATTATGGTGCACGCTTGGTTTAAAGGAAAAATTACGTATACGCATGCTTTTATTTAAGTGATGAATATGATGACACGTTTTGAAGGAAGCGTTTACGATTTTTACGTTATTATGATAATTATGGTGCATGCTTGGTTCAAAGGAAAATTACGTATACGCATGCTTTTATTTAAGTGATGAATATGATGACACGTTTTGAAGGAAGTGATTTAGTTGTGACTGACACGATGACATGTAAGGCCCGGACTTAATGGGCGGGTAATGCCATCGCTGATGATCCTCGCCGCCAGGTACCGCGGTTACACGTAGATGGATCCATCGACTGACATGATGACATTATGATACGAAAGTTACAGCTAATGAACGGAATTCAAATTAAGATTTTAACACGTATATGCTGATACGATGATACATGCTATTACCATGTTTTGACAGGTCACGGTTACGCATACGATATGATAACATGATGTGACATGTTTTGACACGTTACGATTTTACACGACACGTTCATGTTCATGTTTTTTAAGCTCATGAAATGCATGTTTATTATGCTATTTTTCACTTTTGTGTGCTACGTATATGTACTTGCTATTACTGGTACAGGTGTATTGAGTCTTTAGACTCACTAGGCGTGTGTGATGCAGGTGAGCATTTTGATCAGGGAACCAGAGGTGCCGAAATCTGAGTAGGCAAACCTGGTGCGGTGACACGACCCGAGGGCCTTTGATTTTCCGCACTTATACGATTTTATGTTTTGGAGAGGATACGATGATTTTTACTCTATTTCATTTTATAGTTGATGCTAGGATTTTTATCCATCTTTACTCCGTATATTTTATTGGTAATTAATTATGATAACTTTTAAATGATGTTTTAAAGTAGGATTGTGTGCATGCGATTTATTTAAATGTTATTTTCAACACGAGAGCTTTATTAAAAAAAAATAAAATAAAATATTTCCGCATTTTAAAATTAGTAGACGTCACAGAAACTGACGGTGAGGAGTCAGAACCTAGAGCTTGAGCTGCTCCAGTGAAGATGAGGAGCAAGTCAAGTGCTTAATGGCTTATGACACAGAAGTGGAGTCAACCAGTCAGCAGGTATTCGACTTTAGCTCAACTGATTTCACACATGATGAACTCATTTCTACACTTCATGACATGATTAATGAGTATCACAAGCTTGCCTTATCTTTTAAGAAGGCCAGAGCAAAGCAAACTGATCCCAAAGACAATAACACTAAAACTGATGAATCAGTTGATTTGTTGAGTCTTAAACGAGAGATTGCTGAGCTCAATGCTGAAAGAAGCAAGAATCAATCAATGATTCAGCAGTTGATGCTTGATAATTCAAAGAAAACTGAGCTTATTCATGCTTGGAACAAATCATCTGTTGCATTAGCTGAAATACAAGATAAACAAAAATCAGTTACTGATAAAACTGGTTGAGGGTTCAGCAACAAAGATGAAACTTCTACTAGTGATACTTAGCCAAAGCTGAACATGAGCAAAAGGAAATATATTCACTTTTTAAAATCAGCTGTGGTACAAGAACAACCTGAGCCAAGTAAACCAGTTGAACAGCCTATTGAAAATAAGAACAAGGCTAGAAGCTATGGTATTGGTTATAGCCCAAAAATTTCAACTGACCTACAAAGTCAGTCATCAAAAAGGTTCAGAAAGAACTATTCTAATGGCTACTCCAATTACTATAACAAGCCAGTTCAGAAAAGATATCGGCTAAACAACCAGTTGAACAAAACTAAAGCACATATTGTCTCATCTGCACACAACACACCAAGCACACACAAGCCGAGAAATACCATATGGAACACAGAAACTGGAAAGTCAGTTAGACTGATCCAAGTCTGGGTTCCTAAAGGACTAATCAGTTTTGGGCCCAAATAGATGTGGGTACCAAAATTATATAATGTGTGTGATTGCAGGTGACAGGTACAAACAAAGAATCAATTTGGTATTTGGACAGTGGATGCTCGCGTCATATGACAGGGGATGCAAGTTTGTTATCCTAATTGATTAAATACACTGGTCCAAGCATCAGTTTTGGAAATAACTCCAAAGGTAAAATTGTAGGTAATGGTAAGCTTATCCATGATAATTTTACTATCCAAGATGTTTTACTAGTTGAGAATTTGAAGTATAACTTGATTAACATCAGTCAGTTATGCGACAATAAATTCTCAGTTCAGTTCGACAGACACACTTGTTCAGTTAGAGACTCAACTGATGACGTCATACTAACTGGCAATCGTTGTCGGAACATATACAAAGTCAGTTAGACTGAACAACCTTATGCACCAGTTTGTTTTAAAGCTTTCAAATCTTCTAAGAACTGGTTGTGGCATAAGAGGTTGAACCACCTAAACTTTAAATCTATTGCTTATCTGAGTAACCATGATCTTGTAACTGGTTTGCCCAAAATAGTCTTTTCAAAAGATAAAATTTGTTCAGCATGCCAGTTTGGTAAACAAGAAAGATCATCTTTTAAAAACAAGGGTTGTAAATCATCTTCCCGATTCTTAGAACTGTTACATATGGATCTTTTTGGTCCTATACCAGTCATGAGATTAGGGGGGAATGAAATACACTTTAGTAGTCGTGGATGACTATTCAAGATTTACTTGGGTTATTTTTCTCAAATCCAAAGACCAAACTGTTGCACAACTGATTAAGCTTTTCAAAAGACTTTTAAATGAAAAATCAGTTGGAATTAATTGAATAAGGTCTGATCGAGGGACTGAATTCATCAATCAAAATCTTTCACTATTTTTAGAAAATACTGGGATCAAGCATGAGCTCTCAGCAACAAGAACTCCTCAGCAAAATGGTGTAGCTGAGAGAAGAAATCGGACCCTGAAAGAAGTTGCTAGAACAATGCTTGCTGATTCTAATGTTTCTCAGAGGTTTGGGCAGAAGCAGTAAACACTGCTTGTTACACTCAGAACAGATCAATGATTAATAAGAATCATTTGAAAACACCATATGAGAGCTGACATGGACGCAAAAGTGTGGTTTCATATTTAAAAATATTCAGCTGCAGATGTTTTATTCTTGATAATGGAAAAAATCATTTAAAAGCTTTTGATGCTAAATCTGCAGAGGGAATATTTCTTGGTTATTCTTCAGTTAGTAAAACTTACAGAGTTTTTAATAAAAGCACTTTGAATGTAGAAGAATCTATTCATGTTGTATTTGATGAATCTGTGCTAACTGATAAGCCAACTGATCCAGTTGAGCTAGTTGATCGCATTACAGATATTAGTTTGGAGGATGATGATGAAGAAGAGAATCATATTAATCGAAACATCCTTCAAACACCAGAACCAGAAGTGCTGGGTCAATCAGTTGAACAAGAAATTGTTACTGATAATCAATTGGTGGAGCCCAATGATAATATCCAGTTATCAACTGATACAGCTCCAACTGAAACTGAAGAAAACATTCAGTTGCCAACTGAGGCAGTTGCTGATATGAATGAAACAAATGCTGAGCTCAGATGGAAGAAATCACATCCACCAGAATTGGTGATAGGTAATTCATCTGATCCGGTAAGAACCAGGAATCAAATGTTTAATTTATTTATTCATTCAGCTTTCGTTTCCCAACTGGAACCTAAGAAAACTGATGAAACTCTTGCTGACCCTAACTGTATAAATTCCATGCAAGAAGAACTAAATCAGTTTATCCATAACAACGTCTGGAACTTAGTTCCAAGGCCAATTTCTAAAACTATTATAGGTACAAAATGGGTATACGGAAACAAAATGAACGAAGATGGTTCAGTTGTGATCAACAAAGCAAAACTTGTAGCACAAAGACATAGGCAAGAAGAAAGAATTGACTACTATGAAACTTATGCATCCGTTGCAAGACTGGAAGCAATCAGAATGTTCCTTGCCTATGCATCATTCAAGAATTTTAAAGTCTACTAGATGAACGTGAAGAGTGCATTTCTGAATGGTCAGTTGCAGGAAGAAGTTTATGTTGAATAACCATCAGGTTATATCAATCACTCTTTTCCTGATCATGTCTATCATCTGAACAAAACTTTATATGGTCTTAAACAAGCTCCAAGAGCTTGGTATGAAACGCTTTCAAAATTCCTATCTGATCATGATTTTACTGTTGTATCAGTTGATAAGACTTTGTTAAAATTTTCTAAGAATGATCATATCTTACTCATTCAAATATACGTTGATTGTATTATTTTTGGGTCAACTAACCCCAAATTATGCGAGAAATTTAATAAGTTAATGAAGGAAAAATTCGAGATGAGTATGATGGGTGAACTGACATGTTTCCTCGGTCTGCAAGTGAAGCAACTGAAAACTGGTATTTTTATCTATCAGACCAAATATACAAAGGAACTGCTTAAGAAATTTGGCATGGAAACATGTTTAGCTACAACTACTCCCATGAGTTCATCAATCAAACTAGACAATGATCAAGGGGGGATATCAGTTGAGACGACACTTTACAGAGGTTTAATAGGTTCATTAATATACATAACTGCTAGTCGTCCTCATATAGTATTTGTTGTTTGTATGTGTGCTAGATTTCAAGCAGATCCTAAACAATCTCATTTTACTGCTGCCAAACGTATTTTAAAATATCTTAAAAGCACACGAAATGTGGACTTATGGTATGTTAAGGACTCTTCTTTCAATTTATTTGGATATTCAGATGCATATTATGCAGGATGTAAGCTAGATCGTAAAAGCACCAGTGGATCTTGTCAGTTTCTAGGAGACCGACTGATCTCATGGTTCAGCAAGAAGCAAACATCCATAGTTACTTCAACAACTGAAGCAGAATATCTTGCTGCTGGAAGCTGCTGTGTAGGGCCCTTAAATCCTAATCGTGATTACAATGCAATTTGATTAGAGTTAATTAATTACAGTGGAAAACGGGTTTGAAATTTCTTTACAATGAGCCCAAAATATGTTATTTGAATACTAAAAATAGTATTTCATCTCACATCATAAAATCTGCCCACACATAATCAAAACAACACATACAACAATAAATCATATCATCGGGACATGTCCCGGTATATAGATACATATATATACTGGGAAAACATAAACCTCAGCTCAAACTGTGACTCCCTCCAGAAGTACCATCTCCGGTCTCCTGATATCCTGGAGTACCTGTCATTGTCCACATACAAAGACAACAACAGCCCCATCTGGGGTGAGCAAAGCTCAGTCTGAAGCAATCACAATATATACCACAGATATCTAAACAATGATATATGATATGCAATGCATGTATGTCGTGGAGGTATCAGGTCAAATGCCCATCCACTGAGCACATGTCAGAATCAATCGAATCGCTATCAAATCAATGCTCGAGCTGGCACACCGGTCTATCAAGGATAATCGTATGATAGCGTCGACAAAGCGCCATCAAATCCCAAATCTCAATCAAATCAGAGGGGCCACTAATGTCTATGCTTTAAGGGCCACATAATGCCAAACATAGCATCGTGTTCACAAACCCCAGAATCAAATCCAATCATATCAGGGTATCCAAGGATCATAGCTCAACGTGCATGTCATGTATGCCACCTCAAATCAATAAATAAGGCATATAGACATGTAATATCAATCCAATCAATCAAACATATATCATATAATACAGATACATGTTGTATGTTACTCGGTCGCAACATACCTCAATTCTTCGTTTCCAATTGATGTAGCTTGAAGATATCAGTATAATAATCTATCTACATCAATAACATATTCATTTCAATCAATAACTTCATTCAAATTCAATAATATAAGTTTCAAATATCTTTTGAAACTTCAAAAATTCATATCAAATCGAAATCAGAACCTAATTCAATTCCGACTTCAAAACTTAGTTTCTTGTCGGTTATTCTACCGCTAATAACTGACAAATAATTTTTCAATCTCAATTCAACGATTAAAATTTCCTAATTATAATAAATTAGGAATAATTCAACATAACATCACTATAATCATCTCTTTTTCGTTAAAATCATACACTATTCAACAGTCGTCAATTTCTGTATGATTTAACAATTTATCGGATTTATTCCAAAAAGCGACGAATTTCAAACATCACCAAAACTATAAAATTCATACCTCAAATCGAAGATCTCGTGTCAACGATCCCAGAACTGAAGTCGGTTCGTCGATTGGATAAACCGATAAGTCGCAAGATCGAAAATTTTTTTTAAAATTATATCCTCACTTTTCTCTCCTCTCTCTCTCACCTCCTCTGTCGAAACTTACTGAGGTGGTGGAATTAAAGCCTCAAGTTTAAATTTTCTTTTTTTTTTAATTTAATATTATATTATATTATATTATTATATTATAATATATAATATTTAACATTTGGTATATCTTTTTGGATCAGTCAAACGATCACATTTTCCAAAACTCAAAGCATGAAACTTCTATATCTTTGAGTTTCCTACGTTATATCCAAATTTCAAATCATTTGGACTTCATATGACCAATATATGTCGTTAATTATCATTTTGTCCTTATAATTAATTCATTATTTTTCAATTTATTTACGAAAATGCCATCAAAATAAATTGAATATTTTTCAACGTATGTACAAAAATGCCATCAAAGCTATATTATTTTCGGGGTCTCACATGCTGTGTCCAACTGCTATGGATTCAACAACAACTGAAAGATTATGAAGTCGATGCAAAAAAATCTCCCATATTTTGTGATAATACAAGCATAATTGCGATCACATACAATCCAATTCTTCACTCAAGGAACAAACACATTGATGTTAGGCATCATTGCATCAGAGATCATGCTCTGAAGAAAGCAGTCAGACTGGAATATGTACCAACTGAACAAAAAGCTGCTGACATTTTCACCAAACCGTTACCAGAGACTAAGTTTTCTCACTTTTGCAATATACTTGGTTTAATTGACTTGTCTTAATTATATCAGTTTTATTGTTGTTATGTCAGTTGCTGTTCATTTTAGTCTGTTAGTCATTTATCAGTTATTATCCATTCAGTTAGTGAATTGTTTGTCAACGGATGCCAGTTAGTTTTGCAGATAAGAAAAGAGACAAATATGAATCGTAACATTAATTATCTTGAATAAAATCAAAACCAAGTTACACGATTCATTTCCCTCTCAACGGCATCTTGCCAGAGGGATATCCAATTATACATATCATGGCAATTAAGTCTTCTAAAGGCATCTGAAGAGGAGATCCTTTCAAGCATATTCCACTCCTTTCTCAGCATCACATGCAACAAAACTTGATCAGTGGCAAGCTCTGAAATATGGCTGACTTCAAAACGCCGCTTATACTTTCTTGCAGTAGCTCTTTGTTTGTCAGTAGGAACCAATCCATTAAGCTGAACGGTCTGGAGTTCTTGCACCTTGATCCAAGAGGACATGACTTTTAACCAGATATATTCTTCAATTGTTTCCTTCAAACTCTCTAAACGACGGAGTGTTGATGCTGAAACAGGGAAGTTGGAACTACTTGAACTAGTCATGTGTGCTTATTTGTTATCATCTAATGTCTTTGCTCTTATTTATAGTCAGGCTAATAGTGAGAAATAGAAGAAGACGAAGAGACTCAAGTCAACTGAAAGCTTTTGACTTATCCCGACTGAGTTTTTCTTACCCTTTCTTTTATTTATCTGCATTTATTGAGGGTGAATATCGAATATAAATGGTTAACTGGGAAGACAATAGTCAGTTAGTCTTCAATTGAACTGAATTAGTTTTCAACTGATCACTCAGTTGCTGATCGAACTGATATTCTCCAATAAGTTAACTGATTTATCTCTAAAAAGCCAAGGATGCTAAAGACCAAACCAGTAGCTGCACTGGTCTCAATCCCAACTAAAAGACTGAAAAAATTTGAAGCTGAAGAGCCAATCAAAGCTACACCATTGAGGGCAGTTGCAACCAAATCTTCAACTGAGGTTCAGTTAACTCCTCGAGCTGCTCAACAAGAAAATATAATCACCAAATCTGGTGATCAGAAGAAATCTGCTGGAGTTCAAGCACCACTCATCACTATCATTGGCCCAACTTCTCTACCTTTTACCAGATCCAAGGGGGTAGTGATCAGAGAAAACATTGATGCAACTTCTTCAGCGATGAACATCCCTCATGCTCTGACTGACACGAAGGGAAAGGACAAGATGGCAGAAGAGCCCCGACCCGCGAATATGATCCAAACTCACATTGATCTTATTTGGACCGAGATTAACGAGTTTTCAGAGAGAAAGCTTAAAGCTTATGATGAATGGGTCCGGTTCAGAACTGAGGTGTTTGCCAGGCAACTTGAGAAAAAGTAAGTTTTGAAGAAATTTGTTGACCTGGAAACTATTGTTCTGAAGATGGTCAAAGCTGCTACATTTCGTCAAGCTTTGAAAAGGAAAAAATATTTCTTTGATTAGATACGTGCCAAGAAAATAAATCAAATGGTCGTTCAGCTGTGACAAAACTATGATCCCACCAGCTCAACTGCTTTTAATGACAAAGCAGTTCATGATCAGCTAGACTCGGATCTCATAACCCTACAAATGGCGATTAAAGAGTGGGAACTGGACCAAGAACTGACCATTCCAGCAAGTTCTCATGATCGTTCATAAAAAATGCAAGCTAAACGATCAGTTCAACAGCAAGAGCCATCCAAGGACTCAGTTGCTGAATCCTCTCAGCAAGCAACTGACCCTTCTTCAAAGGATGAGCAACCAGCATCTACTGCTCCTCCATCCTCAACTGTAGATACTAAGCTTTATTCTGATGCTGAGCTGCCATTGGAAATATCGATGAGGTCATCAAATCAGTTGCCACTGATATCCAGCTGGAAACATCTAAAGCAGTTGAATAAATTTTTGGAACGGAAGAACCAGCTGAAAAGGCCACTTCTGTTACTGAACAACAAGCCGAGCAAGCTATTTTTTCTGAAAAGCCAGTTCAGTCAGTTAACAATACTGAACATGAAGTTTTTGAAGAAACTGAACAAGTTCAGCTGCACTCGGCACCAACAGAAGAAGTGTGAGCTGAAGAGCAAGTTGAAGGTTCAGTTGTTCAACAAACTGAAGAACCAGTTTCTCAACAAGATGACTTAAAAACTGAAGAACCAACTGTTACATCTGTTGTTCCGAATCTTCCTTCTCCTCCACAGCTTGAACAAGAAGCCATACCAGAACATGATTAAGAAATGGTGACACTCGAAACAGAAAAAATTGACAGGGCTCTGGTTATCTTCAATTAAAGAAACAGGGAACAAGAACCAAAAACCACTGGAGCCATGTCTCCTGGTGGATCAATAGAACCTGAATCCTTATTTGAAGAAATTCAGTCAATTCAGAACAACCTTGCCAATATGATGACTGCCATTTCTAATATCCAGTCTACCCAGTTCGCGCTTTAACTGAAGTTAAACTCTGCTAATGAGTTTACCACAGGGAGACTACAACAAATTCTAAAAGATGTAACATCTCTATTCTTTCAGTTGGATGAACTTAAAAAGGACAGAGCGTTGACTGAAGCTCATTTTTAGACCCAAGCTTTATTCGGAAGGCGCATGGACTTTCTGGAAAATACTGTCTCCAAAAGAATGGATTTGTTACATGACATCGTACTAAATGTTGTGTTAGACGTCGCCTAGGATGTTCGTATCGTATCTAAAAAGGTTGACGTGTTTGAAAAAAAAGAGGAAAAAGGGGAAGATAAAGATCAACAGAAGTAATTAGCTACGAGATCAGCTTGACAGATTTTTGGAACTTACTTTGGAACAATCTAGAAGATTCTTGTATTCTTGAAGATTATATACGAATCTGTACATTGAAAGAGTTATAAAATATTATTTTTACACAGAGTTCAGTTGATCAGTTCATTTACTAAGTTTTGTGAAACAGCTAAAAGGAAGAAATTGTTGGAAACTGAATTTCGGATGTTTGACAAACTGATTGCTTAAACGATTGAACGAACAGATCAAGAAGATTATCGGTTGCTTTAACTGAAGACTAATGCGCTAAATATCAAATGCAACTGAACCAGCTGAACTGAAGTACGCATACAACTAACTGATCAGTTAGTTACAAAACAGTTGTGAGTTTATCAGCTATTACTTATCAGCTGATCCTTTCAACTGTACACGTTATCAGTTAAAGAAAAGAACAGTCAAACGACAGATAGTTCAAAATCAAGACTGCAACTAATATTGGGATCGGTGCATTTCAGAAAACAACAGTGTACGATTGTCAGAAAAATGTTGATGTGGCAAACAACGGATAGAAAAGTTCAAATCGTATGCAATATTACCGTTGGAGGCAAAGCCTATAAATAGCGGAGGAAGAGCAGCTGAGAAGACACTACAACTACTTTGAACTGAACTATTCTCAACTCAACTCTTGAAAAACTCTTAACTGAGCTGTTACTCTGCTGAAATATTTCAAATCTCACGCGTATTGTATTCATCAATAGCATTTAAGGCTATATTTTGAGCTTGCAAGCACAAACACATATTACTGTAATCAGTCGTGCTAAGTTATTTCAAATCCAGTCGTGTACTGTGATATGAGTTGTAACTAAGAGTTTCAGTTTGGTATTGTTAAGTCCAACTGAAGTGGGTCTGTACAACTGTTTGTATCGATCAAAGTCTTTTAGTGAATATCCTATCTTCGTGATAGAAGGGGTGACATAGGAGTGTTTGAAATCTCCGAACATCCATAAAATCTTGTGTGTTATCACTTCAGTTTTTATTCTATCTATCAGTTAGTTTATTCCGCACTTTATTGTTAACTGATTGATATTGACTAACAAGATTCCAACCTTCAGTTTGTCACTAAACCGACTCCTTATTCGAAAAGGTTGTGAAAATCGTTAGGTTTTTATTCAACACCCCCTTCTAAACATTCTTTCACCTATTAACTGATCCAATCAAAACGTGTCTTTGTGTTTATAACGCTCGGATACTCAATCTTCGGCGATGGTGCGAAGTTGGACGACCGGACGACGAAGAATTCTAGTTCTTCTCCTTCTTTTATTTTTGAAAATTACTAGTGTATGAAAAATGTGTATTTCGGCTTATTGAAGGTGAGTTATGGTGTTTAAAAGACCTTGGTAGCATATTTATAATTTAATTTCAAGTTAAATGGGTTTTGGCTTTGGGCTTACAAGCTTAGGAGCAACTGGACCTATTTACTATAATTAAATTGGGCCCAATAACTATTGTTTAATTAAAACATAAAATTTTATAAAATTAGTTTCTCAAAAATAATATTTTTGATATTTTAAAACTCCTTGTTTTCCCAAAATCGACTTCTAGGGAAAAATCGAGCTCGACTCGTAAAATAATTCAAACTCAAAATTTTTAGAAAAATTAAATCATTTTTAATCATATTAGGAAGCCTTGCAATTATTTATTGAAAAATATTTATTCTAGTCTTGGTCGTCCCCGGTCTTCTTTCCCCTGCCTATTATCGAATATTCGGGTAAAATCCTCAAATTTCATGTAATCATGTCATACTATCATTTAATCATGCAATCATACCTTTAATCATATAGTAAATATTATGCTAGCATTTAAAATCAATTAAAAAAAACAATTAAGTAATTAAAATAATTTGCATGCATGTGGTTTACGTAGGTTGGTTTTCCGGACGTTACATGAAAGATACATATTGCAGGTGTAGCCACGCATGCATTGCTAGATTCAGGAACCACACACTCGTTTATATCCGAATCTTTCGTCAATCGTTTAGGAATCATACCGGTAGCGATGGATTCAGGATTCAGAGTATCGATTCCATCCAAGGAGCAGATGTTCACTTTTCTGATAGCGAGTAAATTGGAGCTTTGGTTACAGAAATATGTGGTGCATGCAAACTTGATTGTGCAACAATTTCCGGAGTTTGACATCATTTTGGGCATGGATTGGCTTTCTCATGATTGAGCTGTCATAGGCCGTTTATTTTTGACATCATAGTATCCGTACGACCGCCCAGTGGTACGCCGTTTATTTTTGAGGCAGCCAGGAATCAGCAGATGCCGCACATCATTTCCTGCAAGTGTGCGAGGAAGCTCTTGAAGAAAGACTGAGCCAGCCAACGAGAGGCTTGAGGACGTTGATGTTGACAGAGATTTCTCCAGTGTTTTTCCTGACGATATTTCATGCATCCCACCAGACAGAGCGGTGGATTTTTCTATTGAGCTCATGCCAGGTACCGTACCTATTTCTAAGGCCCCCTATCGATTAGCACCTGCAGAGATGAAGGAGTTGAAAGATCAGATACATGATTTCCTAGATAAGGGTCTCATTTGCCTTAGATTTTTTCCATGGGGCGCACCGGTACTTTTTGTGAAGAAGTAAGATGGCAGCATGCGGCAATGTATTGGCTACAGAGAGCTGAATAGAGTCACAGTCAAGAACAGGTATCCGTTGTCGAGGATCAAGGATTTGTTTGATCAGCTTCAGGCAGCATCGGTATTCTCGAAGATAGACCTCCGATCCGGATACCACCAGCTAAAGGTGAGAGAGTCTGACGTGCATAAGACAGCCTTCCAGATGCGTTATGGGCACTATGAGTTTATGGTGATGACCTCCGGTTTGACGAACGTGCCAGCGATCTTCATGGATCTCATGAATCGCGTGTTTCAGCTATATTTGGATCAGTTTGTCATAGTTTTTATAGATGACATCCCGATCTATTCGCGGAGCAGAGAGGAGCACAGTCAGCATCTGATGCCGTACTGCAAACTTTACAGGACAAACGGCTGTATTCCAAGTTCAGTAAGTGCGAGTTCTGGCTAGACAAAGTGGCATTCTTGGGCCACATCGTATCTCGAGATGGCATAGAGGTCGATACCGATAAAGTTGTGGCAGTCAGAGATTGGTCAGTGCCTAAGAGCGTGATTGAGTTCCGTAGCTTCTTGGGATTGACTGGTTATTACAGGAAGTTTATTCAGGGCTTCTCTTCTATTGTGGTGCCTATAACCGCCTTGACGAAGAAGAATGCCAAGTTTATCTTGGGATCTAAGTGCCAGGAGAGCTTTAATAGACTGAAGCAAGCGTTGACCACAACACAAGTTCTAGCTATGCCATAAGGGCAAGAAGAGTTTGTCGTTTACACAGATGCTTCGAGGCTCGGTTTGGGCTCAGTGTTGATGCAGCATGACCGAGTTATAGCTTATGCGTCCAGACAGCTAAAGGTCCATGAGAAGAACTACCCGACTCATGATCTTGAGCTAGCAGCAGAGGTTTTTGCCCTGAAGATTTGGAGGCATTATCTGTATGGTGAGAAGTGCCAGATTTTTACTGATCACAAGAGCATGAAATACTTCTTCACAAAGAGCTGAACATGAGACAGCGGAGGTGGCTAGAGTTAGTGAATTATTATGACTGTTACATTATCAACCATCTGAGTAAGGCTAATGGAGTTGTAGATGCACTGAACATGAAGCACTCAATATTGATTTCTCATTTGTCGGTACAGAGACCGCTGCAAGTGGAGATTCAGAGGTTCGAGCTTGCAGTTTATGCCAGGAGCGATGCCCCAAATCTTGCTACTCCGACAGTACAGCCGACTTTGAGAGACAAAATCCGAGTAGGGTAGACTTCTGACGAGCAGTTGCAGAAGTGGAGACTGAGGGATGAGGCTAAGGGCAAGAGACTTTATACGGTTGTGGATGGCATAGTTAGATATAAGGACCAACTGTGGGTTCCCAACAGTGATTCCCTGAGGACAGAGGCTACTTGGGAGACTGAAGCCGAGATGAGGAGTCGCTACCCGGAGTTATTTGGTATTTTTTAAATTTCGAGAACGAAATTTTATTTCAAAGGGTGGTTGGGGAAAATTGTAAGGTCCAGGAAATTCAATCTACGTAACCTGACTGCATGAAATCTAGAGTTTTATTTAAATATGTGTTTAATGATTTTTATGCATTTCATGCATGATTTAAGGGAGAATTTTGAAAATGGGCCTTGGTTGAGTATTTTTACTCATCCGGCCATATTTTAAACCAGTACGTAAATTTTATCTATTCGGAGAACTTTTGAGGGTTCGGACAATATTTTCTGAAACGTATCAATCAAAATATTTTTCGGGAAGGTTATTGGGTGTGGTAAGTTTATTTTATTGCCTAGTGGGCCCAAAAACCTTTTAACTCCTTTAATTATAATTGTTGGCCCATTAGTGCATACTTATTTTAACCTAAACCCTACATTTTGAAACCATAAAACTATTATTCAGCAGCAGCCAACCCCACCCCATTCAACAGCCTCATTTTCGAAATTCCTCAGCGGCCACACGAAAATCTTCCCTAGTTTTTCAAAGAAGCTCCTTCACTGCCTCTCCAGTACGAGATCTACGCGTATATCCCAAGGTTTTCGAGCGTTATAACACAAAGACACATCATAAATCCTCTTTTTCTCATCATTCATATCATAATATGTTGGTTTGTGTGTTTATGCATGAAAATTTTTTGGCTCTGTCATTTGTTACCGTTTTTGCGCTGCCTTGACACGGAATACGTTTACATCTTGATGTAAGTCACGTTTTTATCTGATCTTTGTGTAAGGGGCTGCCGATTGGAGATGCTAGGGGCTGTGTAGGTTGAGAGTGAGGGAGATTAAGGGATAGAGTGGAAGTCGATTCAGCATGGGAGAGGACCGCACTGTTGTTTTCTTGGAGAGCATGGGGTTTTCTGTGGCTAGATCAGAAAAAATGGTGGATGAAACCGTGCATGGCATAATTCCAGCCATAGAGATGACCCTGAGGGTCCATGACAAGGCTGGGAAAGGGCCGTGAGCAGCTGGTGGCAAGAGGGAGTTGATCGAAGCGAGGGACATGCGTAGGTGATATTTGATTTGGGTTTTTTCGGTGTGAGAGGCTCAGTAGCATGCATGTGACTAGAATCCTTGGCTAGGTTGGTATAGGAGGGTCTTGTGGTGGGCTAGGAGTGAAGGATTCGAGGCCGGTTCGAGTCGGTTGGGTGGGGCTTAGAATTTGGATCAAAAGTCGTTTTGTCAAATTTTTCCCGTAGGGCTGGCGCTGTGGCATTGCCGCTACAAGCGCCGAAGCTCTCGGCGCTGGGACACAGTGCCTAGGCGCTTAACCAGTGCTGCAACGCCATACTGCACGGTGCCTAGGCGCTAGTTCAGAGTGTAAGGGGCTTCAGTTTTAGTGCTATTCTTGATTGGGGTATCGTTATGTCGTTCTGACCGAGTTTAGTGAGGGTTAAATTAGCTGATACGAAGCTTGTTTAGGTACCTTAGAATCATGATTTAGATGTGGTCATTTTCGGGTAGAATAGGCAGTATGGGCAGCGCCCTAAACACGATTTGTCATGTTTTCAAGTTTATGTTATCACAAATACAAGTTTTTATGTATATATGAAAAATATGTTGCATGCTTGGTTTCAAGAAAAATTTACGTATATGCATGATTTTTTTAAGTGATGAATATGATGACATATTTTGAATGATGGGAGTTGGTTGTGACAAATACGATGACACGATGACATGTATGGCTAAAGCTCAGTGGACAAGTAATGTTGTCGTTGATGTCCCCGCCGCTGGGTACCGTGGTTATACGTAAATGGATCCATCGACTGACATGATGATACGAAAGTCACAGCTAATGAACAGAATTCAAATTAAGAAAACGAACTTGAATATGTTGATATGATGTGATTGTAGCTGGGTTGATAACTATTTTTGTTTACAATTTTTCTCATTCTATTGATATACCTGAAATGGAGAAACTATTAGCTCGTTAGTAACAATATTAGATTTTCCCTTCTCAGTTTGATCTCTCACTCTTTAATCCTCTTGGGTAAAAGGTAAACTTGAAGGCTCGAAATAATGATCTAGAGTTTCAATTTTTGATTTAGCCGACTCATCTTAAGATGATCTAGGCTTAGCACTTGAACTATGGCTACTTGAATCCCTGCTCCATGTATAGAGCTATGTACTCGAAACCTCTCCATTTGGCAAACCAGTACTTCCCAATAACCTCGAGGATCGGTTTTTGCAATACACATCATAGTTGAGTATAAACAGTGCTCTTATAAACTTGTTGTAATATATCCGCAACTTCAGCATTTTGGGCAAGCTTATTGAACTTACTTTGAAGCATTTCGAGGTGTTCCCTCAAATGCTTCTTTCAATGATATCATTGAAATCATCGTTGTTCATCTCTTGTTAAGAAATCTGAAAGAATATTTTAACGATATTTAATAATAATAATATCAAAAATACAATTTTGACACAGTCTGTCATATCAATAATCAGGCCTTCTCAGGTTTAGATTCAATTCTATTTTCAAGAAAGTTTTTAGCTGTGTATCATCAACCTTTAAGTTAAATTTCTTTGCAAATAAAAATAATGGTTATTTTTGAAAATCATTTTTACTGCATAAAGTTCTTATATGAGAATAGTCCATTGTAATACATGCATGGTTGTTATCCATTTGGTGTGAACTTTGTAAGAACATCTTCCCACCAATGATCATTTTGTGGAATAACCATTTTTGGGAGATTTTTCCATATCTATTTCAATTGGTTTAATCTTTTTGTGTGTTCTTTTGTCTATAAGAATCTTTTATCCTTATTTAGTAAGAGACTGAAAAATGTCCTTTGTTTTGCTATATTTTTATGAACATTCCAGCAAAGTTAACAATTCGTTTGTTGTGATAATTGCCTTCTTTATAGATAAGACTAGTTCTTCTTTTTACACACCTTAGAGATAATCTCTAAATGTTTAATATGTTCATCCATATTTTTAGTTGTTATTAAAATATCATCAATATAAACAAAGATAATATTAAAATAATATTTAAAGATATTATCCATGTTTTTTTGAATTATCTGAGATTAATTTCCAAATCTCATTGGTAATACTTCAAGAATATAGTGACTTTGTTTTGTAGAGAAAGCAGTGAATTTCTTACTTTCTTCCTTCATCCGAATTTGATAGAATCCGAACTTACAATCGAATTTAGAGAATATTTTGATGTTGCGTATACAACTGATTATCCTCTGTTGGGTATAAAATACCTATCAAAATCCATAATTTTATTAATATTTTGATAATTAATTACTAAGCTCGGTCTGTTCTTTTTTATTTCACCATGATTTTTTACTAGAAAACCTAGACTGCTATATTCTGATATTCCTACTTTGATTAAACCAAGTTTTAAATGTTATTTGATAATAATTTGCACATCATTTTGATCTACTATGTTTATTGGGACAGGCTTGCATCCAACGATCTCAAATTTATTGTCTTCCTTAATTTTAAAGCTGTCTTGGATTTGGTACATGTCCTACCTTGCTAAGGGATCTTCATTGTAGTTTTCTTCTATCATTTTCTTGACATCTTCTGGGGATACTTTTGTTTCAAATTCTACATCTTTTTGGTGTAGAGTTATTTTGAGGAATTCTATTTTTTCAGGTTAGAGGATTTGACATGCTCCTAATTGAAACATTGTTTATCCGAACCTTCTAGAATACTTCATTTCTGGGTTTAAAAATTTTCATTAATTACCACGCTTGCTGCGAAACTAGATCGACAATTTCTGTAAAATGCCTCTCTTAGTCTTTGGACTATGACTTTGTGATCACATGGTGTTGTGAACACTAATATTTTAGTCTCATATTCTTGTGTATATGATTTAAACATTTGCAAGAAATCAATTCAAAGCAAAATTTCTTCTCTTGTATCATAAAAATAAATCATTGGTGTTTTCACTTTGTACCAAGGTTTTTGTCCAGCACTTCAGATTAATATTTTTGTCATTTTAATCCATTTACATAAGATTATGATTCTCTTGAAAAAATCTCGTCCAGCAATCTAAGATAATTCTTCTTCCAATTCTTTTAGAAAAATTATTGTTTTTCCTGTACAGATTTCAACCCTGAATCGATATAAGAAGCAAAATATTCTGTATTATATTGTTCATATAACATCCTTAATGGGATATATATCGAGAATGGGCTCGTGATCATTGGATTTTCCACATTCGATCCACAGCCATGAATTAAATTTTATTCTCTAGACATTTATAAGGTTGTGTTCCTCGAAAAACTCTAACCCAAGAACCAATTGGTCTTGTTATTTTCCTAGGGTTTCTTTGATATGAACTTCCAATTCACTGATATTGATTATTCCTTAGTAAGTTACTATCATATGTTATTCCAAATAGTATATAATTTCACAAGAAAATTTATTTTTCTGTCTTATAATATGAAATACAATTTCAACTTCTCTACACCTTTCTGGACATATAAGATTTCTTATTGTTTAAAATCTTTTTATTTTTTGTTGGGCTTCTTGGACATGTGTTTTTTCCCACCCATGACTTGTTATCCTATCTCATTAAGAAGATAGACTTCTTGATTTCAGTCTAAGACTTTGATTCCTTTGAAGAATCAGTTTGTCTTGGATCTGGATATATGTTTCTTGCATTGAAGGAAACTCAATTCTTTTTGGATAAATTGTTTGAGTAACATTTCCAAATATTTTTGGTATTTCAATAAAATCATTTCTAATAAACAATACCTAGTGATGTAAATTAGATAGAGCATATGAACTTTGGTAGGTTATTGAATATGGTCTATTACAATATTTCATCAGCCTCTTCTCTTTGAAATTTTGATATGATGTTAAAGCTCGGTTGTAAGCTCATTCTGTCAGGTTGTGGGCAATTCTTGGGTAAATTATTCTTACAATCTTTCATGCACATAGATTTCTTGAGATTGTTTCTAGTATTAAATCTTGAATATTACTCATTCGTTTATTGCATATAGCGATGCCAATGGGTGAATCAATTCCTTATTTAAAAGTAGCTTTTATCAAAATCTGGACTGCTCCGATATGAATCCAGGACATGGATTGTGCTACTTTTATCTTGACTTTTTACAATTCAGCTCCTTAATTTCTTCATAAAGAATTAATTTCATATCCATCCAGTTTCTCTTAAGTTCTATTGGGATGGTAATTTTTCTTTTGGAGACTTTGTAGATTAGATTATTCGTTCTGTTTCTTACGCCAAGATTTCGTAAGAACTTTTCTACATGTCCTGTAGGGAATCCATGATATCTCTGCAGACTAGGATTTTTCCTCATGATCTTTTGGACCATGTTATGAGATATTTTTGTCTACCAAAAGAAACCAGACAAGTCTTCATGTGTTTTGTTTTGAAACACCTCGTATTTAGTAAGATTTTGATTATGTTCCAACAGATTCTTCCTGGCTCGAGATTTCTTCTTCTTAATATATACTCTCGTCTGTAGAATATCTTCAAACTAGTATATATACTTGAACTAGATCTTGGTAATAAACTGTTTCTTTATTATCCGGAGTTGGTTCAAAGTGTGTTATTCCCTTTATGTCATTTTCCAGACAGTTGGTCGAAATATGACATCTTGCTCTACATGTCCATCAATTACAATCTTTAAAGCTTTCACTAACTCGGGGTTGAGCTCTTCTGAAAGTTTTCTTTATTTGTGTTCTTCTCGTACTTTGAGATGAGTTCGATGCTTGGGATGACAACCTGTTTCTTGATGGTCCATTTCTTTGACTAGATTTGTAAGTTCAGCATTTTTTTCTAGATCATAGTGTTTTTGGTTTACAAGAACTACTTCCAGTTCTAGTACAAGGACGAGATCTGAAGCTCTTCCTTTCCTGCCTTTGTGTATTACTTCCAATTATTGGTGGAAGATCATTTTCTTTACAACATAATGGAATACATATATCATTTTCATTTGAGAAAAGGCCCTCCATGACAAAGTACATGGATTTCCAGGGACATTCCTTAATTAGCATTTCTTTTCAGGGACTTGGCATTTTAGCAAAGAAGAGTTGCATTACTATATTTTTTTTGACCCCTGAATTTCATCTATATTTAGTGAATAACATAATATATTCATCCACTAAACAGATGTCATATAATTATAAATAATACATAGCTTGAGTATATTTCTTTTTCTTCTATTTGTCTTGTATGTTAAAATACTCTATCTCTATCAATTGTGCTTTAAATAGGGTATTCATGCTTCCATCTATTTCACTAAGAGATTCTCTAGCTAGGACTAACTCTTTGGTTTCTGCCGAAGTCATGTCCCAGAATATTTTGATTGATCCCATCATATCCATTTCTAAAAATTTAATGGATCCTTCTTTATTGAGATCAAGTGTTCCTGCTGCAATTATCATAGCCAGTGTCTAGTAATCTATGAGATCATCCCTTAAGGTGTTTGGTGCAAGAGAAATTTTATTTCTCCTTGATCTTGTTCCCGTTCGGTGTGCTTCTCCACCTACCTGGAAATCTGTGTGCTGTCCTCTCCTATTTGTATTATGAGATCCCACACTTTCTCTTTGAGGTTCATGGGAAGATGACCAAGTTATTTAAGGAGTTTCACCCCATGTTGTATTCATCTTCATATCTATGACTTTGAGATTTGCAAAAGACTATGAAAGGCTTTGAAGATATTCTAGGCCAATCATTTTTATAGTTTTCATCCACTAAATTTTTTTTATGAGAAAATTTTAATTAGATTGGTCATTTTTTCTTCGCCGGTTAAAGGTTTAGATATTACCTTGGTCATCTCTCATTGGTGTAATAAGGATTCAGTATCAAAGAATGGTGACGGTTTAGACATAATCCGTCGCTAATTTTTTCAGTAAAATAAAATAAAAATTTCTTTTATAATTTAATAAATTTACAAAAAAAAAAAACTTACAATCTGACTAAGTTAAAAATATTCATAATTTTAACTAACAGTTAGAAATTTACCAAAAATTGATGCGAAAAAACTTACCTTAAATCGAAACTTTTAACTAACAGTTAGAAATTTACAAAAAATTGATGCGAAAAAACTTACCTTAAATCGAAACTAAAACCGTCTAAGAGAGAAAAATTTATTGTAGATTTGAAGAGGTGTGGAGGAAAATGGACCGAAAACGAGTATATTTATAGAAAATTTGTGACGGTTGTTTGTACAGAAAAACCTTCGCTATTAGCGACGATTGTTTCTTAAACTCTCGCTAGTAGCGACGGTTAAGCAAAAATAGCGACAGTTTTTTTTTAAATCGTCACTAATTTAACAATTGCGACGGTTTTAATAAAACCGTCGTAAGTTTTTAAATAGCGACCGTTACTCGTACAAATGATAATGATACGTTTATGTCGTTTATCATGTAGCTCTTTAGTTCATTAGATTTCACGTGATGATTGAAATATCAATATTTAGATTTAACATGATTTTTATATTGTCCATGGTTTATTGAGAACCAATATGTGTATAAATAATGATAGTAAGATGTGTAGGTAGAAGTAGTGTAATGAAGTTGGTATAGCAATGCAGGAAATGAGATGAAAATACGGCAGTTCTTACGGGTTTTAGCATAATGATTTGAATATTGATCCAAATTATGTGAGGCTACAACCATTAGAAAGCTAAGATATAATGCTACAACTTTGATGTTTTGGGTTTTGTCGAAATCATTGGGGAAGATAAGCCAAAAGCGCCCCGAAGTTTGTCGTGTGTATCGTCATTCCTACAATGACACATTTTGGTAGATTGAGCATAACGTTTTACTCAGACCTCCAAATGACATGAAATTAGTTGGAGATGCAAGAAAACACATAGGGCTACAACTTTTATGTTGAACACGTTTGCTAATTCGGAAGTTAAAAATGAGTTTGTTGGCAGAATGTGGCGCGAATATGCGCTAGAATTCGCGCATATGCGCCGGATGGGCGGCACGGGCCGCGCATACGCGCCCGAAAAGTCGCGCATATGCGCCCAGCGCTGTATAAAAAGATAAGGATCGAGTTTTCTAAGAACTTTCCACCATTCCTCTTCCCTTTTTCACAGCAAAACACGAAAGAAATCAAGAAAACTTCCTCCCAAAAGCTCCCTTCGTCATTCCTTTCATAGAATTGAAGTTAGAACTTAGTTCTCCATCACAAGAGCATCCTAGAGTTGTAAGTTTTTATCTTTTTAATGGTTGTTATACATGTAGAAGACCATATAGATATAGTGATTGGATTTTTGATATATTTGACAGTATAGGAGCGAGATACATCGTCTCAAACCAATGTTCTTACGCTTGGACTGTAAGTTGGCATGTTCTTGAAGTAATACATGAGTAATATTATGATTTCAAATACTTCCCATTGATTATTGCTATATGTACATTGTTAGTATCTTATTGATGAAAATATAGCACCATATTCCATTGTTATGTATTAAATATGTAAGAAACTCATGAATATTTATGATGGGTGCTATGTTATGAACATGAACACGAACATGAAAAGAAAAAGATTGATTTTTACATGATATAGAGCTTGTTGACATAATGGGTGGTTTTAAGTCCACCAAACCCATTGGCCAATATATGTTCATGGGGCGTGGGGTTGCCAAAGGTTGCTCCCTGACGTCCAACACAGTAGTAGCTATATAATAAAGCAAGCACGGTAGTACAGGTGAACAAATGAGGCTCAAGTACAAAAATGAACATGAATATATGTTATGATATGACATGGTTTAAAGATTCATTGTTGATTATGACTTGATATGCATACTCCTTCTACGCATATTGATACGTACGAGTGCCAACTTATTGAGTTTTATAAACTCACGTAGCTCATGTATTACAGGATCAGGTAGTGAAGAGCCGTAGGATGCCGGTTCGCCAATGGCTGCTTGTGACGTGCCTTACCTCGACAAGAACCGGGATATCTTATTATATAGCTTCCGCATATGCATTGTAGTAAATTTTATGTCAAGGTTTGAAACAAGTTCCATGTTATGTATGATGATACAAAGTATGTTTGTATATGAGAATATGTTATAAGTGTGTATAAATAGTATTGCTTGAGTTTTTTGTGTATACAAAATATAGGGACATCAAGTCAAAATTTTTATAAACGGTCAAAGTGATGCCTCTTGTTTGATTTGCTTCATACTATAGTTATATCATTCAAACCTTATTTTGATTATGGTAATTATGCTAAGTATAGAGTAAGGGTGTGACATTTTAGTTGGTATCAGAGCCCACGGTTCTTCGACAGGGAAGACACTGCACTTCATCCATACATGGGTAACTCAGCAAGTAAGTATCTTTGTATCCCATAGTTTATACTAAGTTATGTGTTTCTACGTGACCTATATGTTGGTTAAGATAAAAGACGATGCCACCTAAACGTAAGGTACATGAAGGAGAGTCATCTAAGGGCAAGGCCCCAGCAGTCGAAGGTGAGGGCAGTGCACCACGACCTGTAGATGACTTTGCTCATTTGCTCCAACAACAAGCGAAAGTTCATGGAGAGCAGATACAACAATTATTGAAGATGCAACGCACAAGCCATGATACCCAGACAAGGGCCTATTCAAACAGATGTATATGATCGCTTTCGACGTCTGAACCCTCTTGAATTCATGGGAAGCACCGATCAGACAGTAGCAGAAGAGTGGATTAAATCATTGTAGTCCATCTTCTCCTACCTTCATATGGAAGATGCTGACAAAGTAACTTGTGCCATCTTTTTATTAACCAAACATGCAAGGATATGGTAGGAGAGCGCAAAAGTTGCATTACCGGTTGAACCATTGACATGGGGAAACTTCAAAACTGTGTTTTACAATAAATATTTCAGTAAAGATGTACGAGCCAAGAAAGCCATTGACTTTCTGAATTTGAAACAAGGAACCATGTCAATGACCGAATACATACAACAATTTGAAGCTGGAGTTCAATATGTACCATATATTGCACATGATGACACAAGTAAGGACGAACACTTCATGCGGGGACTTTGCTCTGAAATTAAAAGAGATGTACGAATGTCGAAGGTTGTTACATATGGAGAGATAGTGGAAAGAGCACTTATGGCAGAATAAGATGAGCAAGACATTGACAGAGATAGACAACAACGAAGGCAGCAGTACTTTTAAAAGAGTCAAGGAACAGGACAAGGCAAAAAGACTGATAGTAAAGGTACTCGATCAGAGGAACCTCGTGGCAAGGGTCCCCCTCCACGTAAGGAACCAGATAGACCACCTTGTCCTAAATGTGGCAAACTTCATGGCGGGGAATGTATGCAAGGTTCCAATGTTTGTTATCGTTGTAAAAAGCCAGGGCATCTCGCAAGGAATTGTCCAGGGAGTTCTGAGAAAGTACAGGGACGCCTTTTCTCCATGACTAAAGAGGAAGTGGATGCGGATACATCGATGATCACTGGTATGTTCTTGATTTCTGGTATTACTGCTATTGTTTTACTAGATTCAAGAGCCACTCATTCCTTTATTTCGGAATCGTTTGTAAGGAGACTGGGCATTACAGCAAGTACAATAGAGGCACAACTCGCCATAGCATTACCTTCTGGGCAAGAATTACAGACAAATCAGATTGTGCGAGGGTGTCCAATATATGTCAAAGGCCATCAGATGTATGCTGACTTGATAGTTCTGAGGATGACTGATTTTGATGTTATATTGGGAATGGATTGGATCTCGAGGTACAGAGTTACTATTGACTGTGGCATAAAGATGATCAAATTTGCGCCGATAGGAGCTGAACCATTCACAGTAGCAAGTGCAGGTATATCCTTACCTCTTCGGATAATCTCTTGTATGAAAGCTTGTAAATTACTACAGAGGAGGTGTCAAGGATATTTAGCATCTGTGTTAACTATTGGTCCACCTATTTGTGAGTTAAAAGATACAGATGTTGTTTGTGAATTTCCAGAGGTATTTCCGGATGATGTAACAGGCTTACCCCCAGATAGAGAGATCGAATTTGTAATTGATGTTGTGGCAAGAACTCATCCGATCTCAAAAGCTCCTTATCGATTACCTCCTACAGAAATGAAAGAATTGAAAGAATAGTTACAGGAGTTGCTTGATAAAGGGTTTATTAGACCGAGCTTTTCACCGTGGGGTGCACCTGTTTTATTTGTGAAGAAAAAAGATGGTACCCTCCGTCTATGTATTGATTATCGGGAGTTGAACAAAGTGACAATCAAAAATAAGTCTCCACTCCCCAGAATTAATGATTTGTTTGATCAATTACAAGGAGCTGCCATCTTTTCGAAGATTGATTTACGATCAGGCTATCATCAACTAAAAGTGAAATCAGATGATATCTCAAAGACTGCCTTCCGAACCAGGTACGGGCATTATGAATTTCTTGTAATGCCATTTGGACTAACAAATGCACCAGCTGCTTTTATGGATTTGATGAACAGAATTTTCAAGTCATTTTTATACAATTTCATGATTGTGTTTATAGATGATATTCTCATCTACTCACGAACTGTAGAGGAGCATCGAGAACATTTGCAATTAGTTTTGCAAACTTTGAAAGATAAACAATTATATGCCAAATGGAAGAAATACGAATTTTGGCTTGAACAAGTATCATTCTTGGGTCATATCATTTCAAAAGAAAGCATATCAGTGGATCCAAGTAAGATTGAAGCTATTAATAACTGGCTACGACCTACCACTGTTACCGAGGTATGTAGTTTTCTTGGGCTAGCTGGTTATTACCGTCGGTTTATAGCGGGATTTTCTAAGATAGCATTGCCTTTGACTGCGTTAACACAAAAGAATGTGAAATTTGTATGGAATGAAGCATGTGATCACAGTTTCCAAGAGTTAAAGACAAAATTGACCTCAGCACCGGTCCTTGCTATTCCAGAAGGATCAGGAGATTTTGTAGTATACAGTGATGCTTCAAAACAAGGTTTAGGAGCAGTCTTGATGCAACACGGAAAGGTCATTGCTTATGCCTCAAGACAATTGAAAGAATATGAAAAAAACTATCCCACACATGATTTAGAATTGGCAGCAGTGGTATTTGCTTTGAAAATATGGCGCCATTATCTGTATGGTGAACGGTGTGAAATATACACAGACCACAAGAGTTT
This sequence comes from Primulina huaijiensis, assembly GCF_012295235.1. Classification (NCBI taxonomy): domain Eukaryota; kingdom Viridiplantae; phylum Streptophyta; class Magnoliopsida; order Lamiales; family Gesneriaceae; genus Primulina; species Primulina huaijiensis. The sequence goes on from NC_133314.1 coordinate 7,075,342, forward strand.
GAAATATTTATTCAAGTAAAAAAAAACTGAATATGAGACAACGACATCGACGATTGGAATTTCAGGTTGGTGGCCATGTATTTGTAAAGATATCACCATTGAAGGGCATTTTACGTTTTAGTAAGAAAGAAAAATTGAGTCCAAGATATATTGGTCCATTTGAAATCTCGGAAAGAATAGGAGACAGAGCCTACCGAGTTGCTTTACCACCAAACTTTTCAAACGTTCATAATGTTTTTCACGTTTCCATGCTACGAAAGTATTTAGCTAATCCTTCTCATGTTCTTCATTATGAACCGTTGGAGCTTGCATCAAATCTCTCATATGAAGAACGACCGGTACAAATCCTCGATAGGAAATCAAAAGTGTTACGAGGCAAGGAAATACCCTTAGTGAAACTATTATGGCGCAATCATGCAATTGAAGAAGCAACTTGGGAGCGAGAAGACGAGATTCAACAGAGATATCCTGAACTATATGGTACGTCAAATTTCGAGGACGAAATTCTTTGAAGGAGGGGAGAATTGTAATGCCCGGTTACTTGTACAAAGGATAATGATACGTTTATGTCATTTATCATGTAGCTCTTTAGTTCATTAGATTTCACGTGATGATTGAAGTATCAATATTGAGATTGAACATGATTTTTATATTGTCCATGGTTTATTGAGAACCAATATGTGTGTAAATAATGATAGTAAGATGTGTAGGTAGAAGTAGTGTAATGAAGTTGGTATAGCAATGCAGGAAATGAGATGAAAATACGGCAGTTCTTACGGGTTTTAGCATAATGATTTGAATATTGATCCAAATTATGTGAGGCTACAACCATTAGAAAGCTAAGATATAATGCTACAACTTTTATGTTTTGGGTTTTGTCGAAATCATTGGGGAAGATAAGCCAAAAGCACCCCGAAGTTTGTCGTGTGTATCGTAATTCCTACAATGACACATTTTGGTAGATTAAGCATAACGTTTTACTCAGACCTCCAAATGACATGAAATTAGTTGGAGATGCAAGAAAACACATAGGGTTACAACTTTTATGTTGACCACGTTTGCTAATTCGGAAGTTAAAAATGAGTTGGTTGGCAGCATGTGGCGCGAATATGCGCCAGAATTCGCGCATATGCGCCGGATGGGCAGCACGGGCCGCGCATACGCGCCCGAAAAGTCGCGTATATGCGCCCAGCGCTGTATAAAAAGATAAGGATCGAGTTTTCTAAGAACTTTCCACCATTCCTCTTCCCTTCTTCACAGCAAAACACGAAAGAAATCAAGAAAACTTCCTCCCAAAAGCTCCCTTCGTCATTCCTTTCATAGAATTGAAGTTAGAACTTAGTTCTCCATCACAAGAGCATCCTAGAGTTGTAAGTTTTTATCTTTTTAATGGTTGTTATACATGTAGAAGACCATATAGATATAGTGATTGGATATTTGATATATTTGACAGTATAGGAGCGAGATACATCGTCTCAAACCAATGTTCANTGTTTACATAATGGGTGGTTTTAAGTCCACCAAACCTATTGGCCAATATATGTTCATGGGGCGTGGGCTTGCCAAAGGTTGCTCCCTGACGTCCAACACAGTTGTAGCTATATAATAAAGCAAGCACGGTAGTACAGGTCAACAAATGAGGCTCAAGTACAAAAATGAACATGAATATATGTTATGATATGACATGGTTTAAAGATTCATTGTTGATTATGACTTGATATGTATACTCCTTCTACGCATATTGATACGTACAAGTGCCAACTTATTGAGTTTTATAAACTCACGTAGCTCATGTATTACAGGATCAGGTAGTGAAGAGACGTAGGATGCCGGTTCGCCAATGGATGCTTGTGACGTGCTTTACCTCGACAAGAACCGGGATATCTTATTGTATAGCTTCCGCATATGTATTGTAGTAAATTTTATGTCAGGGTTTGAAACAAGTTCCATGTTATGTATGATGATACAAAGTATGTTTGTATATGAGAATATGTTATAAGTGTGTATAAATAGTATTGCTTGAGTTTTTGGTGTATACAAAATATAGGGACATCATGCCAAAATTTTTATAAACGGTCAAAGTGATGCCTCTTGTTTGATTTGCTTCATACTATAGTTATATCATTCAAAACTTATTTTGATTATGGTAATTATGCTAAGTATAGAGTAAGGGTGTGACAGTTTTTGTTAAAACCGTTGTTAAAACTAAAAACACAACGGTTTTCCAATAAAACCGTTGTTTTTGAGTGTTGTTGAAGGCATATTTTCTTGTAGTGGGACAATCAATATACAAAAATTCATAAGGACACTGATAAGATTAAGTTTTCAAAATCCTTTATATTTTCATGAGCGAAATCGAATCAGTTCAGCACACCTTAAAAGAATTTTATCTGATCATTTCGTGCTAAGTTAGTATTGTTTTATATTACATTTGTATAGCAGTTTGCAGACTGTCTATTAATTAGTTGAGATACTAGGAGTTTCAGTTTGGCAGTGTGTAAGACCAAACTGAATCGAAATCTTGCAAACTACTTGTATTATCCAAAGTCTTCTAGTGCGAACCTTTCTAGAGAAAGAAGGGGTGATGTAGGAACTTCAATTCTCCGAGCATCCAAAAACATATATGTTCCTTTTACACTTCAGTTTACCCCCTTCCTACACATTATGTGAGTTGTTCTAATCTATCAGTCTAGCTCCTTTCCACACTTATATGTTAGCAAACAGACATAGAAGCACATTTAGCAAGATCAAAATGTGCAAAACTGTCAAACAAATTTTGGAAAAGTTGGTTTAGCTCCGTGAAGGAAATGAGCAAACCAAAGAAAACAAGCTCTCCATGGCCATACATAAATTTGACTACATTAAGATGAAGCTTGTAGAATCTATGTCTGATTTTGATGAAAGAGTCTGCAGGATTGTAATAGAACTCAGTGCACTTGGAAAAGTGTATAGCAACTGATAAGTAATTCTTAAAGTAATAAGAGGACTGCCAAAAGAATGGGACTTCAGGACTGTAGCTATGGGTCAGTCAAAATATCTAAACAAGATGGAGCTACATGACCTATTTCAGACTTAAAATCATATGAATTTTAACTGCAAATAATGTAAGATGATCATTCTACCTCTCAGCTGACTAAAGCCCTAACTGCCATGAAACTGGAGCTATCAGTTTCAAAAGAAAAATTGGCTGAACACTTAAGTAGTGATGCTATGTCATTATTCGTAAAAAATTCGGGAAATTTCTAAAGAAGAATAAAGGAAATGTTCAAAATTTCAATCAAAGATTTTATCAAAACAGAGTCAACTGATGACTCCAATGCCTGTTTCAACTGTGGGAAAATTGACTACTTCATACCAGGCTTCCCTAAACCGAAGAAGGATGATAGGAAATCATCTGACAAGAGAAAGAGATCTTTCGACTAAAGAAGATCCAAAGATGAAAAGAAATTATCAAAAAGGCACAATCAAAAGGCGATGGTAGCTGAAGAGAGCAAATCAAAATGGGCTGATTCGAATTCTGGATCATCTGAATCACAAGACTCAAACAACTCTAGTGATAATGATGAAGTAAAGTGTTTAATGGCAAATGATGTTGAGCATGAATCCACTAGTAAACATGTGTTTGACTTCAGCTCAACTGATTTTTCACGAGAAGACCTTTTCAATGCATTTTATAACATGTTAATGAGTACCAAACACTTTCTTTGTCATTCGATGAAATTAAAGCCTAGAAAAAAGAACTGTCGGACAACAAGACTGAAACTGACTGGGAACAATCTAGTGAAATTGTAGAACCCAAAATCAGTACACGTAAAATACATGCATTTATTAAATTGTTAAATTATTTATTTAATTTTTAAAATGATATTAACGATACATGATTTATGATTTGCATTATTTTAAATTATCACATGTTTATTTGCTGCATGTTAAAACGTTTTCTTGAGTTTTATGTTTCAGGCGAATATTCGACATGGGATAGGGAAAAGAGACCGGAGACGATTTAGGCGATTTATGAGTAATGTGATATTTTAATTCAAGTCTAGAAAATTGAAATTTTAAATTATTTATGAAATTTTAAGCGTTTAAAACCTAATTTAATTTATTAGGTGATTTTAATATTTTAAACTTTTCAAAAATACTTATTTGAATTTGGGAATTTCAATCTTGAAAATTTAGTATTTAATTATTTTATTAAACCTTTGAGTGGGATTAAATAGTTATGTTAGTATTTTTATTAAACTAATTAACTCCCTAATCACACACACACATACATGCTATACACACACACATCAGCACACACTACATACAAACTTACACGTTCATTTGAAGAGAGAAAAACTAGGGTTCTAAGTTCTCTTTCAGCAGCCACCATCTCAACCCCTTTCCCTTGCAAATTTCTAGAGATTTACGCTCTTTTTTCGAGCAAGAATCGTGTAGCAAGCGTATCCCGGTCATCTCCTGCAATCCACCGCATCGGCATTCATTATATATTCTTTTATTTTCTGCATCGATCTTGTCATAGTAAATATTTTGATGCATATTGTATGTAAAAATCTGTTCATGTTATGCAAAGTTTGAGCAATGACGTTGAAACGATTTTTGGAACGGTTTTTAGATCTCAAAAATCAAATCTACTGTCATTTCGAATCTTGTGAATTTTTGGTCGGTTTTCTGGAAAAACTTTAAAAATACAAAACGTAATACTTTTTAATATCTTCTATTTGACAGTAAAATAGTAGTTTTCGGACAAGAGACGAGTGAGTTATGATTTTTTTCTCGTGTGACTTCCCAACTATATCAAAAATGTGTTTTTCTTGAGGATTTCGAGTTGCAAGCTTTGTTGGGGACTGTTCAGCTGGGCAGCGCGCGAGCGGTAAGATTTTACCGCCCGAGCACCAGGTCTTCTGGACGGGGCGTGTTCGAGCGGTAAGATATTACCGCCCGAGCGCCAGACATTCTGGAAATTTTTTACAAAAAATGTTTTATCATGTGCAGTAGTCGTCCAAGCAGGATCCAACAAAGCCCTCAACGCTTTATAAGTATGTTCAACGTGCAAAAGAAAATGTTTATGTTTTTGAGGTATGCGAATTGTCTTGTGACCAATTATGAACGGGTTTGGAAGCGGAAGAACGTGTCCGGAGACCTCTCCACCTTGGTAAAACATGACCAAGTTTTGATCAGGATTGGAAAACGGTAAAGCATGATCAGAGACCAATCCACCCGGTAAAGCATGACCGGAGATCTTATGTATGTGGGAGTGGACGTTCGGTCGAAATGTTGTGATGATCCCTGCCAACCCAGTACTGTGGTTTAGTCTGATCAGGTGCAATATGTTATGGGTCACTTGCTTTGAAATATATCTCTACGCAAAATGATGTTGATGCATGTTTAAGTATGTATGATGCAAGCACGTTTATGAAAATGTTTATGAAATGATGGCACGTCTACGATTATATAAGTATATTTATGCAAGTAAGTTCAGCGTTTAAGTGTGTATGGGCTACTTTAAAAGCATGTGATTTTATTATGTATTACTAGCTATTCTCAGTTTATACATGTTGAGTCTTTAGACTCACTAGAGTTGATCGATGCAGGAGAGGACGAGTATGAGGAGGCGAGAGGCGGAGACCGGTGAGTTGGCTCGGACGGTGCGGAGGCCTAACCCGAGGATCGCTTAAATTTTTAAAAAAAAATTATGCACGTTAAATTCATTTACTATGATTTTCATGAAATTACTTCATTTTTTAAACAAGTACTTGTGGCAAGCTCTTTTACATTTCAAATATTTAGACAACTATTTTATTTGTATTTCATTTTGAGAGACTATTACTTATTTAAGAAAAAGTACTATTTCCCGCAAATTTTAAGTAGTTTAAAGTTATGGTTCGTCATAGAAATGTTGAGTCTAAAGGCAAAGATTGTTAAACTAAACATGGAGAATGTAAAGTTACAGGATGAGAACTAGAAGATTAAAACTGAAAATTTGAAGCTAATTGAACTAGTTTCATCCTGAAATAAGTTATCAGTTGCTTTAGCTAAAATGAAATAGTTGCAGAAACATGTTGCAGACAAAACCAGTCTTGGTTTCAGCAACAAGGAAAGTATTCATGAAACCAGTACTCAACCAAAATTGAATGTAAACAAAGATAAATATATTCACTTTGTGAGATCCAGTATGGTACATGAATATCAAGAACATTTCCATCAAGTTGAAAATCCTATTGAGGATATGAACAAAAAAAAATCGGTATTGGTTACGTACCTGAAAGTTCCAAAAATTATTTTAATTGAAAGGTAAACCTAAAAATTATTTTAATTGAAAACCAGTTCAAAAATAGTATAGACTGACAAACGAAGTTGGAAAAGGTAAACAACATGTGGTCTCTACTACACGCAAAACACATAACATACATGTTCACTCACACCTGGATAGTGGATGCTCAAGACTCATGATTGGATAAGCTAAACTGCTAGATGAACCAATTCAGATTACTTGACCTAAGGTCACATTTGGAGATTCTTCTCAAGGTAGAACTGTGTGTATGGGTAATCTTATCCATGATAACATTATCATTGCATATATATTAATTGTAGAAAATCTCAAATATAAATTAATCGGTATAAATCAGTTATGTGACCATGATTATTTAGTTGAGTCCAGTAAGCATAATTATACTGTCAGAAATAATTCTAGATGTATTATAATGATAATTGATTGATGTGGTAAGACCTACAAAGTCAGTTGGACCACTCAACCGAATGAATCAGTATGCTTTCTAGCTCAGATGGACCACTCAACCGAATGAATCAATATGATTTCTAGCATCCAACTCCTCAAGAAACTGGTTATGACACAAATGGTTAAATCATTTAAATTTCAAAGCCATTGCAAATCTGAATAAAATTGAGGTCAAAGGTCTGCCCAAAATTGAATTTTCAAAAGACAAAGTCCGCCCAACATGTCTATTTGGGAAGTAAGTTAGGTCATCTTTTAAAAATAAAAGTGTAACTCATCAACCCAAAGCTTAGAACTGTTGAACTTGGACTTATTCGGTCATATCTCATTCATAAGTTTAGGGAGAATGAAATACATGCTAGTTATTGTTGATAATTTCTCAAGATTCACTTGGGTCATCTTTTTAAAATCAAAGACCAATTATCTAATCAACTGATCAAAACTTTCAAAATACTTTTAAATAAAAAAATAAAAATAATTGACAAAATCAGGTCTGATAGAGGAACTGAATTTTTAATCAAAATTTTTTTGTATTTTTCGAAAATCATGGAATCAGGCATGAGTTCTCAGCAACTAGTACACCTCAGAAAAATGGTGTTGTTGAGAGAATGAATAAGACCCTTGAAGAGACTGCTAGAACAATGCTTGTTGATTCTGAAATTTAAAAAAGATTTTGGACCGAAGCAATGAACACAAAATGCTATACTCAGAATAGATCAATGATTAATAAGAAACATGGCAAGACACCCTATGAGATCTGGCATGGAAAGCAACCTGTATTATCCTATCTAAAAATTTTTGGTTGCAAGTATTTCATTCACAACAATGGTAAAAATCATTTGAAATCCTTTGACGTTAAGTCATATGAGGGTATATTTCTTGGTTATTCATCCGTTTGAAAAGCCTACCATGTATTTAACAAACACACTTTAAATGTTGAAGATTTTTGCATATTCTATTTGATGAAACCATGCCAACTGAATAGGCAATTGATACAAAGAAACTGATTGTGTCTGCTAGACATATGGAAATAACCCTGGTTATTCCTTAGAAGCTTACCAAATTTCTTCACAAATTATGATATCACATCATTGCTTAAATGTTCATTTGTCTTCTCTTTCGAGACAAACTAATCAATTGATGTAGTAGCCAGAGGCTTCGTCGTTTTGGCTACTGATTCACCTTCAGTTCTTGACTCAAGTTCGAATTCATATTCCTTAAGGTCTGCAAAAAAATTGTGCAGTTCAAGCTTGTTAAGGTCTTTTGATACACGCATGACCATTGTTTTGACATCTCATTCTCTTAGGAGTGTCTGCATCTCCTTCAAGGTTATCTCACGATTTCCATACTCTTTACCAAGAGTAGCCAACTCGATTATAATGTTGTTCACTCTTTCATCAGTGTCTGATAATGACTCTCCTGTCTTCATCTTGATGTCATCAAATTTTTGTATAGCAGCAGACCGTTTGTTTTTGAAACATCTTGTGAGACCCCGAAAATAAAATAGCTTTGATGGTATTTTTGTAAATAAGTTGAAAAATATTCAATTTATTTTGATGATATTTTCGTAAATAAGTTGAAAAATAATTAATTAATTTTAAGAGCAAAATGGTAATTATGTTATGTATTTTAACATAATTGTCAGAATATTAGCCCAAATGATTTGAGATTTGGATATAACATAGAAAGCTCAAAGATAGAGAAGTTTCATGTTTTGAGTTTTGGAAAATTTGATCGTTTGACTGATCCGAATGGATATACCGAAGTTAAAATGTNTAATATTAAAAATTTTAAAAAAAAAAAAGAAAAGAAAAATTTTGAAAGTTCTCGACAGTGGAGAACGAAGGAGAGGGAGAAAAAGAGAAAAAAAGATTTTTGATTTTCTTTTCGATCGTGCGACTTATCGGTTTATCCAATCGACGAACCGAATTCAGTTTTGGGATCGTTGACACGAGGTCTTCGATTTGAGGTATAAACTTTATATTTTTGGTGATGTTTGCAATTCGTGGATTTTTGGAATAAATCCGATAAATTGTTAAATCATACAGAAATTGACGATTGTTTAATAGTGTATGATTTTAACGAAAAAGAGATGATTATAGTGATGTTATTTTGAATTATTCTTAATTTATTATAATTAGAGAATTTTAATCGTTGGATTGAGATTGAAGAATTATTTGTCAGTTATTATTAATTCTGATAAATATATGCGGTAGAATAACCGACAAGAAACTAAGTTTTGAAGTCGGAATTGAATTATGTTATGATTTGAATTTGATATGAATTTTTGAAGTTTCAAAAGATATTTGAAACTTATATTGTTGATTTTGAATGATGTTATTGATTGAAAAGAATATGTTATTGATGTAGATAGATTATTATACCGAAATCTTCAAGCTACATCAATTGGAAACGAAAAATTGAGGTATGTTGCGACCGGATAACATACGACAGGTATCTGTATTATATGATATATGTTTGATTGATTGGATTGAGATACATGTCTATATGCCTTATTTGTTGAGTTGATGTGGCATACATGACATACACGTTGAGCTATGATCCTTGGATACCCTGATATAATTTGATTTGATTCTGGGGTTTGTGAACACAATGCTATGTTTGGTATTACATGACCCTTAAAGCACAGACATTAGTGGCCCCGATGATTTGATTGAGATTTGGGATTTGATGGCGCTTTGTCGACACTATCATACGATTATACCTGATTGAGGCCGGTGTGCCAGCTCGAGCATTGATTTGATAGCGATTCGATTGACTCTGACATGTGATCAGTGGATGGGCATTTGACCTGATACCTCCACGACATACATGCATTGCATATCATATATCATTGTTTAGATATTTGTGGTATATATTATGGTTGCTTCAGACTGAGCTTTGCTCACCCCAGATGGGGCTGTTGTTGTCTTTGTATGTGGACAGTGACAGGTACTCCAGGATATCAGGAGACCGGAGATGGTACTTCTGGAGGGAGTCACAGTTTGAGTTGAGGTTTCGTGGTCTTTCCCAGTATATCTGTTATGTATCTATTTACCGGGATATGTCTCGAGGATAGGATTTGTTGTTGTATGAGTTGTTTTGATTATGTGTGGGCATGTTTTATGATGTGAGATGAAATACTATTTTAGTATTCAAATAGCATATTTTGGGCTCATTGTAAAAAAATTTTGAACTCGTTTTTCGCTGTAATTAATTAACCATAATCAAATTGCATTATAATAATGATTAGGAGCTAAGGGCCCCACACATCTACTATTTTTTAACTTCAAAATCCTACTTAAATTACTTTTTCATACAAAAATTTCGAAATTCACCATTTAAAATAAATTAACATTTCTATTAAAATAATTTAAAATTTAAAATCTCGAGTGCATAAAATCCCTAAATCTTCAATTAACAAAATCCACTTCAACATTTACCATGATCAAAAATAACTTCAAAATAAAGCATGAAAATATCTAATTAAATCATTGACAAAATCTTTAAAATTTTTAACTATCAAGCTAATGCGGAAAATAAAGGCCCTCAAGAGTGTACTGCCGGACTCGATCCACTCAAGCGTCAGCGCCTCTTTCAATATCATCATCACCTGCAGCATTCAAGCCTAGTTTGTCTAATGATTCAGCACGTTCTAAACATGATTAACAAATAATACATATACAAGCTCATGCTTTAAAATAATACTTTTATTTAAAATAAAATTTTTATCTTATATAAATCGTAAAATCGTAAAGCTTTCACTTACTAAAACCTCATTCATGTATATGCCAAACATATTGTCCTTAACCCTATCCCCAATTCGTTTTTCTTAAATCCTAAGCATTCCAAGCACTTAAACGATTCAAGCCTACCAAATAACCATTCCACATCATGAATTGGTTATAATCCTACTATCCAATTGAACACTTATATGAAATCTCGAAATTCAAGATAAAATGTCCTGTGACCTTACACTTACAAAATCTTAATGCCATATGGAAGGCAACCTTTATCCACCTTCCAATATAATTTTTTTTTTAATTTTAGTATCGTGTAAATGCAAACCTTATTGTGTTACTCTTCCCTCGATGCTCATCTATGTTTTGCGACTAATTATACGTAAGGTAGTTATCTATTTGTTATCCCAAAAGTTAGAGTAATTTCCTTATCCTGAAAATACCATTCCTTAGCTTATGGTATTCAGGATAATTCAAGGTCCTACATATCCCAATTCATGTGTTTTGCATTCTTAGAACCCAAACTTGATATTCACAAGATTAATCGTTGACCCAAATGAATGTTTTATATTGGAACTTGAAAATTGATCCATGGAGCTTCAGTTCCATGTATTCCCATAAATTTCATAGTCCATAGAACCTAGCATCCATAAAATCATAAATTATTTACCTAGTAGAACTTACTATATAATCCCAATACATATTTCCAATTGATCCCAAAATAATTGTCCCTTAGTAAGCACTCTACTCTTATTACCAATTCAATTCAGAACTTAGGTTCCTAATTTCATAATCCCAAATAAGTATTTTATGACACTACAAGTTGTTTCTTAATAACTTTAAATATTTCCCCAAATGAATCCATCCTTATAAGGTTTAGCGACAAATTTAAAAAATAGAGGTTTCCGGATCTTAGCAATCACAGTCACTTTAAGACCTAAAAATTCTTGAATTCTCCAATTTAGCCCAAAATTTTCTCACTTTAGCCCTTCAAGTTTTCAGATTCATACAACTAAGACCCCTATTTTTGAATTATAGCAAAATCGCTCTCAATATTTCCGGGAACTTGCAATTAAGTCTTTCAAAGTATTATAATTCAGTCCCTATGTTCATGATTCCTAAATATTCAACCCATAACTATCAAATTCGAAATTCTCTTCCTACACATGTAGAATTCAAAACAAGCAGTCCTAAATCACCAAGTTCAGCTCGCATCAAGTTAGTCTTAGGTAGTGCAAAATTTGAGATACACAAAAACCAAATTCTCCTCACGTCTCCGAAGCATAACTGTACACGCCGTCCAAACCACGTAACCAACATGCATTTAATTAATTTAAAAAAATGTGCAACCACCCAATACATCCTACCTCTTAATCCATGTATCATAAAAGCATTTAAAATTTATCATATAAAATTTAAAGCAGTAAAAACTCACAGACTTGAGGCGTGATTTCTTGAGCTTCTCGGAGTGGCAGTAACACAACCCTTTGGGGATCCTTTGCTCTTATACCAACTGAAATGTCTACTACTTTTAACTTCAAAATCCTATCTAAATTTTTTGGTCATACAAAATCTCGAAATTCACCATTTAAAATAACTTAACATTTCCATAAATCAAAATAATTTAACATTTAAAATTTCGAGTGCATAAAATCCCTAAATCGTCAATTAACAAAATACACTTCAACCTTTAACATGATCAAAAATAACTTCAAAATAAAGCTTAAAAATCTCTAATTAAATCGTTAACAAAATCTTTAAAACTTTTAACTATCAAGCGAATACGGAAAATAAAGGTCTTCGGGAGTGTACTGCCGGACTCGAACCACTCAAGCGCTGGCGCCTCCCTCAATATCATCATCACCTGCAGCATTCAAGCCTAGTGTGTCTAATGATTCAGCACGTTCTAAACAAGAGTAACAAATAATACATATACAAGCTCATGCTTTAAAATAATACTTTTATTTAAAATAAAATTTTTATCATATATAAATTGTAAAATCGTAAATTTTTCAATCGTTTATCATTTTGGGTGATGTTTTGTTGGAAACTCAATTTCGGTGGTTTGACAAATTGAGCTTAATCTATCGAACAACTGATCAAGATAACTGAAAGAAACTGATATAAAAATACGCAAACTATCGGTTGCCTAACTGAAGATTAACACGCAGAAAATCAACGGCAACTGAACCTAGCTAACTGAATTTGTAGACGAATGAATGATCAGTTGGTAACTGATCAGTTAGACTACAATCAGTTGAGAGCAATCAGTTTATCCTTTCGGATTTGTCAACTGATAAAACAGCTGAATACGTCATCAGTCAAGGATGTAACTATCAACCGAAAGATGGTACAAAAGCAAGACTACAATTTTTAGTGGGAACGCCGCATTTCAGCAATGCAACAATGTACTATTGTTAAAAGAATGTTGACGTGGTAATCAACGGATATAAAGTTTCAAATCGTATTCAATGTTACCGTTGAAAGCAAAGACTATAAATAGTCGAGAAGTTCAGCCAAGAAAAGAACTTTTGCGCATATTCATTCTAAGTAAATTCGAATTCAAGCTTTCAAAGAACAACTCACATTTATCTGGAAAAATTCATAGTTTTCAGGATATCTTTCGAGAATAAGTATTAGCACACCTATTTGTTATATTTGATCATGTGAGATTAGTTGTGCTAAGAAAAGAATATCAGTTAGTTACTGATAAATTTGTAAAGATTCTAAGAGTTTCACTTTGGCATTGTTAAGTCCAAAACTGAAGTGAGTCTGTACAGGAGTTTGTATCTGATCAAAGTCTTTTAGTAAATATCCTATCTTTCAGATAGAAGGGGTGACGTAGGAATGTTTGAAATCTCCGAACATCCATAAATCTTGTGTCTATTTATTTCAGTTATATTCTATCTGTCATTAAGTTTATTTCCGCACTTTCACCAATTAAGTGATTGACATCGACAAAACAAGATTCCCGAGATCAGTTTATCACTAAACTGACTCATCAGTCGAAAAAAGAGAAAAGTTTTCAAGTGTTTATTCAACTCCCTCACCCCCCTTTCTAAACACTTCATCACCTCTGCAACCGATCCTATCAAGTGGTATCAGAGCAGTTGAATCTTGTTCTTGAATATTTGTATACACAAACTGATTACCATGTCTTCCTTCAACAAAATTCCAATGTTTTCCAGAGAAGATTTTGATGACTGGAAAATTAGAATCCAGGCTCATCTAGCTGTACAAGATGATGATATGTGGTATGTTGTCACTGAAGGACCCATGAGAATACTGAAAACAAACACTGTTGTTGCTATAACTGATGGTGCTCCGCAACGTATTGAAAAACCCAGAGATGAGTGGACAGCTAAAGATAAAAGAAAAGACAATATGGACAACGTGGCTAAAGACATATGGTACAAAACGCTGGATAAAGTCACCTTCAGCAAAATAAAGATGTGCAAGACTGCCAAAGAAATCTGAGAGAAGTTAATTCAGCTCTGCGAAGGCAATGAGCAAACCAAAGAAAATAAACTCTCAGTTGCTGTTCAAAAATTCGATAACATCAAGATGAAGACTGGAGAGTGTATGCACGAATATGATGAAAGAATCAGCGGCATTATAAACGAAATGAATGCACTTGGAAAGGTGTATTCCAACAAAGAAATCACACTGAAGGTTGTCAGAGGTCTTCCCAAGGAGTGGGATATGAAGACAATGGCAATGAGAAAATCAAAGGATCTCAACAAGGTCGAGCTACATTATCTATTTGCAAACCTGAAGGCCTATGAGTTTGAGTTGCAAACCAGAGAATGAGAACCTTCTACACCAGCAGTTACTACAGCCTTTAGTGCTATCAAACTGGAACCAACTGGTTCAGTTGAGAGAACCGCTGATCAGTTAAGCAATGAAGCAATGTCATTGTTTGTTAAAAATTTTGGAAGATTCATGAGAAGAAATCAAGGCTCGTTCCAATGACAATATCAGAGAAATAACACCAACGAAGAACCAAATGCTTGCTTAAACTGTGGAAAAACTGGACATTTTATTGCTGACTGTACTAAGCCAAAGAAAGACAGTCGAGGCTCAGCTGAAAAGGGAAAAAAATCATATGAGCACAAGAGAAGATCTAAGGATGATAAGAAATCATTCAGAAAGAAACATAATGTCCTTCTAGCTAAGGAAAGAAAGTCCAAATAGGCAGAAACTGATAGTGATGAATAAGAATCTGAGAGCTTGAGCAGCTCCAGCGATGATGAGGAAGTCAAATGTCTGATGGCTGATGACACACAGCTAGAATCAACCAGTGAGCAGGTATTTGACTTTAGGTCAACTGACTTTATACGTGGTGAACTTATTTCTACACTACATGACATGGTCAACGAGTATCACAAGCTTGCTCTCTCTTTTGAGAAAACCAAAGCAATGCAAACTGATCCAAATGACAATAAGACTGAAACTGATGAACCAGTTGATCTGTTGAGTCTTAAAGGGAAGATTGCTGAGCTGAATGATGAAAGAAGCAAGAATCAATCTATGATGCAGCAGTTAATTCTTGAGAATTCAAAGCAAATTGAGCTGATTAAAGCATGGAATAAATCATCAGTTACATTAACAGAAATGCAAAGATATGCAAAAATCAGTTATTGATAAAAACTGGTTTGTGCTTTAGCGGCCAAGATGAAACTTCCACAAGTGATACTCAGCCAAAACTGAACAAAGACAAAGGGAAATACATTAACTTTGTCTGGTCAGTTATGGTACAAGAACAACTAGAGCCAAGAAGACCAGTTGAATAGCCTATTTAAAATAAGAACGAGTCTAAAAGGTATGGAATTGGTTATAGCCATAAAATTCCAAATGTTTCACGTAGCTGGTCACCTAAAAAGTACATCAATAATTTTTTAAATGGCTATTCCAATTATCATAACTGCAAGTCAGTTCAGAAAATATATCAGCTGAACAACCAGTTGAAAAAGGCTAAAGCACATATTGTTTCATCTGCACACAACACACCAAGCACACACAAGATAGGAAAAACCATTTGAAACACAGCAACTGGAAAGTCAGTTAGACTAATCCAAGTCTGGGTTCCTAAAGGACTAATTAGTTCAGAACTCATATAGATATGGGTACCAAAATTATTAATTGTGAGTGATTGCAGGTGACAGGTACAAACAAAGAATCAATCTGGTACCTGGACAGTGGTTGCTTGCGACATATGACAGGAGATGCAAAATTGCTATCCCAACTGATCAAATACACTAGTCCAAGCATCAGTTTTGGAGACAACTCTAAAGGTAGAACTGTGGGTAAGGGTAAGCTTATCCATGGTAACTTTGCTATCAAAGATGTGTTACTAGTTGAGAATTTGAAGTATAACTTGATGAGCATCTGTCAGTTATGTGACAATAATTTCTCAGTTCAGTTCAACTTACACACTTGCACAGTTAGAGATTCAACTGATGAGATCATCTTAACTGGCAATCGTTGTGGAAATATGTACAAAATCAGTTGGACTGATCAACCTAATGCACCAGTTTGTTTTATAGCTGCTAAATCTTCTAAAAACTGGTTGTGGCATAAAACGTTGAACTACCTCAACTTAAGTCTATTGCCTATCTGAGTAACCATGATCTTGTAACTGGTTTGCCCAAAATAGATTTTTCAAAAGATAAAATTTGTTCAGCATGCCAGTTTGGTAAGCAAGTAAGATCATCTTTTAAAAAAAAGGGTTGTAAAGCATCTTCCCGATGCTTAGAACTGTTACATATGGATCTTTTTGGTCATATACCAGTCATGAGCTTAGGAAGAATGAAATACACTTTAGTAGTCGTGGATGACTATTCAAAATTTACTTGGGTTATTTTTCTCAAATCCAAAGACCAAACTGCTGCACAACTAATTAAGCTTTTCAAAAGACATTTAAATGAAAAATCAGTTGGAATTGATCGAATAAGGTCTGATCGAGAGACTGAATTTATCAATCAAAATCTTTCACTATTTTTAGAAAATACTGGGATCAAGCATGAGCTCTCAGTAGCAAGAACTCCTCAGCAAAATGGTGTAGATGAGAGAAGAAATCGGACCCTCAAAGAAGCTGCTAGAACAATGCTTGTTGATTCTGGTATTTCTGAGAGATTTTGGGCTGAACCAGTAAACATTGCATGTTACACTCAGAAGAGATAAATGATTAATAAGAATCATTTGAAAACACCGTATGAGATCTTGCATGGGCACAAAAGTGTGGTTTCATATTTCAAAATATTCGGCTGCAGATGTTTATTCTCGACAATAGCAAAAATCATTTAAAAGCTTTTGATGCTAAATCTGCAGAGGGAATATTTCTTGGTTATTCTTCAGTTAGTAAAGCTTATAGAGTTTTTAACAAATTCACTTTGAATGTCGAAGAGTCTATTCATGTTGCATTTGATGAATCTGTGCTAACTCATAAGCCAACTGATCCAGTTGAGCTAGCTGATCGCTTTACAAATATAAGTTTGGAGGATGATAATGAAGAAGAAAATCATATCAATCGAAATATTATGCAAACACTTGAACCAAAAGTACTGGATCAATCAGTGGAACAAGAAGTTGTCACTCATGGTCAGTTGGTAGAGCGAAATGATAATATTCAATTACCAACTGAAGAATCAGCAACTGGAACTGAAGAGAACATTCAGTTGCCAACTGAAACACTTACTGAGATGGAAACAACAAATGCTGAATATAGATGGAAGAAATCACGTCCACCAGAATTTGTGATAGGTAATCCATCTGATCTGTTAAGAAATCGGAATCAAATGTTTAATTTATTTACTCATTCAGCTTTTGTTTCCCAACTGGAAACAAAGAAAACTGATGAAGCTCTTACTGATCCTAATTGGATAAATGCAATGCAAGAAGAGCTAAATCAGTTTACCCATAACAATGTCGGAACTTAGTTCATACCAGTTTCTAAAACTATTATAGGTACAAAGTGGGTATACAAAAACAAACTGAACGAAAATGGTTCACTTGTCCGCAACAAAGCAAGGCTTGTAGCACAAGGATATAGGCAAGAAGAAGAAATAGATTATGATGAGACATATGCACCAATTGCATGACTGGAAGCAATCAGAATAATACTTGTTTATGCCTCATTCAAAAACTTTAAAGTCTATCAAATGGACGTGAATAGTGCATGTCTAAATGGTCAGTTGCAAGAAGAATTTTATGTTGAACAACCACAAGGTTTGGTTAATCACTCTCTTCCTAATCATGTTTATTATTTGAACAAAGCTCTATATGGTCCTAAACAAGCGTCAAGAGCTTCGTATGAAACACTTTCAAAATTCCTAACTGATCATGATTTTACTGTTGGATTAGTTGATAAGACTCTGTTCAAAATTTCAAAGAATGATCACATTTTACTTGTGCAAACATATGTTGATAATATTATTTTTGGGTCAACTAACCCCAAATTATGTGAGAAATTTGCAAAGTTAATGTAGGAAAAATTTGAGATGAGTATGATGGATGAACTGACATTCTATCTCGGTATGCAAGTGAAACAACTGGAAACTGGTATTTTTATCAGTTAGACCAAGTACACAAAAGAATTTCTCAAGAAATTTGGCATGGAAACATGTTCAGCCGCAAAATCGATTAAATTAGATAATGATGAAGGGGGAATATCTGTTGAAACGACACTCTACAGAAGTTTAATAGGTTCTTTACTATACCTAACTGCTAGTCGTCCTGATATTGTATTTGATGTCTGTATGTGTGCTAGATTTCAGTCAAATCCTAAGCAATCGCATTTTATAGCTGCCAAGCGTATTTTTAAATATCTTAAAGGCACACAAAATGTGGGCCTATGGTATGCTAAAGACTCGTCTTTCAATTTAGTTTGATATTCCGATGCAGATTATGCAGGATGTAAACTTGATCGTACGTAAAAGCAACAGTGGATCATGTCAGTTTCTAGGAGACAGACTGATTTCATGGTTCAACAAGAAGCAAACATCCATAGCAACTTCCACAACTAAAGCAGAATATCTAGCTGCTGGAAGCTGTTGTGCCCAACTGCTCTGGATTCAGTAACAATTGAAAGACTATGGAGTCATTGCAACAGAATCACCAATCTTTTGTGATAATACAAGCACAATTGCGATTACATATAATCCAGTTCTACACTCAAGGACCAAGCACATTGATGTCATACATCACTTCATCAGATATCACGCTCTAAAGAAGGCAATCATGCTGGAATACATACCAACTGAACAACAGGCTGCTGACATATTCACCAAACCATTATCCGAGACTAAATTTTCTCACTTTCGCAATATTCTTGGTTTAATTGATTTGTCTTAATTTTATGTTTGAATATTGTTCTATCAAATATTGCCAGTTATCATTCATTTGACTGTCAGTTATTGCCAATATTTTGTCAGTTAGTTATCTGTCAGTTAGTCAATTGCTAATTAGTTAACTGGTATCAGTTAGTATGAAGAAAAAGAAACAACATTGAATCGAAATAAGCAATTTTATTTAAAAAATATTTCGCACATTACACGATTCAATTTCCTTTCATTGGCTACTAACAAAAGGGATACCCAATCAAGCAATTCATTACAGGGAAGTCCTCGGAAATTTTCTGAGAGATAAAGCCTTTTCAGCACTCTCTGCTCCTTCATTAGCATCAACTGTAGAAGACCTTCATCAGTAGCAAGATCTTAAGTGTGAATAACATCCAGACTCCTCTTATACTTGATCTCAGTTGCCTTCAGTTTAGCAGTGGCAACTGATCGTTCCTACTGAATAGTCTGGATCTCTTGAACTAAAGTCCAGGTGGACATGACTCTTTCAAAGACGAAATCTTCCAGACTTTTCTTCCAACTTTCGAAGCCAGGAGATCCTGTTGAAGGATGAGGATTGTTGGAACTGCTTACTCGATCCATCTGTGCTTAATTATTGTTGTTAATATCTAATGACAGTTATCTTATTTATAGACAGATTCAAGAAGAAGAAATAGAAGAAGACGAAGAGACTTCAGTCAACCAATTGCACTTGACTTATTTAGACTGAGTTTTTTTTACCCTTTTATTTATAAGCATTTATTGAGGGGGAATGTCGAATTTAAATTGTTAATTGATAAGACAATAGTCAGTTGGTCGTCAACTGAACTAACTCAGTTTCCAATTGATCACTCAGTTACTGACCTAACTGGTCTTATCGAATAAGTTAACTGATTATTTGATACACATTCTATATTAATTGATAAGACTATTAAAATTACTCATTTAATTGATGTCTTTCAGTGAATAGTGATTTGAAATGTGGTTCTTTATAAACCATTAAATTTATATACAAGTTTTCACCACACGAACACACGATTTTACTCAAATTATCATGGACTGACACGTGCCCAAAAATTTGAACCGTCACAAACATTTGTACTTCAACCCGCTTCAATTTAGTTTCTTATTTTACGCGCATCAACAACTTTCAGAGCAAAAAGAATACACAGAGATTTCTCTTCTCACAGATATTCAAGCTTTCTTCCAAGGCCAACCAAGTTCCAGCTTTCATTCTCAATGCGATGGCTGTCGCCTTTGCATCAGTCCTATCCATTAAGGATGAAGCTGTCAAGGATGTATTTCTGAAACTGGAAGCAGCCAGGCTAAAGACGTTTCTGAGATTTTCATCCCAAGCAATCTATCCCAAAGAGATTCAGGACTTTTATGCCAACCGTTTTATTTCTGTTGACGGAAAGATCACCATTACCATCAACAGTCAACTACTGATTGTTGAAGAAAACTCCTTCTGCAATCTTTTCAATCTGTCGATTGATGGCTTAGCAAACATCTCTGACGTGAAGATTGCTGATGTTGAGGAGATGCAATCTCTTCTATCTTCTAATGGACGGAAAATCAAAGTTTACGATCCCAAGAAAGAACTGAATCCAGAGATTCAGTTACTAGCTGACATAGTGGCCAAGGGGCTACTTGCCAAGGTTGGATCATTTGCTACTCTTACTTTGGAGAAATTCCAAGTTATTACTACTATCATGGCTGGCAAGAGACTGAAGTGGTCGGCCATCTTTTTCAACATACTGAAGAACATGCTTCAGTCATCCAAACAGTCCAAAGGCTTTGCAGTGTCTCTCAGCTATCTGCTGAAAACCAAAGGCTTGGTGGGGGACTATTCTGAAAAGTTATCAAAGTTCAAGGTCTTAAATGACAAAAATGTTCAGTTGACTAAGCCAAACTGGACATATCTCCTGAACAATTTCTCAAAGTCAAAAATGAGATTGGGATAGCTCAGGAGGCTACCAAATTAGTTAAAAAGACCAAGAAGCCAACTCAGAAGAATATAACCAAACAGAACCTGATGGTCAGTGAAACTGAATCAGAAAAAAATCCCTCTCCCAAGCTCATGAAATAGCCCAGAACTCTGAAGAACAAACCAGTAGCTGTGCTGGAAACCATTCCAGGTGAGAGACTGAGTTCTGGAGCTGAACAGCCTATCGAGGCTACACCACTGAAGGCAATACCAGTTAAGTCCTCAACTGAGGTTCAGTTACCTACGCCTACTGCTCCATCCAAAAAGGTTATCACCGAATCTGGTGATAAACAAAAATCGAAAAGAGTCAAAGCTCCGTTAATATCCATTGCTGCTCCTTCTACACTGCCTTTTGCGAGACCTAAAGGAGTGGTGATAAGAGAAAGAGTAGATGCTACAGAATCTGGACTAAGCATTTCTCATGTCCTGACTGATCCAAAAAGGAAAGGCAAGTTGATCGAAGAGCCCCGACCAACAAATTTGATTCAAACTCATATTGACTTGATATGGAATGAGGTCAATGTGTTTTCTGAATCGAAGCTCAAGACGTACAACGAGTGGATCAGATTCAGAACCGCAGTTTTTGCAAAGAAGTTGCAGAAGAAAGCAACATTATCTAAATTTATTGCTTTAGAGAAGGTGTTCATGAAGGTAGTTAAAGCCGCCATGATTGTTCAAGCACTGAAGAGGAGGACATACTTCTTTGATCAAGTGTGTGCCTAGAAATTTTCTCAATCCAACTGCTTTCAATGACACAGCAGTTCACAATCAGCTGGACATGGATCTAAGAACATTACAAATGAAGATCAAGAGTTGGGAAATGGATCAAGAATTGATTATTCCAGCAGATCCACAAAGTTCTTCATCTGATGAACCAGCTGAACAATCTCTGCAACAAGAAACTTCCAAGGTACCAATTGCTGCACCAACTGAACCAGCAAATGCACCTCCCTCTAAAGATGCAAAATCATCTCTTTCAGCTCCTCCAACTTCTACCGCGGATCTTCTACTATATACTGATGTTGAGTTATCATTGGCCAATATCGACGAAGTCATTCAATCAGTTGCCACTGATATTCAGCAAACTATCTTTTCCACAGAGGCAGTTGAAGAACTGATCTTATCAGAACAACCAGCCATGGAGGCTGTTCTGCTACAAACAGAAGAACCAGTTCAGTCGGCTGCCACGACTGAACAAGATGTTCTGGCTGAAACTGAAGTAGCTCAGCTGCACGAAATATCATCTGAAGAAGTGCAAGCCGAAACACAGACTACAGTGTCAGTTGTTCAATCAGCTGATGAACCAACTACAGTGTCAGTTGAGCCCACAACTGAAGAGCCAACAATCGAAGTGCCAACTACTGTATCAGCTTATGAACCGACTGAAGAACCTATAACTGTCTCAGCTGAACAAGCAACTGAAGAGCCCTCAAGCTCAACTGCTGTTCAAAATCCCTCTTTTCTTCCAGAACCTCAACAAGATAAAATAACAGAAGATGTCTCAGAACAAATTATTGTTGTGACTGAATCTATAGACAAAGCATTGATAATATTCAATCAATAAGACAAAGAGTAGGAACCAAAATTCTCTGGAGCCATGTCTCCTAAGATATCAATAGCAACTGAATCAATGATAGAAGACATTTAGTCCAATCTTCTCAATCTGAGTTCATCCATTTCTGATATCAAGTTAACCCAGCTACTGCACACATTAAAGATTGACTCTATCAAGGAGAATACTATGAAGAGTTTACAACAATTCACAAAGGATGTGACTTCACTATTTATCCAGTTAGATCAATTGAAGAAGGACCGAGTGACAATTCAAGCTCATTACCAAGCTCAAGAAGTGTTCACAAATCTCATGGAGTTTTTCAAGAATGTGGTCACAAAGAGAATGGATTTGATGTAGGAACATATAGTGCATGCATTATATAATGTCACTTCGAAAGTTCGTACCTTATCCAGCAGGGTTGATAAGTTTGACAAATAGGAGGAAGAAGAAGAAGACAAAGGAGATAAGAAGAAACAATCAAAGAAGAGATCAAGTCAACAAACTGATCAAGAACCAGCTAAAAGAGCGAAGAAATAGAAAATCAGTTAGAAGACAGTCTCTATTCTTATTCAGTTGAAGAATTTGGCAGATTTTGTATTTTAGTCATTTTATGAGATTTCTTTCATTCTTTGTACGAATCTGTATATTGAAAGAGTTGACAATAAAGATTATTTTATCTACACAAAGAGTTCAGTTGATCAATTCGTAATTTTCTAAGTTTTGTCAAACATGTTGGGACATCGTATTCTCACACCCAAGATGCAGCGGAAGTTTAAAATTTTTGTTCTTGTGCGTCGTGTGTTTAAAAACATTCATAAGGTGTTAAGAATTATACCTTTGTGTTCTCAACGCTTGGACTCTAAATTATTCCGATTTTTCACGGAAATAGTTCTTCTTGCAAATCCCTACGAACGGCTCTTCAACTTTGATCGCCTAATTAGGTCCACGATCGAAAACTGTTTTCCTCGTTTGGTTTGCACTAGAAAATCCAAAAGATTTGTGCGTTGAGACAGTAATCTCCGAATTTCCAAAATCTGGAGACGGTGCAACGACGGAGGTGCAGCGGTGGAAGAAACCAAATGGCCGAAACTTCACCAAACTTTTGTTGAGCGAGAATTTAAATTCGAAGGTTGGAAATTAATTGATTCTTAATTAGTTATTATATATGCTAATTAAGTCATTAATCTAAAATAAATTACATGACTTGATTTTCTTACAACCACACGTGGCCGTGGGTTTTGGGAAGGAATTTGGAGATATTTTTTTTTTTTTGGTGCAAAAATTAGGTTTTTAATTATGAGTCCTAGTGGTGTATATATAGAGTGAGACTCCTGATCTAATTAAGAGTTCCTCTCCCACAAGGACTCTTTTAATTTCATTATATTTAAACTCACATATAATTAATATATAATGTATTTATTAACCTTTAATAATACATTATATCATAATATTATATACACATATTTTATATCACCATATAAAATATATACATGCATATGTATATTAAATTAAATAATCATTATTTAATTTATAAATTAACTTTTTGGTTAATTTAATTCTAGACTCCTCTAGAATATTTATGAGAATTTGTGCATGTTATTAATCACCACTACTAACACAATCATTTAATTAGTAAATTCTCAATTCACTAAATAAATGATTTCGAATTCATTATAACCCCGATCGACGAACCGAAAACGCTGATGTACCAAGGATTCAAATCTTGTTCATATAATGAAAATTGAAAATTTCGAATATCAAAATTTTCACTTACCATATTAGGCAGCTGTCAATTTTAGTGAACTCCTTCACAAAACAGGCAGTTCCACTCTCCTTTCTTATTTAGCAATCATGCTAACTTTCAATTCTTCCATCCTATGGAATCGGCTTATAAACTCCTTTATAAGCTTCATGTTTGAACTCCATCAAACTATAGTCGCCAAATTCCAACTCCTTGAAATTTGACTATCTCAATGGGAACGCAGAATCCGATACTTGTGTGACCCTCAATGATTCAGGAATACATCTAGCTGTGGGTTCACATCTTCATGTGATTCAGAATAACATTTATTCTTATTCGGGTTTATCCTAGTTAACCCCGTTCTTGTCATCAACTCCTTGATCAAGAATGTCATAACTCATTTCTGATTGCACCCATTGGATCATGGTAAGAGCGTTTAGTATCATCGCCCCATGATCCCCTAGGTATCACTAATAGTGCGTGCAAGAACCTTTAGTCATGGTTAGTGTACAGTACATCGAATCTGCAACCATTGGTATATTGAGAGTTGCATATGAATTAGATAACGATACGATTTATCTTTGAATAATAATAGTGACATGGTATGTGCAACTAGGAAAATACCTTTTCCCTAAAGCACATTTCTTGCTCTGGCCAGAGACTCCTTGCACTATTAACTCATTAGATCACATATCATATCTTCACACGTAGGCAAACGGTGAATCCCAGACTACAATGCATTTTCTCCTACGTATTTCGAAACTACACCCAACCTGGTCACCTGATGACCCTCGTTGGAGTCGGTAAACGAATCAAAGTGCATGCTAGTACGTATAGCCCATACATTGTCCCGGGTCAAAGGACTAATGGTGTACAACAATAACTTCGAAATATTCCACTCGATAAGTGAGAACCACTTGGATAGTTCGAGGGAGGGTTGTTCAGTGCATCATCATATGATCACCCATCTGTGTGAATGGACATCTCCATTCCCTTGCCAATGAAACATGGCGTTTACATCACAGATGCTAGTCTCAAGCTCGAGCAATCTTTATCCTTGTTTTAGGCGGCTGATTCGACTAGAAACCTGTTTAGTCGGTACACTTCCTAATGAGTTTCATGATCTTACGTATTGTATATTCAGACACTTTATCTATGCAGCTTGCATGGGTATACAGATAAAGTATAATGCCATAATCGAATAAAATCGTAAAATATTATTAAAATAAAGATTATTTTACATTAGAGTCAATAAAAGCCCTAGCCACAAGTTGTCTTGCCGGACACCTACTCCAACAAAACACCTAAAAGGGAGAAATTGTTGGAAACTGAATTTCGGTGGTTTGACACATTGAGGTTAATCTATCGAACAACTGATCAAGATAACTGAAAAAAACTGATATAAAAATACGTAAACTATATGTTGCCTAACTGAATATTAATACGCAGAAAATCAACGGCAACTGAACCTAGCTAATTGAATTTGTAAACGACTGATTAATCAGTTGGGAACGGATCATTTAGACTACAATCAGTTGAGAGCAATCAGTTTATCCTTTCGGATTTGTCAACTGATAAAGCAGCTGAATACGTCATCAGTTAAGGATGTAACTATCAACCGACAGATGGTACAAAAGCAAGACTACAACTTTTGGTCGGAACGCCGCATTTCAGCAATGCAACAGTGTACTATTGTCAGAAGAATGTTGACGTGGCAATCAAAGGATATAAAGTTTCAAATCGTATTCAATGTTACCGTTGAAAGCAAAGACTATAAATAGTCGACGAGTTCAGCCAAGAAAAGAACTTTTGCGCATATTCATTCTAAGTCAATTCAAATTCAAGCTTTCAAAGAACAGCTCACACTTATCTGGAAAAATTCATAGCCTTTAGGCTATCTTCGAGCAGAAGTATTAGCACACATATTTGTTATATTTGATCTTGTGAGATCAGTTGTTCTAAGAAAGGCATATCAGTTAGTTATTGATAAATTTGTAAAGATACTAAGAGTTTCACTTTGGCATTATTAAGTCCAAAACTGAAGTGGGTATGTACAAGAATTTGTATTTGATCAAATTCTATTAATAAATATCCTATCTTTCAGATAGAAGGGGTGACGTAGAAATGTTTGAAATCTCTAAACATCCATAAATCTTGTGTCTATTTATTTTAGTTATATCTGTCATTCAGTTTATTTCCACACTTTCACCAGTTAACTGATTGACATCGACAAAATAAGATTCTCGAGATCATTTTTCACTAAAATGACTCATCTGTCGAAAAAAGAGAAAAGTTTTCAAGTGTTTATTCAACCTCGCCTTCTAAATATTTCATCACCTCCCCAACCGATCCTATCAAGTTTGATCCTTGAAAGTGACTAGCATTTATCCTCTGGTCGACTGATCAGTCTTAGCTCACCATTGCGTATGGGGACGGGCAGTCGGCACCGACGTAAAACGGAAATACGATCGTTGGGCTCCCTTTGGGGCCTTTTCCCGTAAACGGACTCCTTCTAGGGATTTTTCCCTCATGATGTTCACAAAAATCATATATCATATCTTTTAAGTCATAATCAATTCACATCCTTCAAAATATTTTTTCTTTTAATCATAAAATATCATATCTTTTCCACAATTGAAAAATATCATTTTAACAGTAAAAATTTCATAGTTTTATCTTGAATCATAAAATCTCAAATTTTCATCATAAACATTCAAAAATATCATTTAACATGCGTCATGATTCCTCGGGACACTGCCAACCCTTTTCGTACTACCCATTTTGCCCCTAAACTTAAAATTTCTCGTTTTTTACTTTTTCTTACTTTTATTTACTCGAGAACATCCCAAATAATTATTTAAGCTTAAATTTAATTTTAATATTTTTATTTAACGTAAACTCGAGCTTTTTGATTTAAATCCTTAATTTATAATTCGTAAAGCATTTAATTCCCGAATTAATTCAAACCTAAATATTTTCTTCCCAAATTTTAAACATAATATTTTCACACCTAAACTACCCTCGTGAGCCATGAACCACACCCCGTGAACCATGGTTCGAGCCACTTTCCTTGCCTAGGTTATAACCGAACCCTAGACCCTTCCTAGTGCATGTTTTCCCCAAACACCCGAGCCACCCTCAAGCCCTCATCGACCAGACCGTTACCAGACCCTCCTGGACCATACTTGAACACTCCTGGACCAGCGTACCAACCCCTAGCCCAGCCATCACCAAATTTGAGCCCTAGCTCCTAATTCGAACCCCACGCCCTATTCCTCCGAGCCACGGCCGAACCACCTTGGACCTAATCCTGACCAGACCCTCCTGGACTTTGCATGAACCCTCTTGGACCAGCGCACTAGCCCCTAGCCTGCGCCAAAGTCCAGGCGCAAGACTTCTAGCTGTCCCTTACACTCTTGCGCGATGATGAGTCTTAGCCATGATAAGACTCCTCTCGTCTCTAGACATCGGCTCCATGCACACCTAGCCATCCCTGGACCACCCTCTAGACCCTGCTCAAACTCCCTAGACCAGTCGGGTGCCCCTTTCTACACACTCAAGCCATGCGCGAGTCCAAACTCCCCCTAGGGTTTGCGCCCGGCTCCATCCCTTCAAGCCACGAGTCCAGCCCCCCATGGACTCCTCCTAGCCTCTCAACCAAGCCATGTTCAGGCCCTGAAACAAGCCCTAGGCGTTGACTTCCCTTAGCCGAGCCCTCATATGCCCAAGCTCCATGAAACCCTAGGTGCACACACCTCCTCCCATGCTCGCCCCTTCCAGCCATAATCCAGCCCTCGTGTTACCCCTTATACGATACTTTTCCTATCCCTTGACGTCTTATATTGGCAGCGTGTCCCTTAGAATTCGTAACGTGTTCATATACGTGTAAAAATCATCAAAACTTTGAAAATAATCGTCAAAACGATAAGAACTTTGAACTCCAATATTTTTCATGCAAAAATAAACAAAACATGCACAATATGGATTGAATTACGCGTCAAAGAACTTAGAAATGTGCATTTACGTTTTAGAACGCTCGAAAATGCGATCGTCGGCGTGGGGCGCGAAAAAGATCGAACGAACGACGAAGAATCCTTGTTTTCTCCCTCTCCAATTTTTTTTCAAAATTTAGTGTGTGTAAAGTGTGTGATCTCGGCTGCTATTCCAAGAAAAATACCTAGGAATCTTTTTTATAGATTTTAATTTGCATGTTAATGGGCTTAAGTTTTGGGCTTTTGAGTTTAGGAACAATTGCACCTACTTATCCTAGGTAAATTAGGCCTAATAACACCTATTTAATTGAAAAATAAAAGTTATAAAATTAGTTTTTGAAAATAATAATTTTGATCTTTTAAAAGTCCCTCGTTTGGTCAAAATCGGCTTTCCGAATAAAATCAAGCTCGTCTCATAAAATAGTTTGAACTCTATCATTTTTAGAAAAATTTAATAATATTAATAAGCCTGAAAATATTTATCGAAAAACATTTATTTTATCTTGGTCGTGTTCGTTCTCTTTTCCCCAGCCTATTATCGAATATTAGGATAAAATCTTTCAATTTCATCAAATCATGCACTTTAAACATTTAAGCATGTAAAATATATCATTTAAGCATTTAAAATCAATTAAATAAAATAAATATGCAATTTAAATCATTTGCATGCATGCAGTGTACATGTATAGATTTTTCGGGCGTTATAGTTTTCCTTCGTTTAGTCATTGTCCTTGCACAACTTGATCATATTTTTCCAGATTTCTTTAGCAGTATAACACATCTTGATTTTGCTAAAATTATTTTTGTTCAAATTATAGTACATAATTTCCTTAGCCACATTGTTTAAGTTGGCTTTCTTCTTGTCTTCATCACTCCACTCTATTCGTTATTTTTCTATAAATTTGAGGTGCACCATCTAAAATTTAAACAATTGTGTTGGCCTTCATAATTTTCATTGGTCTATGTGATGACATATCACATAGAATTATCTTGTGCAGCTAAATGAGCATACATCCTGATTTTCCTATCATTTTCGGAAAACATGAGAATCTTACTGAAGAAATCTATTTTAAATTTAATGTTCAGAGACAAGAATTAACCCACTCTGATACCATTTGTTAAGATTGAAGATTGAGATGGAGGGTGAATAAATAATCTAAATAAATTTTGGAAATATTTCGGTTGAGTTAACAATACTGAAATATAATTCTCGTCGGTAAGTATCAATAAGCCAACAATTGGTTACCAAGCCTGAAAGGCTCACTGATATGGGTTGAACACTACAAAATTGTTTATGTTAAGAACAACTAGGCTATCAAATATTGAGCAAAACAAGCTAACTAAAATGTAAACAACAAAAGTTTTTTTCTTACGAAAAGATTTCACTAGGGAAACTTTTCAAGGAAAATTTTATTTTGGGAAAAATTTAAGAAAAATAGGAATTACAAATTAAAAATAAAATTAATGAAAAGAGGTTATATTTTAAGGGAAAAAAGAAATAGAAAACTATTAAGGTGCTCTTCCATTTAGAACAAGCATTGAATTTGATATATAATCCAGTTCGGGTTTTTATATTTTGAATCTAAACCCCATAATGTTTGACGACATATGAATTTGATATAGNAGTGGTGTCAAAATTATTTTTTATTGAAGCGTGTAAAATATTTTATTTGTAATCCATATATTATAATAAATTAAATAATATCAGAATTATGTTGGTTAAATATTTTGGTTAAAAAAAAGATATTTAAATATTTTGAAATTTTATTTACTATATCCTATATAAATATAATCAGATTTGGCCTACAATTTCTCTTTGATGGTTATAACTTATAAACATAACGTTTCGTTTCTAATGCATATTTCCACATTTCACTATCCATTAGCTAAATTTATAAAATGTTAAATCTAATGTAAATTCTAGCGAAAGTCCCTCACAATTGAATTTGTAATACCAAAGAATATTACGAAATTAAGAGAAAAAAGAGAGTGAAACACAACTAATAAAATTTAAGGAACAAAAAAAAATGTCAAAAGTAGCAAATCAACCACTATAATGAACGTGTAATGAATAGGGTCAAATATAAAGATTTCTATATAACCATAAATCCAGTTACAAATTGCTGATAACATACATAAAATAAAATTAAAAAAACCTAAAGCATTGGGAGCAAGAATCAATGTTAACCATCATGCTTTCACTCTTGGGAATAGGATCTAAGCCTGAATATAAATCTGTACAGCTTGAAACTCTCAAAGCAAATAAATAAACACATTTGGAATCCAGTTTCGGCTTTGTTCGGCACTTTTTCATTTTCTTCGAGTCCGTATCTAGTTGGGATCCTTAGATTCAATCTGTAGGTGGTGCTCAGCTGCAGTTTGCGGAAGCTCCACCAGAACTCGTTCTTCCATATACATTTTGGGTGCATCCTGAGGCTATTACAGTGGAAACAAAACTCCCAATTTGATCTAACCTTTCATGTTTCACTGAATGCTGCTGTTCATCTGGACTTTCCATGAACTTCTCCATCTGTGAAACACTTGAAGTGTTGCAAACCTCGAATTCTCGTGGAAGAAGCTCGTCTGGAATAGCAGCAGGGTCAAGATCCCAGCACCCCTCAGGCAAGTCGGTACCTTGAAGTTTAAGGGAACAAGATGGCACTTGGTGCGAAAACCGTAACATTTCTCTCCTTGGAATGTATCGAATGGAATCATTATCTGGGTTTCTTTGGTATACAGTCTTAAATTGATTCAGTTTAATTAGAGGGGTAACCCAAACACCAAGTTCCTCAGAATAGTCATCAAGAACCTCAACCATTTCATACTGATGCCTCACTTCATTTGAGGTTGTTCGGTCCCAATCTGGAGACCAGTTTCGGTATACGGCCCAGATATCTCCTCTTCTTGGATAGATTCTCACGCAACCTCCTCTACCAGCTTTCTCTTTTCTGAGAAGATGAGAGAAGATGTTAACTTGATCCACCATTTCCGAATTGAACACTCTGAAACTTCCACAAGATTTGGTAAACCCAGAGTCCAACCAGTTTACAGACCCAAATTCACTATCAGATCTCGAGCTCAGGTAGCTTATATAAATCTGAAATGGCTTCACTGAGAGGACATCACGAATCAAACAATACAAGCGAGGCATACCATCTTCTTCATCATACAGGGCCCAAATCTGCTTTGGTTTAAAGCATTCCTCTGACCTGACCTGGTCAAAATCATGGAAGTCCGAATCTGGAACTGTTATTGACAGAGGAACAGGTATCTTTGCCTCCGATTGATGGCGTGAACCAGTTGAACCTGAGGCTTTAGCAGCCTCACACGCATTTCTTTTCTCAGCCTCTGCAGCTGCTGTTTCAGAAGCCATTCTCATCTCTTCTAGTTTCTTTCGAATTTCCTTCCTCGCAATGTCGATTAAAAATTGCCTAGCATCAAATGTAGGGGCCACCGAATAGCGTTTGCTAGATGTCTCCAATGGGGAGGAAAGCTTAGAAGTTGCCTTCAACCTTTCATTTTCATTTGCTATTTTTGCTTCTAAAGCAAATTTTGTGGTCGTATCTTCATGCCCATT
This sequence comes from Primulina huaijiensis, assembly GCF_012295235.1. Lineage (NCBI taxonomy): Eukaryota > Viridiplantae > Streptophyta > Magnoliopsida > Lamiales > Gesneriaceae > Primulina > Primulina huaijiensis. The sequence continues at coordinate 7,107,009 of NC_133314.1, forward strand.
GGCAGATGTGCTTCCCAAATCAAATTTTCTCTTCTTCGAAGGTCTACCTCGCCTGGGTTTTAGTACTTCATCCTGAAGACACCCATTAGTAGACATATGACCAGTAGGCTTCAACTTTTGATCTCTTCCATTTGCCTTTTTTTTTTTTGCCTCCCCATCAGATTGATAGAAGACAAAGGAAGCCGGAGATAATCCATTATGATCAAAAACACCAACAGAGTTTCCAGATGAGCTTCCTTGAAATAATATATTGGGAGAGACATACTCAGATCTATATCCTATATGATGTCCTGAGGTCGCATTAGGGGCACAATATCCAGTGGTAGTTGGTATATATTTAACCCCCGAGTTATGACTTCCATGCCCAATCTCAGGCACACAAGGGTATGCGCAATATGTTAAAGAAACATCCACAGGAGCTAACCCAGTTTCAACAGCAATAAAGACACCACGGCAGTTCTTACATGAAAGTCGCTTGTTCACATATTTCCTGAGATACTCATACTGAACATGACAGGAGGTACACACAGTCCAAAATGAATCCAGTCTGCCATGGGAAGCTGAAGACATGGAGCAGTTGTCATAAGCACCAGCCAAAGAATTGTTCCAGGCAAATGAATTTCTCCGTTGATCATAAGATCTTCTGTTAACACTGTCAGATAGAAGTGTCCAAGCTTCACAGACAAGTCTGAATGCTCCATCAGCTCCAACAGTTTTGTTCTTATCAGGGTGGAGCAGCACTGCCAACTTCTTGTACTGTTTCTTTAATTTGGACTTGGTCGCAGTGACATCCATGCCAAGAATTGAATAAAAATCCGGTTCTCCATTAATTTTTGTTTCAGCAGCAAGGTAGACTCCAAATGTGGTGACCATTTGAGACATACCCTCCAGTTCAGGACACAGCATTTGAGCTTTTAAACCATAACTTTTAGCACCCAACAAATCGTTCTGCATAAAATGCTTCTCAGCCATTGCTTTAGCTCTAAGTGCTTCCTCTGTGTTGGATTCCATCTCAAGTTTGAGAGTTTGATTTAAACTCAAACCCAACTTCTAGATAGAAAATTACGGGCTAGGTAATAATCTGTTATACTGCTATGGTCTGCAAATTATGGAAACCAAATATAAGATCCCATATTTCCCCTCTTTTTGAAAACAATTTGATTCTCAGAGTAAGTAAAATTCACAGATCCAGGCAAAATAATTATCCTAAATGGTCAGACCAAATATTTATCTAACCCAATAAATATACATTATTGTTTAGTTCGATTCTGGTTAAAAATGATGCTGTTCATGCTAGCAGCGCAGTTCAACCAACCATGAAAAGCAGCAACTTCTTAAACTGAGTACAACAAATAACTCAAGAAAATTTCACTAGAATCAACTCTCCCATTCAAGTCAAACCATTTCCCACAAAATTCAGCTTCAGCAAAAAAAGAAAGAAATCCATGAAATTTCATCGTAATCTTTCCATAAACCACAGATCTAATCTCAAAAATCGACCAGAAGCAGAAATCACTAAAATAAAACATTTTTCCATAACTATCAGCTCAAAATTAATAAACTTACAAAAAAAAAAAGACGGACAAAGCAACAAACTCACCAAAATTGAATCACGGCGGGAAATAATCAAGATTAAATATGTATCGATCCTCAAAATTAGCTTCAGATCTAGAAAAAAAAATCACGGTTAAATCCGAAAAAGTTAATCTACCGTACGGTTGCTAATTATACCATCAGTAAATTTAAAAAAGAAAGTAAAAAATATGAAAAACAAGAAGCCTCGTATGGCAGTTAAGTATGAAGCAGTTGAGAAGCAGAAATCACTTGGAGCTCCGTCCCCCGGCGGCCCACGGCGGAGACGGCGAGCAGCAAAAAAAAATTAAAATTAAAAAAAAATTAAAAAAATTAGAATAATACTGTTGAGAGTTTATTTAAAGTAGAAATAGCAGTACAACTATACACTGCAGTTAATAATATATATATACACACACAATTAATAATAATAATAATAAAAAATTTTTAAATCATATTATAATTATTTTGGAAGGAAAGTAAACAGTGTTAAATATTTGATTATTGTGGGGTGCATTAATTAATATTTATTGATACATTATTTTTATTATAAAGTTTATTTTATATTGCTAATTATAAAATTTTAAAAAAGACATTTATTTTCCAATTCTTTAATATTATTATAAATTTCTCCAGTATGTCAATATTAGAGGAAAGAATTAGCATTTCCGGACAATTGCTAAAGTTAATTACAAAATAAAATTGTTAATCTAAACTCTAATTGAATCAAACAAACTTTGTATGAAAATAATTTGGTTTTTTAATTATACATAATGTTTTAGTAAAATATTAAAAAAGATATTTTTTTAATAATATTCAAGATAAAAAGAATTCAAATATAAATATTTTTAAACATGATATGAATATATAGAAATGAATATATTCTTCAGCCTACATATTGAGCAGGTGTTTTAAAATTTGAAATTATATGTATACATAATAAATTAAGAACAAATTTCATTTGCAGTATAAAAAAATTATTCATTTTTTTCCTAAAAAACATATTTTATTTCTTTGAATATATTGAAACACGATAAGAATTGTTACGGGAAGTTAAATTAGTCTGATTTTTTTTGGTTACAAAGGTGGAGGTCACGCGCCATTAAAAGATTGGCGTACAATAATTATTCTCAAATAGCCTATTCTCATCTTATCTTTTTCAATGATTTCATTTATGTCTGCTGGAGGGGTCCGAATAGTTTTGTATCCTCGTTGGTACTTTAGTGCTTTCGAAGCCAATTAATCAGCTGCCTTGTTTGGTTCCCTGTAGATATGGTTGATCCTGACTTCTCAATCTTTATTCAAGAGATTCATACAGGTAGAGATCAAATTAAAAATGGACGAACAAGACATTTCTTCTTTTTTCAGCCACTTCACCACTTTTTCTGAATCGATTCCAAAGTAAAATCATCTTGTATCCCGAGTTCCATGTTAATTCTAATCTTTTACAGACCGCCCAAGCTCCGCCTCCTCGACCGAACACCAACCAATGTTGTGTGTGAAGCCCAAAATCAAGTCCCCAAGTTCGTCTCTCAAAATGCCTCCTCCACCAGCTTTTTCGAGCTTTGTGGTTACAACTTCCATCAACATTGAGTGATTTCCACCCTAAAGGTGGGGGTGTCCATCTTACTATGCAGTTTGCATGTCTCACGTTGTTGGTTGGCATCACCTTTTTTGAAGAAAAAGCTTCTTTGATTTCTGAAGATTGGTTCTTGACCCACTTCACTTTGGTATTTACACCGATTTTCTTCTCATCAAATACCAATTTGTTTCGCCAGTACCAAATCCTCATAGTGTAATAGCAAAGAACCTGTTCCAATCTACGGCCAATTTATTATGTCTTCCCAGGTCCAGGTTTTCTTGCAACCACTCATCAAAGCTGAGGTTCGAGTTCTGTTGGAAGGAACTGTGGCAAGAAGTCTAACCCAGACTCTTCTTGCTTCCTTACACTTACGAAAAATATGGTCCACGTCTTCCAGGCAGCTCTGACACTGAACGCATAACTCGTTGGTAACAAATCCCCATTTAACTCTCTCGGCATTACCCATTATCTCTCCATGTCGATCTTTCCAAATGAAAGCTCGTATCCTGGAAGGCGCTTCCAATTTCCATATGGCTCCCCAAGAGGTGTCATTTGTTGAAGTATCCTAATTGGAATTGCTTAAATGTCGAACAAATGAATTATATCAGCTAAATATGATATGGGGAAATACTTTTAATGTCTTATGACAACCAAAAGATTACTCTAATATGTTCACTCTTTATAATATTATAATAATAATGATGATGATGATATATAGTGTGATTATTTAACATACCGTAATAGATGACATTTTATCAAATTATAGAAACAAATAAGTCAAAAGAAAATTGTAAATAAAAATAAAAATTTTCATTTATAATATATGTTGGAAACTGAATTTCTGAAGTTTGACAAACTAAGCATTTAATATATTGAACTAACTGATCAAGAAGACTGATAATAACTGATCTAATATATGCAAACTATTGGTTGCCTATAACTGAAGGTTATTGCGAAGATAATCGAAGGCAACTGAACCAGCTGACTGAACTACGCAGACAACTGACTGATCAGTTGCTACATCAGTTGTGAGCTTATCAGCTATGGCCTATCTGCTGATCTTTCAGCAGTACACGTCATCAGTGGAAAGGATGTAGCTCAACCACCGACAGATTGTACAAAGAACAGCAGGAACGCCGCATTTCAGAAATGCTACAGTGTACGAATGTCAGATAAACGTTGACGTGGCACACAACGGATCGAAAGTTTCAAGTAGCATTCAATATTACCGTTGGAGGCAAAGCCTATAAATAGCAGAGAAAGAGCAACTGAGAAAAGATTAGAACATCGAACATTTTGAATCCAATCTCTGATCTCTCAACTCTTGAACAACTAAACTGTTACTCTACTGAAATCTTTGATCACGCTTATTATATACATTCATAGCAGTTAAGGCTATACTTCGAGCTTACAAGCACAAACTAATATTGTTGTAATCAGTCGTGCTAAGTTATTTCAGTCCAGCTGAGTACTGTAAATCATTTTGTAATTAAGAGTTTCAGTTTGGCATTGTTAAGTCCAAGACTGAAGTGGGTCTGTACAATTGTTTGTATTGATCAAATTCTTTTAGTGAATATCCTATCTTCGTGATAGAAGGGGTGACGTAGGAGTGTTTAAAATCTTTGAACATCCATAAAATCTTGTATTCTTATTTCTGTTTTATTCTAACTATTAGTAAGTTTATTTCCGCACTATTTTTTGTTAATTGATTGATATCGACTGACAAGATTCACGAGTTTCAGTTTATCATCAAACTGACTCAATATTCGAAAAAACTGTGAAAATTGTGAGTGTTTATTCAACCCCCTTCTAATCACCCTTTCATTCCCTAACCGATCCTATCAGTATATTTTACTCTTCGAGAATATATTTTACTCTTCGAGATTCATCATCAAAATTTTATAAATAAGTGATTAAATTTTAAATAAAAATGATATAATAATATTTATTTTATTTTAGAATCTAAATAATAAAATCAAATAAATATGAAGGTTCTTCGCTCGTTATAATTTCATGAATGTTCTTAGAAATCTGACATATTTTTCCTTCGCTTGTAAACGAACTTTCCCAACCTTAAATTTTTAATCTTCTATTAAAAAAAATCATTCATCTTCTGTTTTGTGAAATCTTAAGTTAATCGTTTTCATTATGTTACATTTAACATTATTTTATATATTTCTAATATTTTAGATTAATTCATTTGTGTATTTTGATAAACACAAAACTCCGACAAAACCGTTTCATAGACAAATTTTCTATCCGACGCGAGCAATAAAAAATTATTTTTTATATTTAAAATATTATTTTTCACTAGAAGTATTGATCAAATTGATTCGTCTCACGAACATAAATCATGAAAGTCTCAAACTTATTTATTNCAATTTTAAGAAATTGCACAATTTAAAAATAATCCCACCAACTAAATATATAAATTCATAACCGCATTAAAAAACATAAAATCGTAAACGTTCAACCAAACCTAAAACTAGTCTTTTTTTTCAAAAATAGCATGAACGTTTTAAATCCTCTCAAAAACCATTCTTTTGCATAAAATTCATAAAAGTATTTAGAGTACTATTAAATCGTCAACTATGCGGAAAACTAGCAAGGTCCTCGGGTTTCAGTGCACCATCAGTCCAGCCGGTTCAATCATCAAGTCCTTTTGTCTCAACAAAAGTATCCTCACCTGCATCATTCACACCTAGTGAGTCTAATGACTCAGTAAGCCTTAACCATAATAACAAGTAATACGTATACATCCACATACAACAACGAAAATTACATTTATAAAATAAGTTTAACATGAACATATGTATAACTTTAAACATTTCTTTTCATCCTTATATGCATACATTCCTTTTTTGGAGTGAAATCATTTCATTAATTGTGACCATCCTTTCATCTTTCGGTCAATTGATCAATCTCACAAGTAACCATGTAGTGAGGCGGCGGGGGAACAATATCCATTTTTCCATTCTGTGCCTTGGCCTATAGTTGACGCGGACACCAGCAACCACTTTTTCGATACTAGGCCGTGGCCTATAGAAATCCTGTATTGGATTCCCTCGGGGCTTTGTCACTCACGAATCCCCATTTCCTTACAGTCATAATCAAATCACTTCATTCAAAACATTTTCACTATTTCACCACTTTTTAAAAATGCATTCATATATATAATTTTCTTTTAAACCAATCATGTATCACATTTTTTAGCATTTAACATTTTTCATCATAAAATTCCATAACCTTTCAAGATAAACACTTTAACATTCATTATAGTATTCAGGACATTGTCAGGACTCCTAACATTTTTCAGGTGTAAAATGACCGTTTTGCCCCTGATACACTAATTTTCCCAATTTACCCTTGGACCTTAAAACTTCGACCCGAATCCATCCTGAAACGACCTCTTTTTTAAAAAAAACTAATAAGCTCGAAAATTAATAAATAAAGCTACTTAACATAATAATAATTTTACATTTAAATCTCAAGTGTATAAAATAAATCCTAAATCATTAACTAACTAAAATTCCTAAATCGACCTTTGAAAATATCAATAACAATAAAACAAAGCATAAAAATATCTCTAATAAAAATCATTAACACAATCTTTAAAATCTTTTATCCAGCAAGTTAGTGCGGAAACATAAAGGCCATCGGGTGTGTACTGCTGCACTCGATCCACTCAATCATCAACATCTCCCATAAATCATCAAATCCTGCATCATACAAACTTAGTGAATCTAAAGACTCAACACGTTCTAAACATGGATATCAAATAATATATATACAATCTCATGCATTAAAATTCATACTTTTATTTAAAATAACTTTTGAACATAAATAAACAATTTAAAATCATTTAAGTATAATTGAATCATAAATCATAAAATCATTTCAAAATAACTTTAAATATAAATAAATCATTTAAAAATCTTTGAGCATAAATCATATGTCATAAAATCATTTTAATCATAAGCTTTCAATCATATACCATTTTGGGTGAAATTTGATCCTTGAAAGTGACTAGCTTTTATCCTCCGGTCGACTGATCAGTCTTCAGCTCCACATGGTCCATGGGGGTGGGCACTAGGCTCCACCGTGGAAATATGATCGTCGGGGTCTCTTTGGCGCCTTTTCTCATACATGGGGTCGCTCTGCAGCCTTGGCCCGTAAACGAGGTCCCTCTGGGGCCTTGGCCCGTATATGGGCTCCCTCTTGGGCCTTGGCCCTCACGTCATGACCACAAAATTATAAGTTCACCATCCTCACATAAACGGATCCCCTACAAATCATTTATCATATGTCATAATCAATTCACATGCATCAAAATATTTTCCTTTTCTTTAAAAAAACTCATAAAATAACATAACTTTCCAAAAATAGCATTTTAAACAGTATAAATTACACAGCTTCACCATAAATCATAAAATAACATATTATCATCAAAATCATAATTTTAAATCATGAAATATCATTTAACAAGCATTATGATCCTTCGGGACGCTGTCAAGCTTTTACGCATTTTTCTAATTTAAAATTACTGTTTTTCCCCTAGACGTAAACATTCTCTATTTTATCTTTTTCTCACTTTTAATGACATGGGCTTATTCCAAATAATTATTTAAGCTTAAATATATTTTTCCATAATTTTATTCCTCTTAAATCTAGGCATTTCAAATTAATTCTTTAATTAACGTTTCGTGAGGAGATTAAATCCCGGATAAATCCAAAACTCATTATTTTGATCCCAAATTTTAAACATAACATTTTTATTACCTATTATACCCATTCAAATAATGAGCCACCCCCGTGGACCCATGGTTCGAATTTAGTCTTTATATTTTTGAATTTGACACATATTCAAACACACCGAGCCATCTCCCAAAATACTCGAGTCATGGTCGAGCCACCTCAAGCCGAACCCGAGCCAACCCACCTAGGCACCCTCTGACCAAGCCCAGCCTAAAGAACCTAGCCCTAGCTTGCTCAAACTCGCCTGGAACCTGACCTTGTTCTGCATGTGTGTGTCCGTGAGTCTCCTAGGTGCATTAGGACTCCTATCTAGTCTTGGACTCTTCCAGCCGAGCCACCACCAAGTCCACCTGACCCAAATCATCCATGGACCATGCCTAGACCCAACCCAGGCCAGCCCAGACCTTGGAACCCACGTAGCAAACCTCCTGGATCAGAAGACACAAGCTGTGTGTTTCACCCTTCATGCGCTTCTGGAGTTGTAGCCTAACTAGGACTCTACCACAACAGCAGCCACCGAGCCCAGCACACACCAGCCATCCTTAGACCTCGCCCAGACCCAACCGAACCCAGCCCAAACCCCTGACCAGTGCCGCGAGCCACTTTAAACATGACAGCAGCCACGGGCGCTACAGCTCTCCATCGTGCTAAGAGTTCCTACTTCGGCTAGGACTCCTTGCTCAAGCCACCATCGAGTCCCCACCTTCCTGCCCCTGTCTGGACCACCCTGAGCCATAGCCTAGAAGACCTAGTGAAACGTCTGCTTATTCGTTTTCCTAAAATGTGCTAGAAATTTTTTTTTTTAAAACCTCACTTAGCATTCCGCCGAACCATAAAATATTTTGACATCATTTTAAAGATAAATTAACCAACTAACATTTGAAAATCAAGGGAAATAGCACATACTATAACCTCTCAAAAACCACTCATAAATAATTAAAAGTCATAAAAATATTCTTAACATAACTTAAAATCATAAATCATAACTAGTGCGGAAAACTAGCGTCGGTCCTCGGGTTATGTGCACCTTCAGTCCAGCAAAGTCAACCATCAAGACCTCCATTAACATATTCATAATCAATAGCACCTGCATCAATCACACCTAGTGAGTCTAAAGACTCAACACGTCATATCCTTGATAACAAGTAATACACAATCAGATCACATGCAACAGTGAAAAATACTGGTACTTAAAATATCGTTTTTATGAAGATGCATAAACTTTAACCATAAACGTTTTCAAAAATATTTTCATGATGCATAAACTTTAAAGGAAAACATTTTCATAATGATGCATCATCTTTAAACATAAACATTTTCATAAACTTTATCATAAACTTTTGCATAAACGTTTTCATATCATCATAAACATATTCATATTCATATCATCATCAACATATATTTATTCATATAATCATCAACATATACATATTCTTTTTTCTTTTCGTTGAATTCAGATCGTTAATTGTGACTTTCGTGTTCATCTACGTCTACGTCTACGTGTTGGGCGATGGATCCATCTACGTGTAACCACAGTACTGGGCGACGGGGACACCAGCAACACTCTCACCGGTCAACTGGGCCTTGGCCTTATGTATTAACATATTATCGTATACATATACATATCCGTATCCAAGGAAACACGATCGTCGGGCTCCCACTGGGACCATAAACCTCACGACATTTCCAACATATCATCATATTAGTCACAATTACTTCACTTCCTTCAACGCTTCATATTATCATCACTTTATAAAAATCATACATTTAATATCCTTTTCTTTTAAAAAACAAGCATGCAACATATCTTTTAACGTTATTGTTTCCTCATAAAAATCCATAAATATTTTAAAAGAAACCTTTCAACATATAAAAATCCATAAATCTTTTAAATAAACATTTCAACATCATAAACACTTAAAATATGCATTTAAATCTCAAATATTTAAAATAAACATTTTAACATATTAAATCATAACCTTATAAAATAACATTTTGACATAATAAATCGTAAACATTTAAAATCCATGTCATAAAAATTCATAAACATTTGAAATAATCATATTAGCACATAAAACAGCATTCAGGGCACTGCCATGATGTTAACTAATTTTTAGGTGTAAAATGACCGTTTTACCCCTAGATGTAAAATTTCCCGTTTTTGACATTATTCTTAATTTCATCGACTCTAACATGTCCCAAATAATTATTTAAGCTTACATGAATTTTTTCATATTTTTATTTAGCCTGAATCGATTACTTTTAAATTAATCTTTAAATGTGACGTATTAATGCGTTTTAATCCCGAATTAAACCAATCCTTAATATAAAATTCCCAAATTAAAAACTTAGACTTATAATAATTATTTAAGCTTAACCCTAATTTTTCATAATTTTATGAATCCTAAAACTAGGCATTTCAATTAATTCGTTAATTAGCGTTTCGTGCTGCGATTAAATCCCGATTAAATTCAAAACTCGTTATTTTGATCTCAAATTTTTAACATAACATTTTTAAGATTTATTCTACCCTTCCAAGTCATGAGCCACACCCGTGGACCCATGGTTCCATTTTTAGTTCTTAAATTTTTGTTTTTGACACCTTACCGAACCCACCGAGCCATCTCTCAATTTACTCGAGCCACGCCCAAGCCGCCTTGAACCAAAACCTAGCCAACCAACCTAGGGACCCTACTAACCAAGCCCAACCCAAAGATCATGACCCTAACTTGCTCAAAAGCCTACTGAACTTGAACCAATTCTGTACACTCCTAGAACTCAATCTAGAAGACTCCTAGCCATCCTAGGTGACCTCCAGCCGAGCCACCCCCGAACCCAGCCGACCCTGACCACCCTTGGACCACGCCCAGACCAAGCCCAGACCAACCCAACCCCTGGACCCTGCGCATGAGCCACCTGAAGAAGGCAGCAACCTGTGCGTGACTTCTTATGATGCAACCCTCACGATTTCTGTTGCTATACCCAACCATCAAGCCACCCCTTGAACCAGCCCCCTAAGCACTCTCCTAGGACCCTAAGGGCCTAACCTAGCCCAGTCCTAAAGCCCCTGGCCGAGCCCCCAATCCATCTGCGCAAGCCATAGCACCTGCGCTCAACCTCCCTCAACTCTCGGGTGGGAGTCCTAGCAAGCTAGGACTCCTTCCCCAGCCAATGACTCGAGTCCTAGCGTGGATAAGACTCTACCCCTGACCCATAACAGACCCTAGCCATGCCCTGGTCCCAGCCACACCCAAGCTAGGCCAACAATCCCATAGAACCAAGCCCCTTAATCTCTCAACCTCAAATTTTCTGTTCCAGCTTGTTCCCGTGTGTGTGTGCAGCCTGTTTGTGCGTTTTTTAGGCCCTCAAACTCGTGTAAAACATGCCCTATATCATCCTAATTCATGGCAACCCCTTAGGTAAATGAAATTCATGGTTCTTAGATCAACATGCATGTTTTAAAAACCACAAAAGAGGCACGAACAAAAATCTTCAAAGGTGCAACTTATTTTCATGCAATTTCAAACAAAAATAAATAATATGGTGTGATGATGAGTAAAAGGAGAATATGGCGTGCCTTTGCGTTTTAACGCATGATTAATCGTTGACGATGACGAAGAACAGGGCAAGACCTTTGGCTTTGAATTTCCCTTGAGCTTCTCGATTTTCTCCTTGAGTTTTGATGTGTGTGTGTCGTGTATAATTTGAAGAGTTTGGGGTGAAAGAAAATCAGAAAGTGGCGTGAAGAATTGTGGTTTGGGGAGGGTTTTTAATATATTTTATAGTTAATTAATTACTAATTAGGCTTTAGGCCTATTAAGCCAACAATTAGGCCCATTAGTCTTAATTAGTATTTAATTAAAATATTAAAATAGTTTTGGTAAAAATAAGTTTGTGAATTTAATAGCCGGGTTGTCAAAAAGTTCGTATTTTTATTGAAAATCCAACGCCGATAAAAATTACGCCCCGGCGTATAAAATCACCTAAAAACCCCATATTTTCAAAAATAATAAAAAGCATCACCCATATTTTAATTAATCAAGTATTTAATAAAAATATTTTCTATTTTTCAGCCCTCGGTCTCCGTTCCTCGATCACAACTCGAATAACCTTTAAAATTACATTTTAATGCAGCCATGTAGAAAATATAATTTAAACATGTCAATATGCACAACATAATTAATTAATGCAATTAAAACATTTAATTAAAATACAAAGGAATTTAATAATTGCATGCATGTGGTTTGCGTGGACTTTTAAATTTTCGGGGCGTTACACCTAGCCCAGCCCTCTCTCGAGCCTCTCTTTGAAAACTCTCGGCCAGTCGGCCACCCTCAAACATGCATTGGAAGAGTCCTTTCATGCAAGGACTCTTCTCCAGCCACTTAGCGCGAGCCCTAGCCCTGCTAGGAACCTTCGTAGGACCTAACTACATCCCAAAAGAACCCTCCTCAAGACCTAGTCGAGCCCCTTGACTCCATCACCCCAGCCGATTCTCTTGACTTAGCACAAACCAACACAAACTCACGGTTCCTTCTTCTGTTGCTGCTTACGGTTCCAGCTTGTTATTTCTTTTAAAAATCATCATGTTTGTTCATAATTTATCATATTTTATCAAGTTTTGGCAGCGTGTCCGTTGGGTTCATAACGTTTTTCAAATAAACGTAAAATCGTCACCTTTTTGAAAATATATGACCTACCGTAAAAATAATCGAACACCCATCTTTTTTTCATGTATAATCAATTAAAATACTCATATTATGATTTGTATAATCAACTCGAAACTTAACCAAACTCTTCTTAACTTGAACCAAGACTCAACCAACCTCTTATGCATCAACCTAGCCTCGGTACATACCTTCACAACAAACCCTAAACCTGTTGCACCCTCAAGAACGCGGACAACCTTTGAAATCAAAGAAACCCATCGGCCTTGGGTAAACTCGATCCCACCAAGCCTAGCCATGGACAGCCCTAACCAACCTACGACTGGACCACCCCAAGACCCCTCTGGACTATCACGACTCAGCCTAAGACCTGCATATAGCCCCTGCTCGAACCACGCTCGAAAATCTCCAACCCGCATGCATGGATGATCGCGCGGCCAAGCCATTTGGCTCCGGCCTTCACCCACGAACCAGGTATGACTCTAACCATCTAGGACCACGACACAATCCTCCTAGGACTTTTGGACATGCCCCTATCGCAGCACGCAACCTGCAGCCCCTTAAGCAACATCAAGATCATGAGTTTCATGGCAAGAAAACCAAGTTTTTCCATGTATAAACCATGAAAACTAGAATAATAAAAAGGATAATAGATTTTTCATGTAAACATATATATTCACACATATTATGGCATGAATGATGATAAAAGAAGGAATATGTTGTGTCTTTGCGTGATTCACGCACTAAAATTCGAGTCTAAACACAAAGGAACACTGTCGGAGCGACGAAGAAGACCTTGCTGTGTTTTTGGCCTTCAAAAACCGATGCGGGAGTGCTTGGGGCGTGTGGTGTGTGCACGGATCTTAGGGGAAGAGAAACCCTAGGTTTGTTTTGTGTTTAGGTGTGTGTTTTGTGGGTGTAAAGGCCTTGGAAGCCAAAGCTTTGGATAAAAATACTAAGGTAAACAATTAGGCCCAATAAACTTAGTATAATTGTGGGGACCCGGACGCTAATTCATTTTTTAATCATTCTTTAGGAATAATTCAATCAATTAAGATAAACATGGTCTAAATTTTTTTTTTAAAATGCGAAATGTAATGGAATCATTCTAATATACATATCAGTATAAAAGTACCAATCTTGTACAACGGTCGACAAAGTCAAACTGGGGTTCAACTACTATATATCAAGTGTTGAAACCTATCTACTTCTGAATCGGGATCACCACGCTAACTTGTCCTCTCTATCATCCTCTTCTTGACCCTGATCATGTCCCACCTGTTGTCATGCACACATACAAACAAGACAACAGCCGGATAACTCCGGTGAGAATATAATCTCAGTATAAACAATGGATACATGCAATGCATAAAATCATATACAAAAGCATAAACCATGTATCACAAAACATAAATCATAAATTATTGCACATTAGTGAATACAGATAAAACTCTTGACTCGTCTCATCTTTAATCTAGGGATCCCGGTTCCTGGATATTACAATATACCGAATCTCAGCGATAGGAATCGATCCATTCCTAAGCAACATCGATGTAAATCAAATATCCATTGTCTTGGCATATCCGCCATAGACCTGGCATATCCGCCAATGCCTACTCTGACAATGTGCAATGGGCCAATGATCACTCTGTCATATTCTTGCACCTTGTCAGCGACTCTCACTCAATAGCTATCTGCTATTCCCTGCTTTTCTATAAATTAATAGACTAAGCATATTCATTCAAATAATACAAAAGTATGAACACAATAACATACAAGTATGTGGTTTAGGGAAACTCAAGTCCAATCTGACTTAAGTCAATCTCCCGGTTAACATTGATTTATACCTTTCTTTTTGTCAATCTGACTCTGTCGAAGTCTCGAACTCAAAGCCTGTCAATACTCAATCTGGCAATGACAATATCGAGGAGTATAATATCAATGCACCACTCAAACCAATACTGGATATAATCAGAACTAAATCAAATTCTGGTTTCAACGGCATAACTGCACAATCTCAATATATCCAGCAATACAATTATCAATTGATATCAATCTCAACTCATAATCAATCACAATACAAATCTGATATCAAATCTCAATCAAATCCCTTCCGAAAATAATAACAATTTCATACGGTATCCGTTCTTCGATCCGGTTTCAATTATACGATGGCTAATATCTCAAGAACACATAATAATAATCAAACCACAATTCTTCCCATATGATAATTTCAAATCATGGCAGAAATCAATAAAACTTACGTCCTCTTGAAGCCGTTGACACAAGGATCACAATGCTGGGTTCGGATCGACAATCAGACGGTCGGATTTTTGACAATCCAATTTCAAAGCTAAATGGAAATATGAAGATTTCCCTCGGAGCTTTCTCAATTTCTTCTGTTGAATCTCAAGAGAAATGAAGGAAGTACGAATTGTATACGTCCAACAAGCATGGCAAAGACAAGTGTCGAATTTCTGTCCAGCATGCCTCGCGCATATGCGCGTCTAATACCGGCGCATATGAGCGAGACTCTAGATCTCGGCGCCTTGTCTTCTCGGCTGCTCGCGCATATGCGGGCCTTCATCTCGCGCATATGCGTGAGACCTACTGTCTCGGCATACTTCAGTCTACCACCTCGCGCATATGCGCGCCCTCTTCTCGAGCATATACGCGAGGTTCTCTACCTGCCTCGCGCATATGCGCGCCTCTTGTCGCGCATATGCGCGAGGTGTTCTGTCCTCGCACATACAATATCACATGCCAACTCAAATCATGGCTCGGAGTGGTCCGTCTATCATCGCAACAAGTTATAATCATTAATCTCAGATTAACAGAATAAAATCCCGAGCATTACATTTCTCCCCCCCAAGATACGATTTCGTCCCCGAAATCACTGGCAATCAAATCATATCAAATAAGAAATGTTTAATAGAAGCTGAAATAAAAACTCACATCAGTGAAATAACTCTGGGAATTCCTGTCTCATGTCTGATTCAGTCTCCCAGATAGCTTCTTCAATGCCATGACGAGTCCACTGAACTTTCACAAGGGGAATAGTATTCGTTCTGAGCTGCTTTTCTTTACGATCCAGAATCTGAATCGGCTTTTCAACATAACTCAGTGTCTCATCCAACTCGGCCTCATCTGGCTGAATAATGTGAGAATCATCAGGGAGATACTTCCGCAATAAAGATACATGAAAGACATCATGTATTCCAGATAGAGAAGGCGGAAGGGCAATTCAATAGGAACGATCTCCTATCTTCTCGAGAATCTCATACAGCCCAATATAACGTGGAGACAGCTTCCCTTTCTTGCCAAACCTGACAACTCCTCTGAAAGGTGAAATCTTCAAGAATACTCGGTCTCCAGCCTCAAATACCAACGGTCTTCGTCGAACATTGGCATATTTGGCTTGCCTGTCTTGAGCTGTTTTCATTCTCTTCTGAATCAGCTTCACTTTCTCTGTCATATATCTGATCATATCAGGTCCAATCTCAGGAACCTCAGAGATATCGTCCCAATAAAGAGGGGATCTACATTTCTTACCGTACGACGCTTCAAACGGTGCCATCTCAATACTCGTCTGATAGCTGTTGTTGTACGAAAACTCACAAAGTGGCAATGCATCCTGCCAACTAGTGCTAAAATCAAGCACTACAGCTCTTAGTATATCCTCCAGTGTCTGGATAGTTCGCTCTGACTGTCCGTCAGTCTGTGGAAGATATGCGGTACTCAGATGTAACTTCGTACCTAGAGCTTGATGCAAACTCTGCCAAAAGTACGAAGTAAACCGAGGATCACGGTCTGAAACAATCGACTTCGGCACTCCGTGCAATCTGACCACTTCTCTGACATAGATCTCAGCCATCTGGTCATGTCGATACGTCATCTTGTATGGCATAAAACATGCGGATTTGGTTAATCGATCAATCACAACCCAAATCGCATCACAACCTCGGGAGGATCTCGGTAACTGCGTCACAAAATCCATGAAAATGTGGTCCCATTTCCATTCTAGAATAGATAAACTCTGCAGTAGACCTCCCGGTTTCTTCCTTTCTGCTTTCACCTGCTGGCAATTCAATCATTTTGACACAAAATCTGTGACGTTTGCTTTCATCTGTTTCCACCAATACTGTGTCTTCAGATCATTGTACATCTTTCTGCCACCGGGATGAATGCTGAATCGACTACAATGTGCTTCTGACAAAATCTGTTGTCTCAAATCTGAAACATCTAGCACAACAAGACGATTATTCACATATAGAACATCATCACGAACCTGATATTTTGATTGATGTCCAGCTTTGACCATCAAAATTGAATTCTGAAAATTCTGATAAACTTTCTGGGCTTCTTTGATTTTGAACATCAACTCGGGTTCAAATTGAATGGCATACAGTCTCAGAGGCATATAATCTGTTTCAAATACTAATCCAGAAAGACAGCAATCTTCAATCAAATTTGAAACACCAATCGTCGACAAGGATAAAGAACATACCTTTCTACTCAGTGCATCAGCTGCTGCATTGGATTTTCCCGGATAGTACTTGATTTCACAATCGAAATCCTTCAATAAATCAAGCCATCTTCGCTGCCTCATATTCAGTTCTGACTGTGAAAACAGATATTTTAAACTCTTGTGATCAGAATAAATCTCAAACTTCTCACCGTAGAGGTAGTGTCGCCATATCTTCAAAGCAAATACAATGGCTGCCAATTCAAGATCATGAATTGGATAGCGAGTTTCATGTGGCTTCAACTGTATCGAAGCATAGGCAATGACATGTCCCCGCTGCATCAAAACACATCCCAATCCTCTGTGAGAAGCATCACAATAAACGAAAAAATCACCAGTACCTAATGGAATAGTCAAGATCGGTGCACTGGTCAGTCTTTTCTTCAACTCAAGAAAACTGGTCTCACAGTCTTCAGACCATACAAATGGTGCATTCTTCTGAGTCAACTGCGTAATAGGTTTAGCAATACTCGAGAAATCTTTAATAAATCGACGGTAATACCCGACCAAACCCATAAAACTGCGAATTTCTGGCACTGATGTCGGTCTCGGCCAACTGATCACTGCCTCAACCTTACTTGGATCAACTGATATACCATTTCCTGATATGATGTGACCCAGAAATACAACCTGTCTCAACCAGAATTCACATTTCGACACTTTTGCATATAACTTCTCAGTTCTCAAAGTTCTTAATACTGTTCTTAGATGCTCAACATGATCAATCATATTCTTCGAATAAATCAAAATATCATCGATAAAAATAATCACGAATTCATCGAGATATTTCTGAAACACACGGTTCATCAGACCCATAAAAACAGCTGGAGCATTCGTCAACCCAAACGGCATGACAATAAACTCATAATGTCCATACCTGGTTCTGAACGCTGTCTTCGAGATATCAGAATCTCTGACTCTCAACTGATGGTATCCAGATCTCAGATCGATCTTGGAATAAACAGGAGAACCCTACAACTGATCAAAAAAATCATCAATACGAGGCAAAGGATATTTATTCTTTACCGTAGCCTTGTTCAGTTGCCGATAGTCAATGCGAAGTAACATTGACCCATCCTTCTTCCTAACAAACAGTACTGGAGCACCCCAAGAAGAAACACTCGGTCTGATGTATCCCTTGGCCAGTAACTCTTCTAACTGTTCTTTCAACTCTTTCAATTCAATTGGTGCCATTCTGTACGGAGCTCTAGAAATCGGAACTGTACCTGGTACTAATTCAATGCTGAACTCTATCTCTCGAATCAGAGGCAATCCCGGAATCTCATCTGGGAAGACATCAGCAAATTCACACACCACTGGCAGGTCCGCCAACGATGGACTCGATTTCAGTAAATCACCTGAATAGACAAGGAACCCCTCTGCTCCTTTCTGTAACAATCGAGTCATAGACATAACAGTTATCAAAGGAATTCTAGATCTAGAACCCTTACCGTAAAATTTCCACTCGTCAGCCATGTCAGGTCTGAATCTCACAATCTTGTGGAAACAATCAACGGTAGCTCTGTACTTGGTCAACATATCAATACCGATAATACAGTCAAAATCAGACAACCCAAGCACAATACAATCTAACTCAATCTCATGCTCATCATACTGTAGTGTACAGTGTTTAACCGAATTCACGGATATTAAACATTTCCCCAACGGAGAAGAAACAGACACTATAGCAGATAGGGACTCAACAGGTAATGCATGACTCAATGCAAATCTCTCAGATTTAAATGTATGAAAAGCACCAGTATCTATAATACGTAAGCAGGATAACCACATAAAGAACAGTTACCTGCCACAACATGGTTTGGTGCTTCCTGAGCCTGCTCCTCTGTCAAAGCAAATACTCTGGCCTGCTGTCTAGGAGGCTGGCTAACTGTCTGGCTTCCTCCTGGCCTCTGCTGTGATTGGGTGGATGGTGGTGGCTGAAAAGAATGTACAGCTGATGATCGTCTATCAGTCTGAGCCACTGATCCAACTGATTCTGCTCCCTGGGATCCTTGGGAACCTCTCTGTGGACAAACTCTGGCAAAGTGTCCCTACTGTCTGCAGATACGGCAACTACCAATCGCTCCTTGGCATTGCTCAGTGGGATGTCTCCCTCCGCAGGTTCTGCAGTAAACTCCGGTAAAACTCTGGCTCTGTCGTGAACCACTGGAGCTAGAAGAACTGCTGCCAGACTTCTTAAACTGTTTTCCTCTGGCTTTCAGGTAATCCTTCTTCCCACCACTGCTGCTGCCACTATCAAATCTGGGAGGTGGTTGCTGTGGTCTCGGTGCTGTAGGAATATATGAAGCTCTTTTCTGTCTCATCAGACCAGCTTTAGCTCCTTTTACTCTGTTCAGGGCATCAACAAATTTATTCGGTCGCCCTGTGTTCACCAATGTAAAAATCTCGGGATTCAGGCCATTGATGAACTGATCAACAACAGCTTCATTATTCTCAGCAACGTGAGGAGCAAATCGGAGCAATGTAGAGAATTTGGCCACATATTCTTCAATATTCAACTGACCATGTCTCAAATTCGCAAACTCTGCCCCTTTGTCTTTCCTGTACGACATTGGGAAAAATCTCTGATAGAACTCATTTTTAAAGACATTCCAAGTGATATTCGTACCTCGATGCTCCAACGCTCTCCTTGTCATGATCCACCAATTCTTTGCAACGCCATGTAATTGGTGTCCAATCAGTTTGACTCGGCGCTCATCAGTGTAATCCAACGAATCAAACAACATCTCAATGTCATCTAACCAACACTCACAGTCAACAGAAGTCTCTGTTCCTTACAGGGTTGGCGGTTTAAACGACTGAAATCTCTTTAATAACGTTTCCATCGGAGTTGTTGTCATATCCATCGGATTAGCCGAAGTACTGCCCTGTTCCGGTACTCTTCAAGGAGGCATATCTGATTATCAAAAGGATTAGTAATCCAATACAACAAATCTGTTTCAGTTCAGTCCCCCCTCCGATCATCTTACTGCTGATCAAGAATCGATTCTGATTCATTCTCATTTAATACAGTTTACCAATCAAATCAGATAATCAGGTAAACATGTAATAATAAAAGCAGTAATCATGCTAGCACACAAAAGCAGGAAAGAAAACTCAATCTACCCCGCTCACTAGCTTCTATTTCAGTCTACAGAACCTATAGTTCTAGACCTACTGCTCTGTTCTAGTTTAATTTCAGGAATCTACTGCTCTGATACCACCTGCTGTGGAGACCCGGACGCTAATTCATTTCTTAATCATTCTTTGAGAATTTTCAATCAATTAAGATAAACAAGGTCTAAAAATTTTTTTTTAAATGCAGAATGTAATGGAATCATTCTAATATACATATCAGTATAAAAGTACCAATCTTGTACAACGATCGACAAAGTCAAACTAGGGTTCAACTACTATATATCAAGTGTTGAAACCTATCTACGTCTGAATCCGGATCACTACGCTAACTTGTCCTCTCTCTCATTCTCTTCTTGACCCTGATCCTGTCTCACCTGTTGTCATGCACACATACAAACAAGACAACAGCCGGATAACTCCGGTGAGAATATAATCCCAGTATAAACAATGGATACATGCAATGCATAAAATCATATACAAAAGCATAAACCATGTATCACAAAACATAAATCATAATTTATGACACATTAGTGAATACAGATAAAACTCTTGACTCGTCTCATCTCTAATCTAGGGATCCCGGTTCCTGGATATTACAATATACCGAATCTCCGTGATAGGAATCGATCCATTCCTAAGCAACATCGATATAAATCAAATATCCATTGTCTTGGCATATCCGCCATAGACCTGGCATATCCGCCAATGCCTACTCTGACAATGTGCAATGGGCCAATGATCACTTTGTCATAATCTGGCACCTCTGTCAGCGACTCTCACTCAATAGCTATCTGCTATTCCCTGCTTTTCTATAAATCAATAGACTAAGCATATTCATTCAAATAATACAACAGTATGAACACAATAACATACAAGTATGTGGTTTAGGGAAACTCAAGTCCAATCTAACTTAAGTCAATCTCCCGGTTAACATTGATTTATACCTTTCTTTCTGTCAATCTGACTCTGTCGAAGTCTCGAACTCAAAGCCTGTCAATACTCAATCTGGCAATGACAATATCGAGGAGTATAATATCAATACACCACTCAAACCAATACTGGATATAATCAGAACTAAATCAAATTCTGGTTTCAACGGCATAACTGCACAATCTAAATATATCCAGCAATACAATTAACAACTGATATCAATCTCAACTCATAATCAATCACAATAAAAATCTGATATCAAATCATAATCAAATCCATTCCAAAAATAATAACAATTTCATACGGTATCCGCTCTTCAATCCGGTTTAAATTATACGATGGTTAATATCTCAAGAACACATAATAATAATCAAACCACAATTCTTCCCATATGATAATTTCAAATCATGGCAGAAATCAATAAAACTTACGTCCTCTTGAAGCGGTTGACAAAAGGATCACGGTGCTGGGTTCAGATCGACAATCAGACGGTCGGATTCTTCACAATCCAATTTCAAAGCTAAATGGAAATATGAAGATTTCCCTCGGAGCTTTCTCGATTTTTTCTGCTGAATCTCAAGAGAAATGAAGGAAGTACGAATTATATACGTCCAACAAGCATGGCAAAGGCAAGTGTCGAATTTCTGTCCAGCATGCCTCACGCATATGCGCGTCTAATACCGGCGCATATGCGCGAGACTCTTGGTCTCGGCGCCTTGTCTTCTCGGCTGCTCGCGCATATGCGCGCCTTCATCTCGCGCATATGCGCGAGACCTACTGTCTCGGCATACTTCAGTATACCACCTCGCGCATATGCGCGCCCTCTTCTCGCGCATATGCGCGAGGTTCTCAGAGGCGCGCATATGCGCGAGGTGTTCTGTCCTCGCACATACAATATCACATGCCAACTCAAATCAAGGCTCGGTGTGGTCCGTCTATCATCGCAACAAGTTATAATCATTAATCTCAGATTAACAGAATAAAATCCCGGGCATTACAATAATAGTATAATTGATAAGTATTAGCTTATTGATTCTTGAATAAGAGCGATAATTCAGCAGGGTAACAGCAAGCTTGAGAGAAAATATAGATCGATTAGATGTGTATTTTTCTCAACTGCTCTTCTCACCTATTTATATGCTTCTCTTCAACGATAACATTAAATATAATTGGAATCTTTATATCCGTTGATTGCCACGTCAAAATTCCTCTGACATTCGTACACTGTAATCTCTGAAATGTGGCGTTCCACTATGAGTTGCAGTATTCTTTGTACTGTTGTCGGTTGTGTGTCCTTTTCTCCAATTGATGACGTGTACAGCTGAATGATCAGCTGATAAGCAATCGCCGGTAAGCTCATAATTGAATATATCAACTGATCAGTTTCCAACTGATCAATCAGCTAACTTCGTAAGTTCAGTTCAACTGGTTTCAGTTGTCTTCGATAAATTGCGCATTAATCTTCAGTTAGGCAACTGTCAGTTGGTTTATGTAGTTCACTTACTTGATCAGTTTAGTCCAATTAAGCATTTAGTTTGTCAAACAACCTAAATTAAGTTTCCAACAATTTCTCTCTTTTTGGTGTTTGACAAAACTTGTAAAGTATGAACTGATCAATTGAAAAAAAAAATCGACTTTTATTGTAGATAAAATAACTCTTATAATGTACAGATTCGTATAAGAAAGATTCGAACTTATTGTAGATAAAATAATACCTCTAATGTACATATTCGTACAAAAAAGAAAAGAATCTTCAACAATAACTGAAGTCAGTTGATCTTCATATCTTCTTCTTCCCTTTATCTTTCGGATCTTCTATTTCTCCTATTTCCCCCTTTTTGTCAAGCACATCAATTTTCTTTGACAAGATTCGAACATCTGCTGCTATATCTGACATAGTATTCATCATAAT
This sequence comes from Primulina huaijiensis, assembly GCF_012295235.1. NCBI lineage: Eukaryota > Viridiplantae > Streptophyta > Magnoliopsida > Lamiales > Gesneriaceae > Primulina > Primulina huaijiensis. Next base: position 7,130,090 of record NC_133314.1, read on the forward strand.
GTCTTGCAGCGTGTCAATCCTCTTGGTGACTTTGTTTTCCAGAAAATCAAAACGTCTGCCGGCTAATGCTTGAGTTTGGAAGTGAAATTCAGTCGACAGTCTGTCTTTCTTGATTTCATCCATCTGGAGAAGAAGATAAGACACCGTTTGATTGATGAGATTGAGTCTATTTGTTGTAAACTCATTGTTGGAGTTTAGCTTCAAATAATGTTCAAGTTGAGTAGACTTTATCTCAGAAATGGAATTCATCAAACTGACTATGTTGGCCTAAACATTCTGGATTTCATCAGACAGAGCATCAGTATCTGAACATTCTGGATTTCTTCATGTGTCACCATTTCTGAAATATCTTCAGTTGTAAGTTCCTGAGGAGGAGAAGAGACAAAAGAAGCAGAAGGTTCTTCAGTTTGTATAACTGGCTCTTCAGTTGATTGAATAACTGGCTCTTCAGTTGTTTGAATAACTGGCTTTTCAGCTGGCACTTCTTCAGTTGTAGTTGAGTACAGCAGAGCTTCTTCAGTTGGTTCAAAAATTACCTGTTCAGTCATAACAACTGACTGAACTGGCTGCTCAGTTTCTTATAAAATGGCCTTTTCGACAGGTTCTTCAGACAAAATAGCTTGATCAGGTGGTTCTTCAAGAATAGGATCTTCTGGTTCCTCAGTTAAGATAACATCTTCAACTGATCTAGATGATTCTAGCTGAATATCAGAGGTGACTGATTTGATGACTTCATCAAGATTTGCCAATGATAAATCAGCTTCAGAATAAAGCTTTGGACCATCAGTTCAAGAGGTAGGTGCTGAAGATGATGAAGGTTGAGCAACTAAAGTGGAAGGGGCAGTTGCTTGTTGAGAAGTTTCAGCAACTTTGTCCTTGGGGGGTTCTTGAACTGATTACTCACCTGGATCTTCTGATTATAAGTCTTGAGAGACTTCTGGAATGACCAATTCTTGATCCATTTCCCTATTCTTGATCTCCATCTGCAATGAGAGAAGATCCGAGTCCAGTTGGTCATGCACAGCTTTGTCATTGTATGCAGTTGGACTGGTTGGATCATAGTTCAGTTGCAGTTGAGCAACTATTTTCTGTAGCTTCTTTGCTCTCAGCTGATTGAAGAAATAATTCTTTCGTCCCAGTGCTTGAACAATTATAGATGCCTTGACTACTTTCAACACAACATTTTCATGCTCAATAAATTTCTTCAGTTTGGAATTTCTCTGTAGCTCCTTGACAAAAACGTCCGTTCTGAATCTCACCCATTCATCGTAAGTTTTGAGCTTGTTGGATGAAAATTCATTGATCTCTTCCTAGATAAGATCAATGTGTGTTTGGATGGCATTTGTTGGCCTGAGCTCTTCTTGTAATTTGCCCTTCCCTTTAGAGTCAGTCAGGGCATGAGGAATGCTCAACCCCGAAGTAATTGCATCAATTTTTTCTCTGATCACTAGCCCCTTTGGTCTGGCAGGAGGTAGAGGGGTGTAGCCAGTGATAGTCATCAATGCTGGAGCCTTCACTCCAGCAAGTTTCTTCTTATCACCTGATTTGGTGACCTTTTTCTTTCGTAGAACAACAGACAATGGTAACTGATCCTCAGTTGAGGATTCAGTTGGAATACCTTTCAGAGGAATAGCCTTGATAGGCTGTTGAGCCTCCGACTACATCAATCTTTCAGTTGGTATAGAACCAACCACAACAGCAGGTTTTGTCTTCGAAGTCCTTGGATTCTTGAAGACCTTAGGAGATGGAGTCTTTTTTGAGTCAGTTTAACTGATGACCAACTTACGTTTGATCGACTTCTTCTTAAGAGCTTTCTGTTTCTGACCTGACTTGGGAGCCTCCTGTGTCCCAATCTCCTTCTTCACTTTCAAGAACTGCTCAGGAGATATGTCCAGTTTCTGCTTCGGTGGTTGGACATTCTTGGCATTGAAGATTTTCAGCTCTGATGACTTTGCAGAGTCATCAGTCTCCAGTCCTTCGACTTTCAGCAAATAGCTGAGCTGCACAGCAAAGCCCCTTGATTGCTTGGACACTTGAAACATTTTCCTTAGGATGTTGAAGATAATGTTCTTCCAGTTCATTCTCCGCCCAGCCATGATAGCAGTCAGAGCTTGAAACTTCTCAAGAGTCAGTGCAGCAAAGGATACAGCCTTTGCTAAAAGTCCTTTGGCAACAATATCTGCTAGCAGTTGTACTTTAGGTTTCAGCTCCTTCTTGGGATCGGAAACTTTGATTTTCCGACCATCAGCAGACAAAATGGTTTGCATCTCCTCAATATCAGAAGCTTTCACCTCAGTCAGATTAACTAGCCCGTCGGAGGGCAGTTGAAATAGGTTGCAAAAGAAGTCCTCTTCAATGATCAGCAACTGACCATTCCCAATAGCTGCGATACTACCGGTTGTGGTGACATGGCCGTTGTCATAGATATCCTGAATCTCTTTAGTGTAGATTTCTTGGGAAGATAATCCCAAAAATTATTTCAGACCAGCTGCTTCCAGTTTGATGAAGATGTTCTTCACAGCTTCATCGTTACAGTCATGACGGAGTCAAAGTTGATTGCCATAGCGTTCATGATGTGAGCTGGGATCTTATTTGCTATTTGAATGAATGTTTTTCTGCGAGAAAGAAAACTTGAATTTTTTTTTGCTCTATAAATTTGAAGTAAGCGTAAGGAGAAAAACTGAAGTGGAGCTGGTATAGTACTGATGTAGGTGACTGTTCAAATTATTAGACACGTGTCAGTCCATGAAAATTTGAATTAAAAACGTGTGTATGTGTGGAAAAAGCGTATTGGAAAAATTCATGGATTACGTGGGTCCACGTTCCAAGATACTATATGTTGAAAGACAACAATTAATGCGCACACAAATAGTCACATCACTTATTATGGAATATTTAAAGGGTAATCAGTTGGGTCAGCAACTGAGTGATCAGTTGTGAGCTGATTCAGTTCAGTTGAAGACTAACTGACGATTGTTTTCTCAGTTAACCATTTAAATCCGATATTCCCCATCAATAAATGCATATAAATAAAGAATATGGTAAGAAAAACTCAGTCTGGATAAGTCAAAAGCTTTCAGTTGACTTGATTCTCTTCGTCTTCTTCTATTATTCTGATAACAACCTGACAATAAATAAGAGTAAGAATATTAGATAACAATAAGTCAGCAAATATGTCTAGTGAAGCAGTTCCAACTTCCCGGTTTCTTCATCAACACTTCGTCAAATAGAGAAATTGAAAGAAAGCATCGAAGAGAAAGTCTGGTTAGGTGTCATGTCTTCTTGGGTGAAGGTGCAAGATCTTCAGAGTATAAGGCTTCATGGAGAAGTCCCTACAGCCAGACAAAGAGCTATTGCTAGGAAGTATTTCCGGCGATTTGATGTCACCCATATCTCACAGCTAGTTACTTATCAAGTTCTGATGCATATTATGCTGTGGAAGGAGTGGAACACGCTTGAGAAGATTTCTTCTTCAGAATCTTATAGGAGACTGTACTGTCAAGATTTAAATAACTGGTTAACCCTTTGGCAAGATGTCGTTGAAAGAGAAATGAATGGTGTAGTTTGGTTTCGATTTTATTAAAATTTACTGAAGTTTTGATTTATTGTTGTCTCTTTACTTTTCTGCAATAATAACTGACATCAGTTGACAAATAGTTCATTTAACTGAATGAGTAATAACGGATAAAAGACTAATGAATATCAACTAATGCAACAATAACCTAACTGATATCAGTTGTCAAACAATTCACTAACTGAATGAATAATAACATTTTAATGACTAACTGTTAAAAGTGAATAACAACTGATATATCAGCAATAAACTGATAAAAGTAAGATAAATCAATTAAACCAAGTATATTGCGAAAGTGAGAAAACTTAGTCTCTGGTAATGGTTTGGTGAAAATGTCAGCAGCTTGTTGTTCACTTGACACGTATTCCAGTCTGATAGCTTTCTTCAAAGCATGATCTCTGATGAAGTGATGCCTGACATCAATGTGCTTGGTCCTTGAGTGAAGAGCTGGGTTGTAAGTTATTGCAATCGTGCTTGTATTATCACAAAATATGGGAGATTCTTTAGCATCAACTCCATAATCTTTCAGTTATTGTTGAATCCAGAGCAGTTGGGGACAGCAGCTTCCAGCAGCAAAGTATTCTGCTTCAGTTGTGGAAGTAGCTATGGATGTTTGCTTCTTGTTGAACCATGAGATCAGTCTGTCTCCTAGAAACTGACAAGATCCACGGGTGCTTTTACGATCTAGCTTACCTCCTGCATAATCTGCATCTGAATATCCAACTAATTGAAAGAAGAGTCTTTAGCGTACCATAATCCCACATTTTGAGTGCCTTTTAGATATTTTAAAAATCTTTTGGCAACAGAAAAATACGATTGCTTAGGATTTGATTGAAATCTAGCACACATGCAAACAACAAATACAATATCAGGACGACTAGCAGTTATGTACAATAATGAACCTATTAAACCTCTGTAGAGTGTCGTCTCAACTGATATTTCCCCTAGATCATTGTCCAGTTTGACTGATGAACTCATGGGAGTGCTGGCAGCTGAACATGTTTCCATGCCAAATTTCTTGAGCAATTCCTTCGTGTATTTGGTCTGACTGATAAAAATACCAGTCTCCAGTTGCTTCACTTGAAGTCAGAGAAAGAATGTCAGTTCACCCATCATACTCATCTCAAATTTGTCCTGCATTAACTTGGCAAATTTCTCACATAATTTGGGGTTACTTGACCCAGAAATAATATCATAAACATATATTTGCACAAGTAAAATGTGATCATTCTTAGAAAATTTGAACAAGGTTTTGTGAACTGATCCAACAGTAAAATCATTATCAGTTAAGAATTTTGAAAGTGTCTCATACCAAGCTCTTGGAGCTTGTTTATGACCATATAAATTTTTGTTTAAATGATAGACATGATCAGGAAAAAAGTGATTGATAAAACCTGGTGGTTGTTCAATATAAACTTCTTCCTGCAACTGACCATTCAGAAATGCACTCTTCACGTCCATTTGGTAAACTTTAAAGTTCTTGAATGAAGCATATGCAAGGAACATTCTGATTTCTTCCAGTCTTGCAACTGGTGCATACGTTTCATCATAGTCAATTTCTTCTTCCTGCCTATATCTTTTTGCTACAAGTCTTTCTTTGTTGCGTGCAACTGAACCATCTTCGTTCAGTTTACTTCTGAATACCCATTTTGCACCTATAATTGTTTTACAAACTGGTCTTGGAACTAAGTTCCAGACGTTTTTATGGGTAAACTGATTTAGCTCCTCTTGCAATACATTTATCCAGTTAGGATCGGCAAGAGCTTCGTCAGTTTTATTTTGTTTCAGTTGTGAGACAAAAAAAGAATGAATGAACAAATTAAACATTTGATTTCTTGTTCTTACCAGGTCAGATGGATTACCTATCACAAATTTTGGAGGATGTGATTTCTTCCATCTGAGTTCGGTATTTGCTGCTTCCATATCAGCAGGTGTTTTTGATGGCAACTGAATGTTTTCAGTTTCAGTTGGAGCTGTATCAGTTTGTAACTGAATATTATTTGTTTGCTCCACCAACTGATTATCAGGAGTAGGTTCATGTTCAACTGATTGATCTAGTATTTCTGGTTCAGGTGTTTGAAGGATATTCCTTTTGATATGATTTTCTTCATTATTATCATCCTCCAAACTGATCTCTGTAAAACGATCAACTAGCTCAACGGGATGAGTTGGCTTATCGGTTAGCACAGTTTCATCAAAAACAACATGAATGGATTCTTCAACATTTAAAGAGTTTTTATTGAAGACTCTATATGTTTTGCTAACTGAAGAATATCCAAGAAATATTCTCTCTGCAGATTTAGCATCAAAGACTTTTAAATGATTTTTGTCATTATCAAGAATGAAATATCTGCAACCGAATATTTTGAAATAAGAAACCACACTTTTTTCTTCCATGTCAGATCTCATATGGTGTCTCCACATGATTTTTATTAATCATCGATCTGTTCTGAGTGTAACATGCAGTGTTTACTGCTTCAACTCAAAACCTTTGAGAAATACCAGAATCAGCAAGCATGGTTCTAGCATCTTCTTTAAAGGTCCGATTTCTTCTCTCAGCTACACCATTTTGCTGAGGTGTTCTAGCTGCTGAGAGCTCATGATTGATTCCAGTGTTTTCTAAAAAAGTTGAAAGATTTTGATTGATAAATTCAGTCCCTCTGTCAGACCTTATTCGATCAATCCCAACTGAATTTTCATTTAAAAGTCTTTTGAAGAGCTTAATCAGTTGTGCAGCAGTTTGGTATTTAGATTTGAGAAAAATAACCCAAGTAAATCTTTAAAATTCATCCACTACCACTAAGGTGTATTTCATTCCCCATAAACTCATTATTGGTATTGGACCAAAAAGATCCATATGTAACAGTTATAAGCATCGAGAAGATGATTTACAACCTCTGTTTTTGAATGAAGATCTTACTTGTTTACCAAACTAACATGCTGAACAAACTTTTTCTTTTGAAAAATCTATTTTGGGCAAACTAGATACAAGATCATGGTTGCTTAGATAGGCAATAGATTTAAACTTTAAGTGGTTCAATATCTTTTGCCATAGCCAGTTTTTAGAAGATTTGGAAGCAATGAAACAAACTGGTGCATAAGTTTGTTCAGTCCAATTGACTTTGTAAGTGTTTCCACAACGATTTCCAGTTAGGATGACCTCATTAGTTGAGTCTCTAACTGAACAAGTGTGTTTGTCAAACAGAACTGAGAAATTATTGTCGCATAACTGACTGATGCTTATCAAGTTATACTTCAAATTCTCAACTAGCAAAACATCTTTAATTGTAAAGTTACCATTGATAAGCTTACTCTTACCCACAATTTTACCTTTGGAGTTGTCTCCAAAACTGATGTTTGGTCCTGTATATTTGATCAGTTGAGATAGCAAATTTGCATCTCCTGTCATATGCCGTGAACAGCCACTGTCTAGATACCAATTTGATTTTTGTTTGAACCTGTTACCTGCAATCACATACAATATATAATTTTGGCACCCATATTCATTTGGGTCTTAAACAGATTATTCTTTTAGGAACCCAGACTTGGACCAGTAAAACTGACTTCCCAGTTGCTGTGTTCCAAATGGTTTTTCTTGAATTCTTGGCAAAATGTGTGTGGTGTGAGGATGAAACAGTATGATTCGTATCCTTCTTCAACTGACTATTATTTTGATTTCGTTTCTGAACTGGCTTACAGTTGTAGTAATTGTAATAGCCATTCCATGAGTACTAATTTTTGCGACTGAATCGTTTAGGTGACTAGTTTCTTTCATCAATTGAACTCTCAGAGCTATATCCAATTCCATACCGTTTGCCTTTGTTCTTACTTTCAGTCAATTGAACAGCTGGTTTACTTGGTTCTGAGAATTCATTTACCATAGTTGATTTTACAAAGGTAATGTACTTTCCTTTGTTTTCATTCAATATTGGCTATGTATCACTTGCAGAATTTCCATCGTGATTGTTAAAACCCAAACAAGTTTTATCAGCAACAGATTTTTGAGAATTCTGCATTTCAGTCAATACAACTGAAAACTTGTTCCAAGGTTGAATCAGTTCAGTATATTTTGAAATTTCAGTTTTTAACTGACATATCAAGGCTTGATTTTCAATCATTTAAGCTTTTTGTTGTGCAATCTCTCTTTTTAGACTCAACAGTTCAACTGACTTATCAGTTTCTGTTTTGTTGTCATTGGGATCAGTTTGCTCAGTTCTAACCTTCTGAAATGATCGAGCAAGTTTGTGATACTCATTTACCATGTCATACAATGTGATAATGAGTTCCTTACGAGTGAAATCAGTAGAACCGAAGTCAAATACCTGTTCACTTGCTGACTCCAGTTCAGCATCATCTGCCATTAAGCACTTGACTTCCTCCTCATCTTCACTTGAAATTATTGGGCTATCTGGTTCTGACTCATCACTGTCAGTTTCTGCCCACTTCGATTTGCTCTCTTCAGCCAAAATCACTTCATGTTTTTTTTTTTGAATGATTTCTTGTCATCTTTGTTTATTCTTCTGTGCTCATAGGGCTTCTTTTCAGTTGATCCTCGAATGTCCTTATTTGTCTTAGGACAGTTTGCTATGAAATGACCAGGTTTGCCACAGTTGTAGCAAGCATACGATTCTTCTTTGGACTGATTTTTCTGATATTGCTTCTGGAAGTTCCCTTGATTCTTCCAAATAAACCTTCCAAATTTCTTGACAAACAATGACATAGCATCAATGCTCAGTTGATCAACATATTTGTCAACTGAACCAGTTTGTTCCAGTCTGACAGCAGTTAAAGCAGTTGTGGCAGTTGGTGTTGACGGTTCTCCTTCTCTGGTTTGTAGTTCAAACTCGTAAGCCTTTAGATCAGTAAACAAGTCATGAAGTTCGATCTTGTTAAGATCCTTTGACTCTCTCATTGCCATGGTCTTGACATCCCACTCCTTGGAAAGACCTCTGACCACATACAGTGCCACTTCTTTGTTCGAGTACACTTTTCCAAGTGCATTCGGCTCATTGATAATACCAATGATCCTCTCATCATAATCGTGCATGGATTCTCCAGCCTTCATCTTGATGTTGTCAAATTTCTGAACAGTAACTGATAGCTTGTTCTCTTTTGTTTGCTCGTTTCCTTTAGATAGTTGGATCAGTTTCTCCCATATCTCTTTGGCAGTTTTGCATATTTTGATTTTGTTGAAAGTGATTTTATCCAGCGTTTTGTATAAGATATCCTTTGCCACATTGCCTAGGTTGTCTTTCCTCTTATCATCAGTTGTCCATTCTTATCTGGGCTTTTCTATACGATGAGGTGCCCCATCAGTAATGGCAACTGCTGTATTTGCTTTTAGGATCTTCATGGGACCTTTAGTGATGACATACCACATGTCGTCATCTTGTGCAGCAAAATGAGCCTGTATTCTGATTTTTAAGTCGTCAAAGTCTTCTCTGGAAAACATCGGTATTTTATTGAATGAAGATGAAACGTCTGCTTAATCGTTTTCTTAAAAAGTACTAGAAATTTTATTTTTTTTCAAAAGCTCTTCATAATTTCGTCCATATACATACACATAAAATACTTTTGCACCATTTTAAAATAAAACATCCAACTAGTATTTGAAAATCCAAAGGAAATAGTCAAAACATGATATCGTAAAATATTTTACCAAACCTAAAAAGCAATAAATATGAAAAGTGTAGCCCATACTAAACCTCTCAAAAATCTTTCAAAACATAAATAAATAGTCGTAAAATCTTTAACGTAAAATCATAAACTTAAATGCGGAAAATAGAAGCGTTGGTCCTTGGGTTATGTGCACCTCCAGTCCAGTCAAATTAGGCATCCAAACCTCCCTCAACATTATTATCATACTCACCTGTATCAATCACACCTAGTGAGTCTAAAGACTCAACACGTCATATCTTTGATAACAAGTAATACATAATACTGATCACATGCAACAGTGAAAAATACTTGTACTTAAAATAACTTTTTCATGATAATGCATGACTTTAAACATAAACATTTTCTTAAACCTTTTCATATGAACATATTCATATTCATATCAACATATTCATATTCATATTCGTGTTTTGTTGAATTCAGACTCGTATTCTTAATCATATTGGGCGATGGATCTATCAAGAAAAAACCACAGTACTGGGCGGCGGGGAAACCAGCAACACTCTCACCGGTCAACTGGGCCTTGGCCAACATATTAACGTATTCGTATTCGTATCCATATCCAAGGAAACACGATCGTCGGGCTCTCACTAGGACCATAACCCTCACAATAATTCCAACATATCATCGTATTTAGTCACAATCCCTTCACGTCCATCAACAAGTTATCATCACTTAATAAAAATCATGCATATACGTATCGTTTTTGTTTTTGAAACCAAGCATACAACATTTCTTTTAAATGTCCAATAATTAATCCATAAAAATTCCTTGAACATTTAAAAATCATGATTTAACATATAAAAATTCATAAACAAGTGAAATAATTATATTAGCATATAAAACAGCAATTATAGCACTGCCATGACGTTTACTAACTTTCAGGTGTAAAAAGTCCGTTTTACCCCTGAACGTGACATTTTACGTTTTTGACTTTTTCTTCATTTCATTGACTCTAACATGTCCCAAATAATTATTTAAGCCTAAATTAAAATTTTCAAAATTTTATTTAGCTTAAATATTAGGCTTTTTAATTAATTCGTAATTAGACGTTTTGAAGGCGTTTTAATCCCGAAAAATCCCAAACTTTAATATAAAATTCCTAAATTCAAAATTTAGTCTTTTTATATTATTTTAGCCCTTGTGAACCACGACTCGACCCCCGTGAGCCTTGTTTCGATTATTTTAGCTTTTAAAAACCCTAACTTGACCTATTTGTTTCGACCCCGAGCCATGGTCCGATTTTTACGAACCACGCCCGAGCCAAGCTAGACCAACCACTGAACAACAGTCTTAGGCACCCCAGTGCACCCTAGGAACTCATGGAAACCTCCTTTAGCCCCATAACCAAACCACATCAGCTTTCCCATGAAGTGGCCAAGAAACCCATGTAGACAAGGACCCATGTTTAGGTGCCTAGGACTCTAACCATCGACTCGGCTCTCAAATCAGCCTCTCCAGCACTCACCTAGGAACCTTAGGACGCACCCTATCCCAGCCCTTGAACCCTAGGCCGAGCCCTTGACTCTTACGAAAGCCTGCAACCTACACGTGCCTCTAGCCACTCTCGGGTAGGAGTCCTTGTTTGCAAGGACTCCTGACTCCCCCCAGCCGACTTAGCTCGAGTCCTAGCATGACTAGTATTCTAGCCCTGACTCCCCCATGACCCTGGATAAACCTTGGACCCAGCCAAAGCTCAGCCGAGCCCTCAAGGACCAAGACCGAACCCTTATCCTCTCATGACAGCAACATGTTTTACCAGCGTATTATTTCGTGGTTTCCAGCGTGTGTAGTGTTTGTCTAGGATCCTATATCATGTGTAATACCATTCTTAATCATAACCGAAATCATGGTAGACCTTAAACCATACAAAAACATGATTTTTGAAGGAATATACAAGCCAAAAGTTTGACATATGATGAAATTTCGAAAATAAATCAAAGTGACACTTGATTTCCATACTTTTCATGCATAAAAACATATTATGGTATGATGATGTTTTGAAAGAAAGAATAGGATTGCCTTTGCATTTTAAACGCACGATTATTCGTTGACGATTTGCGAAGAACGGGGCAAGAACCTTGGCTTGAATTCCTTGAGCTTCTTTCGAATTTTTCTACCAATTGATGTGTGTGTGTGAGTCGTGTATTGGAGTGTTTTGGTGAGGGAAAAATTCTGATTTGAGGTGTGTAGGTTGTGTGTGGTTTGTGGGTGTTTTTCATATTATATAATAATAAAATCTTTAATTAAGCTTAGGCCTATTAAGCTCATAATTTAAGCCCATTAGTCTTAATTAGGGTTTAATTAAAATATTAAAATAGTTTTGTTAAAAAAAAGTTTGTGCATTTATTAGCCGGGTTGCCAAAAAGTTCGTATTTTTTTAAAAAAACCAACACCGATAAAATTTACGTCCCGGCGTATAAAATCACCTCAAAATCTCTTATTTTAAAAAATAAAAAAAACCATCAACCATATTTTAAACAATTAAAAATAATTATTTAATAAAAACATTTTACGTTTTTCAGCCCTCGGTCTCCGTTCTTCGATCGCAACTTGAATAATCCTTAAAAATACAATTTTATGCATCATGACAATTAAATCTTATTTAACATATAATCATGCATGTCACATAATCAATTAAGCAATTAAATCAATTAATTACTTATTTTTCATATTTCTCAGATTTGCATGCAATTGGGTTACGTCGTTTAATTTTGGACATTACAGAAGACATGTTGATCAGTTTTGTGAATGAGAATATTCTGAGACAAGATTCAACTGTTCTGATACCACTTGTTAGGATCGGTTGATTGGTTGAGAAGTGTTTAGAAGTGGGTTTGAATAAACACTCACGATTTTATAATCTTTTCGAATGAAGTGCCAGTTTTGTGACAAACTGAAACTAAGAATCTCGTCGGTCAATGACAATCATTTTAACTGATGGCAGTTGCGGAAATAAACTGACTGAAAGATAGAATAAATAACTGAATTAAGAACACACAAAGATTTATGGATGTTCGGAGACTTCAAATGCTCCTACGTCACCCCTTCTATCACAAGGATATGATATGCACTAAAACACTTTGATCAATACAAAACTTGTACAGACCCACTTCAGTTTAGACTTAACACTGCCAAAACTGAAACTCTTAGTTTACGAAATATCTCACAGTTCTTCGACTGTTCATAGCACAATTGACCTAATTAAAGATCAAATAAACAAAAAAATATTTTGTGCTTATAAGCTCGAAAGATAGCCTCAAATGCTACAAATATAACTGATAAGAATGAGATTTTTGATTCTTGAATAAGAGCGATAAATTCAGCAGCGTAACAGCAAGCTTGAGAGAATAGATAGATCGATTAGATGTGCATTTTTCTCAACTGCTCTTCTCACCTATTTATAGGCTTCTCTCCAACGGTAACATTAAATATAATTTGAATCTTTATATCCGTTGATTGTCACGTCAAAATTCCTGAGGCATTCTTACACTGTAATCTCTGAAATGCAGCGTTCCACTATGAGTTGCAATCTGCTTTGTATTGTTGTCGGTTGTGTGTATTTTTCTCCAACTGATGACGTGTACAGCTGAATGATCAGCTGATAAGCAATCGCTGGTAAGCTCATAACTGAATATATCAACTGATCAGTTTCCAACTGATCACTCAGTTGACTTCGTAAGTTCAGTTCAGCTGGTTTCAGTTTCCTTCTATAAATTGTGCATTAATCTTCATTTACGCAACTGTCAGTTGATTTATGTAGTTCAGTTACTTGATCAGTTTAGTCCAATTAATCACTTAGTTTGTCAAACAACCGAAAATAAGTGTACCTTTTGATAAAACGGTAAGCACTCGGTCCTATAATTGATATCAGAGCCAAGGTCACTGGTTCGATTCCCATTGATTGCAAGGAGTGCAATTATTGGGAGGGAGATTGTTGGGTGCAATAATTGTCCCTATTTAGTAGAGCGGTCGAACCGTGGTGCTTGAGCTGCTGTGCGGTTTAAAAGATTTGAGTTGCACCATTACCACCAGATATAGCTTTTGTTAAAGCGGTAAGTACTCGGTCCTACAAATTTTATGCTAAGGTTTGGTTTAATTCGGGATTAAAACGCATTAATATGTTATATTTAAATATTAATTTAAAATTTATCGATTTAAGCCAAATAAAAATATGAGAAAATTCTTGTAGGCTTAAATAATTATTTTGGACATGTGAGGGTCAATGAAATTAAAAAAAATGTTAAAAACGTAGAATTTTACGTATAGGGGCAAAATGATAATTTTAGGTTTCCAGGGGCAAAATGATCGTTTTGCACTCGGGGTGAGATTTTGGTCCTGTCAGCGTCCTGAGCACAAATTTATGATATTTTAAATGTTTATGAATTATGATCACGATTTTAAGATTTTATGAAGATCTACGTCGCATGCTTGGATTTAAGAAAAATTGCGTTTATGCATGATTTTTATAAGTGATGTAAATGATGATGTTTTGAATGATGTAAATTAGTTGTGGATATCGAAGTATATGTAAATGTTTAAGACGTATATGTAAATGCTAATGATGAGGCCTAGGCATAGGGGATGGGTAATCCTGTCACTGATGACCAACAGCCGTCGGGTACCGCGGTTCTATGTATGATGGATCCATCGTAAATGATGATGTACGATAGTAACCTCTAATGAACTAAATTCACCAAGGAAATGATAAATGATAAATGATGAATAACGATGAGCTGTTTTGACACGTCATGATTTTCCACGACACGTTTATGTTACGCTTTTAAAGTTCATGAAAGGTATGTTTAGTATGTTATTTTTCACTGATGTGTGGCATGTATATGTACTTGTTATTTCTGGTACAGGTGTGTTGAGTCTTTAATTTAGACTCACTAGACGTGTGTGATGAAGGTGAGTTCGATATCGAGGGGACTGGAGGTGCCGAACTCTGAGTAGGCAGACCCGATGGGCGACACGACCCGAGGACCTCATGTTTTTCCGCACATTTACGATTTTATGATGTTGAGAGGATATGTGTATATTTTATGCGCTGTTGTTTTCACTGTTGGATGAAAGGATTTTTATTCGCTTATTTTCCGTGCTGTAATTACTTACAATTATTTTTAAATGATATTTTCAGTAGGACTGCATGTATGAAATTTATTCAAATGCTTATTTTTAAAATGTGAGCTTTATAAAAAAAAAAATTCCGCACTTTTAAAATGAGTAGACATTACAGCCTCGGTCTCCTCGGAATGCATCACATATGCTCGGCCAATAGTGGGGCCCTTGTTCCTAGGGCAGGCTGCTGCCTTATGGCCCTCTTGTCCGAAAATGAAGCATTTAAAGGTTCCCCACATGCACTTGTCGAAATGGAACCTGTTACACTGTCTGCAAGGCTGTCCGTCCTCTGGCTTAGGCGCCCCTGGAGCCTGAGGAGGTCTCTGCTGCTGGGGCCTCCTAACCTGTCCTTGGTGCTTCTGCTGCCCTTGCTGACTCGGTGGCCCTGTAAACTGCTTTTCTGCGGCTGGGAACTGGATTGAGTCTGCTATCTCTTCCGCTGCATCTCAAAATCAATGTCTCGCAGCGCCTGCTCCGCCTGAAAAGCACAGGCGACGGCCTCGTCATAGCTCGCTGGTCTCATCAACATAACATCCCGGTACAGGGTGGGTCTCAGTCTGTCCATAAAATGCCTCAGCTTCTGTGCGGCATCTCTATCGACCATGGGCACAAAATGACAACCCCTGTCAAACTTACGTATAAACTCCGCCACAGATAAGTCCCCATGTCGGAGACTCATGAACTCCCTCGTCACGCGGCCCCCGAGATTAGCGGGGAAATACTCGCCGTAGAATATCTCCTTGAACTTGTCCCAGGTGAGAGTAGCCAAGTCCACGGAATGAGCGGATCTCTCCCACCATAGGGATGCATCGTCTATCAAGATACAAGTGGTGCACCTGGCCCGTTCTCCATCTCTCATCTGCAGGTACTCAAAATGCAGTTCCAGCTATCGAATCCATCCCTCTGCCTAGAATGGATCAATGGTACCCCCGAACTCCTTCGAGTTGAGCAGTCTAAATTGCTCAAAAATATCGGTCTGAGGTCTGGTAGCCTGTTGCACCTGCTCCAATAGCCTAGCCATACCGTCCAGTACACGGGTGGCTGCATCCATCGACGGTGGTGGTGGTGGAGGGCCTCTGCCACCTGCAGGAATATCGTCCTGTCTGTCTATGCTGGGATCACGTCTGAGAGGCATGATATCTCAATACAGTCCAAATTATAAACGTAACCCATCATGCAATTTAATATAGTTTTTAAAACATTTAACCATGAAAATAGCTAAACATTAACCGTAAATCATCGTAAAGCGTATATCATGTAAACATGCAGGTGATAGCAGTAAATCATTTAAAACATTTAAAATATAAAAGCTTACAGACTTGAGGCGTGAATAACTGAGCGACAATAGCTGGCGGTGGCACAACACTATACATGACCCTTTCTCTGATACCAACTGTAACGTCTACTAATTTAAAATGGTGCTAATTTTTTTTTTTTTAAAGCTCACATTTTCGAAAAATACACGCTTAAATATTTTTCATGCATGCAACTCTGCTGAAAATATGCTGTCTAAAAATAATCAAAGACAATCGACAAATAAAATACTGTGGTTTAAAAATTGCCAGCTCGGCCCTCAATCATGCATAAATAAAATAAAACGAGTAAAATCCTGAAAATCAATAGCATATCATAAAAACGTAAAGACTGATTGTGTCTACTCAAAACTAGTAAAATCGTAATGTACGGAAAAGTGTGGTCCTCGGGTCGTGCGCGGACATCCAATCTTGCCTACTCAGAGTTCAGCACCTCCAGTCTCCTCATCTAAGTTCTCACCTACATCACACACGTCTAGTGAGTCTAAAGACTCAACATACATGTACCGATAATAACAAATACATATACCTGGCACAAAGAAGTAAAAAATACTGTAATCAACATACATTTCATGAACTTAAAAGCATAAACGTAAACTTGTCGTATAAAATCATAACGTGTCAAAACATGTCTCGACATATCATCATATACATATGCATTTTCTTTTATTGAATTCAGTTAATTAGTTGTGACTTTCGTATCAGCTCTATTCGATGGATCCATCTAATATAACTACGGTACCCGACGACGGGGACATCAGCGACAACATTACCCGTCCACTGAGACTTGGCCTCAGCTCATAATATCTCATATAATCGTGTTAGTCATAACCAACTCTCATCCTTCAAAAAGTGTCATCATGTTCATCACTTAATAAAAACATGCATATACGTAAATTTTCCTTAAAACCATGCATGCACCGTATTTTTCAAATTACCTAAAAATCATATACATGATGCATAAACAATTAAAAACATGATAAATTTGTGCTCAGGGCGATGCCAGCACCAAAAACTCACCTCGGGTGCAAAATGACCATTTTGCCCCTAGAAAACCGGAAAGATCGTTTTACCCCTGAACCTCTAATTTCGACCCGAAGCTTACCAAACTCCTTAAAACATCCCAAAAGATATTTATAAGCATTCCTTAGATGTAAAATAGAGCCCGTTTCAAAACTTAATCAATTCGTTTTAAAAATTAATCAATTCGTTTTAAAACTTAGACCGGGGTTCCGGTTTTAACCCGAATCAAACCGAAACATTACCAAAATTTTCCCAACTCTAACAATGACTTAAACCTACGTGACCAGCCTCTAAACCAGCTATTTCAGCCTCTTTATGGCCCCCGGAACCAGCCCGATGGTTGCTGGAATTTTTCTGCACCCTACATTTTCATACTCCAATGGACCAATCTCGCAAATTATCGACCCTAGGCCCTACCGACTCGGACCAGCCTTGGACCAGTCCCTCCTATCTCACCTTATGACCCTACTAGACTCAACTAACCATGACTTTCAGCCCCACAAATGCCCCAACACCCGTGCACCCGAAGGACGTGCAACACACCAAAGTTGCGGCCAAGACTACCCTTCGATCGGTTGGCTTCGAGACCAGCTCCAGCCGTGTTCAAGCAATCTTAGACCATGAATTCGACCCACCAGGGTGTGGTTCATGGCTAAGAATGGCCCTGGTACAGCCGGCTCATCCTCTCACTCCAACCCTAACGAAAACAAGCCAACCCTACAACATTACCCCTCGGCTCTAACATGGCACGCTTACCCTCGACCCCAACATTATGACAACCCTTTACCATCTTACACAGCCCCTTTACCTTGACAACACAGCAGCCCCTTGCACGAAATACATGAAAGCGTGAGTTGTGATCAAAAGAATGCATGAAATCATGTAAAAACCGAAAAAGCTCCATGCTCCAAGCTCCATGCTAGATCCAAAAACCCTCATGCAAATAAACACATATCAGCAAGTATATAACGTGAATTTTGCAAAAATAAAGGTACATAGCATGCCTTATCGTGGTAATGCTCACAAACTCGAAGAAATGCGCGTCGGGGAAGAACCGGAGGAGCGGGGAGAAGGCTTGATTGAAGATTAATGGAGAACGAAATTCTTTAGCAAGGTGCTACTGAAACCAAAGGGGAATGCTGCTGAAATGAGGGTGTGGGCGGCAAATAAAGGGATTTGAGATTTAGGGTAGGTTTAATTGGTAATTAAATAGAAAACAAACCACTAATGGCCCTTAATTATAATTTAAAAATAATTAAATTGATTTTGAGCCCATTTAGCAATAAAACAAACCCAACAAGCCCAAAAATGCTCTCGAAAAATATTTTGTTTTGGTACGTTTTTGAAAATATTGCCTGAGCCCTCAAAAAGTCCTTCGAATTCTTAAAATTTGCGTATCGATAAAAATTACGACACGGCGAGTAAAAAATACCCACCAAGGCCCATTTTTCGAAATAACCCTTAAAAACACTTCAAAATAATTAATCATGTAATAAAAATAATTTTTCCAGATAATCCCCGGTCTCCGTTCATCGTCCGAGCGCGAAATGCATCTAGAGACCCTAGTGTGTGAACTTTTAAAATATCGTGAAATTAATCCTAGCCATGCCATAATTATGCATTAAATGCATAAAAAAAATAAATAAACACATAATTTACATATAACCCTAGATTGCATGCATTTAGATTACGTAAATTTAAATTTCCTAGACCTTACACTGACGATACAGGAAGTAGAAGAGGAGTTCAAATCTGAAGATCAAATTCGAGAATGGAATGAAACTAGTTTGATATTAGAAGCCTTGAAAATAAATGACTTTATGTAGATGGTGATGAGTGAAAACATGTTGCATCATTATGAATAAGAAGATGGAAAACTTCAATCGTTACAATCCAACAACACGAAATGATGTCGCTGTAATTAATAATCTCGAGATGGATTCCCTTGGATTGGATATAAATGTAAAAGTCACGAGAAGGATCTTAAACTTCCTCTTCCCATGATAGAACCAACATTTGATGAAACCAAACAGATAGATCTTGATGCTCAACTTTACAAGATCGATCAGTCCAACAAACCCGAGTCTTATATTCCTAAATAAATGATTGTTCCTACTACATCTCACATTGAAGCCTTTTCTTTAAAGCATCATTAATAGGATGAACCTCAGATTTAACAGATTCAAATTCTGATGTCATTTAAAAACCTTCCAGACGTTCCGTTGAGTTCTACAGCTCAGATGCTTACATCTTAGGAAAGCATCACAATAGCTGAAATAGTACTATTCCACCAATTAATCCATATATATCAATTGTCACTTCATCTTGTCTGACTGAGGAAGCTAAAATAGTTGGGGATCCTGCAACTCTAACTCTTCCACCTCACATTGAATCAAAAGTTCAGCACAACTCTCTCCCGCTAAGGAAACTACGTTGGAAGAATTTTTTTAAGATCTCTTCAATCACATCAGCAACCACACTTTAAGAATGTTCAAGCTAATCGGAGTTAATCAGACTGATTTGCACATTAGTTCAGATCAACATATTATAGGACTTGATATGCCCAAATGTCACTTCCTCATCCTGAATTTGAACCAGACCAGTTCCCAGGCCACTCTTGATATCAACTAAAACGTCCACTACATGTTTTCTTAAAAAGTACTAGAATTTTTTTTCGCAATGTTTCGGCCGAACAATAAATATATATATACTAAAATATTTTTGACACCGTTTTAAAAATAAATCAACCGACTATATTTGAAAAATCAAAGGAAATAGTTTAAGTCATAAAATCGTCAATTGTTTGCATATTCTACTTAGAAAATTGCTAAAACTAACAACATCTCAAAAACCACTCAAAATCATAATGAAAGTCGTAAAAATATCTTTAACATAAAATCATAAATTATAAACATAAGTCTAGTGCGGAAAAACTAGCGCTGTTACTCGGGTTATGTGCACCTTCAGTCCAGTCAGATCAACCATCAAGACCCCCATTACCATTATTATCAATATCACCTGCATCAATCACGCCTAGTGAGTCTAAAGACTCAACACACCATAATATTGATAAAAAATATTACATATACAGAACACATGCAACAGTGAAAATACTTTTACGAAAAATAACATTTTCTTGAAGATGCATAAACTTTAAACATAAACATTTTCGTAAACATTTTCATATCGATATATTCATATTAATATTCGTATTCATAGTCATATTCATTTTCGTTGAATTCAGATCGTTAATTGTGACTTCGTATTCGTATTTGTATTGGGGTGATGGATCCATCTACCTGTAACCATAGTACTAAGCGGTGGGGACATCAGCGACATTCTCACCCGTCAACTGAGCCTTGGCTTTCATATTAACATATCATCGTATTAGTCACAATTACTTCACTTCCTTCAACACTTCGTATTTTCATCACTTATAAAAATTAAACATGCATATAACGTTTTTCTTTTAGACCAAGCACACAACATGTCTTTTAACGTCCTTATTATATTTTAAAAATCCATAAACATTTAAAATAAACATTTTATCATATGAAACACAGCAATCAGAGTACTGCCATGACGTTTACTAATTTTCGGGTGTAAAATTACCGTTTTACCTCTAGACGTAAAATTTCACGTTTTTGACAATTTCTTAATTACGTTGACTCTAGATCATCCCAAATAATTCTTCAAGCTTACATTAATTTTTCACATTTTTATTTAGCATAAATTCTAGACTTTTTAATTATTCATTTTTAACGTGTTTTAATAACGAATTAAATCAAACTTTAATATAAAATTCCCAAAATTAAAAATTAGACTTTTTATATTATTTTGTCCCTCGTTAACCATGACTCGATCCCCATGAGCCATGTTTCGAATTTTTTAACCATTGAAAACCCTAAATCAAACCAACCCAAAACCCTTGAGCCATCTTCGTTTTTTACCGAGCCATGCTCGAGCCGGCCTGAGCCAACTTCGAACCAGCCCTCCCCTGGACCCTCGTGAACCCTTAGCACACCTAGGACTTGCTCGTGAAATTATTAACCGAGTTGTCAAAAAGTTAGTATTTTTGTTGAAAATCGAATACCTATAAAAATTACGTCTCGACGTATAAAATCACCTCAAAACTCCTTATTTTCAAAAATAATAAAAAGCATCAACCTTATTATAAATAATTAAAAACTATTATTTAATAAAAATATTTTTCATTTTTCAGCCCTCGGTTTTCGTTTCTCGATCGCAACATGAATAATCTTTAAAAAAAATACATTTTAATGCATCCATGTAGAAAAGTACATTTTAACTGTGTAAACATGCACATCATAATTTATTTAAGCAATTAAAACAATTTAATTAAAATACATAAGAAATTTGATAACTTGCATGCACGTGGTATACGTGGACCTTCAAATTTTTGGGACGTTACACTTGAAGTTCCTACTCTCTGCACGTTGGATACAGTGAATCATTCTCTCACAAGTCTAGGAAATGAGATAGCTGGACTTTGAGCCGTTCATCTAGTCACCACTTTAGATATTTAACTGTTCAAGACCAAGGTGAATTCTCATATTGTAGAAGTTTTGAAGGTACTAAATAAGCAACATAGGCAGATATCAGATCTAAGGGCTTCAAATTTGAGATCAACTGCTAATTCGATATGAAATATTGATAAAACCAATTATGTATTGACCAATCACAATGAGACCATTGGCAAACAACTTTCTAAAGTCGTTGACTTTCTTCAAGATGATCGAGGTGATGCCAAAAAGGGTAAAAGCTCAAGTCATTGGCTCCTGAAATGGCTCCTGAAAGGCCCAATTCATCGGCTCTTCATCCTCCTTCTCAGCACAAGAAGTCACCAGACAATGGTTCTGGTGGTGGTACGTGGTGGTCATGGCAATTCAAGTTGTGGCCATAACGGCTCAGTATATTGTAGTTATAGGCCGAATCATTCTTCAAACCAACCTTTCTAGAGATAAAATATTCATGTTTTGATTTTGTTATTTGATTATCTATAAAATATATATTTTGGTACATGTTTATTGCTTATTTTTGTCATCACCAAAAAGAGGAAAATGTTAAGATAAAAATTTGGACTTCGGTTTTAGTGATTATGACCTAGTTGATATGATAAAACTGAACTATTGGAAACAGATCTTCCAGGAACTAATCTGATCTGAAGTATTGAAAATATGTACGCTAAAATTCACTGATCTAATAAAAAAGTCGTAACAATCAAGATTTATCTGATGAGCTTATATAACAGAATGGCACTAGTGTATAAAACAGTGAAGGATAAACTGAGCTGAAAAAGACAAGTCTGATTGTGTTGACCTTTAGACTGATCTGAAGAAATACTCTGAAATACAATAATCAGTTATCGCTGAGTTTAATTTGAATTTGATTAGCTATGAAAAACATACTCTATTTGTAACAAAATAAAAGATATGTTGGTTGTTTTATCTAGCTAGTGTCCAAGAAAATTCAATTCCCCGTTACTACATTTGAAAAGAAGAGGACATGTGGCATTTTCTGCAAATTTTTTGGTTATCCAGTACATTTATGAGTACCTTCCAAGTTTATTCACGTTGGGATCATCATCTATAAAAAAAGAATGCATCAAAAATGTTAATCTTCCACATTATTGAGAATTTTTAATCTTTTTTGGCATCTCGTTCTATCTTTAATCTTATTTTCACACTCCTAAAGTTGAATCAGATCAATAAGGATCACTTTGTTCACCTTTCATTCTCAATTATCCTCCAGTTTGTTTAAAAGAGTTTATTCACCCTCTTTTAAAATTAATTTCGTGAATGGATTCCAAGTTTCTCTTCAAATTTGCACTATAAAAAGTAGAAGAAATTTCACACATTGAGAGAGAGAGAGAGAGAGATGACGGTAGTGGTGATGTCGATCTCCGGTGGTGGAGGCTACAAGGTGGTGGCCGGACTTTTCTTTGAAGAAGAGAGGCGAAGGAATTTCGGATAGATAGAGAGGAAGGAAAGTAATTATTGCTTGAATGCTAAGCAAATTATTTTAGTTATGTCAAAACACTTGTCATATATAATAAGTTGCGTAGGCTCCGCACTCCAACTAGGATTTTAACTAGTTACATGCTCCAACTGGTATTGTAACTAGTTATATGGTCCAAGTAGGACTCCAACAAGTTACATAGTCTAACCAGGAATCTAACAAGTTAGAGTTGGGCTAGGAAACTCTAAGCTCGTGGACCATAAATCCATTATCGTGGTTTCATCTTAATATCGATCGACGATTGGAAATCACTAATGTGACTAGTTTAAACAGTTCATTATATTATGAAAAGTTAAAAGTTTAAAACCAATTAGTCAAAATTTGAAATTTAACCTTCCACTGACTTTAAATATAAGGCAGCTGCTAATTTTGGAACACTCACAATTTTCGTAGGTGCAATCTCTTTATTGTTTTTGTTGTCGTAATAACTCTCAAAACTTCCCAATATGGTAACTCCTCATAAACATTTTTATAAGCTAAAAATTTGATCACATCAAACTTCAATCACCAAATTCAACTCCTCGTATTCGACTATCTCAACGGGAACAAGAAACCAGTGCTTTTGTGACACTCAATGATACATAAATGATACACGAATACTTGTAAGCCGTGATTCCCAACTCATTGTGATTCGCAACAACCTGTAAGCCGTGATTCCCAACTCATTGTGATTTGGGACAACACATATCTCTCATACAAGTTTACTCCAATTAGCCACATTCTATGAATCGTCACATTGATCATAAGAAAGTCAGAATTCGTTTTCAATAGCACCAATTGAATCAAGGTAAGAGTTTCTAGTAACATCGCCACATGATTCCTTAGGTATCATTGATATTGCCTACAAGAAGCAAACGATTATGTTAGTTTACATTTCAATCTCTCCATCTCATATATCTCGATCAAATCTGCAACAATTTTTTCATCTAGACTTGCATATGCGTCAATAACAATGTGATATAACTTTGAATATACACAGTGACATAGAATGTGCAACTTGGGAACTTCTTTAACAAATACACATATCATACTCTGGTTAAAGATTTCATGCACTATTATCTCATCAAATCAAATAAGATATCCATGCTCGTAGTCGAGTGATGAATCCTCCACTACAATGCATTGGACCTACATGTGTTGCAGCTACACCCAATCTAATGACCCTCATGGAGTTGCTAAAAGAGTAAAAGTGTAGCCCTAGCAAGTAGAGGCTCAGTGTTGTCCCAAGTCATAAATACTAATGGCGTACAACCATGATCACTTACTTATAAAATCGATGAATAGTAATCACTTTGAAAGGCTTAGGGAGAGTTGTTCAGTGAACTCATCAAGTGACCACCCATCTGTATGTTTGATCATCTTTATTTTTTTACCAATGGAACGTGGTACACAACATTACAGGTACTAGTCTCGAGTTCTAACGATATTTATCCTTCTTTTAGGTGGATGAATCTACTAAGAACTTGTTTATAATATAAAGTAACTTAAATATGTGTTTAATGATTATCATCATATGTACAATCTTATATTTATTGTATTATAGTATATTCAATATCTTTATCTATGCAGTTTGTATTGGTATACAGTTAAAGTAAATTCCAAAATAAATATAAAACATAAACTATCTTAAAATAAAGATTGTCATATTACATATGAGTCAAAAAAATCCAGAAGAACAGGTTGGCTTGTAGAGCATCTACTCTAACATTATAGCAAACTCGAACTACACGTTCAAATCACACAACAGGACAATTTACAAGTGAGCGAAATAAAACACAAGAATGTGAGGTTTGCAAAGGAGTTTTTGATTACTTTTTCAGATATTCACTCTAAATATTTTCTAAGGGAATGAATGATTAAATGAATCAACACCGTAAAATTCAAGCACTGTTATGATGAATAGATCTTTTAAATTATAAATCATCTTGAATTCTTCTATACCCAAGGCTTTTTTGTTAGGATCGGTTGGATGAGAAAAAGGTGTTTAGAAAGAGGGGGGTCGAATAAACACTCTACAATTTTTGCACTTCTTCTAAGATTGAATCAGTTTAGGAAAAAATGAGTTCATGAATCTTGTTGTCAATGTCAATCAGTTAACTTAATAAAAGGGCGGAAATAACCAAAAATAGATAGAATATAATAGGTAATAAGGAACACGCGATTTTGTGGATGTTCGGAGATTTCAAATACTCCTACGTCACCCCTTCTATCTCGAAGATAGGATATTCACTAAAAGTTTTTGATATATACAACGATTTGTACAAACCAACTTGTTGGAACTTTTCAAGTTCGCAATCTTGATTTTGATGTTAACAAAACGTGTTATTTTGTTACTAATAATTTACCTTAAGTGTGCAGAAGCTAGGATTAGTTACGAGTTTTCTAAATCGCAAACTGAAGACCCAACTGTTCGCACAAACTGATATGTCATATGAGCAGTTCAGCTGATTGTTCAGCTGATAAGTGGTTCAGCAGGAGAAACTCAGAAGCCTGGCCAGCCGAAAGAATGTTCAACTGATGAAGAGCCCAGCTGACCAGTTCAACTGAACAAGAGCGAAATCAGTTCAACTGATGAGTCGACTGATTTCGCTAACTCAACTGAAGATTATTTCAGCTGACTAGTTCCGAGCATCAGTTAGAATCTTTCAGTTGTAGATCAAGACAAACTCATTCAAGTGGATTCTAGCTATACACAAAGGTACAAAGCAATTGTCCAGTCAAAGGAAAATAATGAAAGTTGCATCAGAGCTTTAAAGACAAACGTTCCAGAAGGACAGTCGAAAAGTCGAGACAAAAAGTCCAAGGAACGAATTCAAGATGCAACAGATACAATAATTGAGTCTCACTGTACGTTCAGTTTCTCGCCTATATAAAGAGAAGACCAGTGGAAATGAAATAGGAGAGAAAACCTGAGAGAGTGTGGTAAAAAAAAAAGGGCACGCTTATTTGTCTATCTGCTTTCAAGAAACATTCAGCCTAAAGGATAATTCATCGTATTATCAGCTTAGTTTAGAAGCACATTTCCCTCAGTGTGTGAGAACACCTTTCCGGTATATTCATTGTTCAGTTCTCACACACGAACACCACCACCACTCAAAATACAGTCTTGCACAAAGACGTTAAACTTTTGTATGTAGTCTTTCTCACATAGATGTAAAAGAACTGTTGGCTGGAAGATGCTGCCTTCAGTCTAGACTAAGAGTTCAGTTAGGCAGTGGCTAAGTCCTAAGTTGGATGGATTTGTACAAGTAGTTGTACAGTGGTTCCTACCCGAGGTGGTAGAAGGGGTGACATAGGAGCAGTTGAAGTCTCCGAACATCCATAAACATATCTTGTGTACTTAACTGATTAACTATTGTTTTCAAAATGACTTATCAGTTAGAGTATCAGTCAGTTCAGTTCGTACTATAACTGAACTGATATATGTGACAACTGATCACTTACTTTTCAGTTATTCAGTTTACATTAGTTAAAATGTTTTCAAATATAAACAGCTTTCTTCACGAAGGATTACTTCGAGTTTTTTCTACTTGGTTTTAAACCAAACTTGATTTAATTCATCGGTGTTAACATTCTTAGAACACGAGCTATCGCAGCTCATTTGAGAATATTTTGTTTGAAGCAACTTCGAAGGTGCTAGAACAAAAGATCCTTCAATTGGTATCAGAGCTAGTTGTTCTAAGAAGAACATTTGAATAAAACTGTGTTTTAAAATTTGTTACTTTAAAATATTGTTAAAAGCTATTTAAAAGTATTTCATACTATTTTCAAAACTATTTGAAAATGTTTATCTATCACTCATTGCGAAGTGTTGAGAGGATTTGTTCTGCAACTAACGTTGTCGCCATTTCTATCGACTTTTAGCTTTGGGGTTTTAATCAGCCTGCAGGGCCCTGAGTTTCATCTGTCAAGATGCACAGCTAAATTGTTCAGTGAACAAAATTTCAGTTGCTAGCCTACCAGGTCAGCTGTTCTTCAGACGAAACTCATCCATGCTGGGACGTTGGTTGATTCAATCACCAGCTCTATTCCGCTTGATCCCAATTTGAGTCAGCTCGACCAGCTGGGTAGTACAGAGATCAAGTTCAAGGCAAATTAGCTAGTTTCTCTAGCAAATTGAACTCACGACCGGTGCAGCACTTCAAGCAGTCAAGGGAACCAGTTGTTGGTATATCTAGTTCTATCATACATAAACTGACTGATAACTGATGTTATTTAAAATATGCTATTGTAGTAGCAATTTTCCTTTCAACTGATGTATGTACTCAAATGTAAAATTGGACTTAACACTGCAAAAACTGATGTACTATATGACAAGTATTGGACTTAACACTGCCAAAATGAAACTCTTAGTATCAATACAATTTATCAGTACTCTACTGATGTGTGATTTCTTAGCACAACTGATCTCGATAAGATTAAATAATAAAATAGTAAGTGTTTTGTGCTTTTAGCTCAAATGTATAGCGTGAAAGCTATTAATGTATATAATAAGCATGAGCTTTTTGAGAGAGATCTTGAAAGAATTGTTTAAGCTAGAAGATAGATAACTTGGTAACTGATTCGGTGACACTCTTCAGCTGATCTTCTCGACTATTTTTAGGCTTTTTTTCCAACGGTAACAATGAATGTATTTTGAATCTTTATATCTGTTGATAGCCACGTCAACATCTTTCTGACAATCGTACATTATAGCTTTTCTGAAATGCGGCATTCCCACTATATGTTGCAGTATGCTTTTGTACACTTGTCGTTTGATAGCTATGTTCCTTAACTATTGACGTGTAAAGCCGATGACTTAGTTTATCTTTTTTAGCCGATAGGATATACTGATGGTTGTGTAACTGATCAGTTCTTAACTGATCATTCAGTTGACCACACGACTTTAGTTTAGCTTATGGCAGTTCAATTGCCCTTGATTATATGTTGATCTTCAGTTCGAGCAACTGTCAGTTATGAAACTTTTAATTCATTTACCTTTAGTTTCCTTGATCAGATGTTTAATATATTCACGCTCAGTTTGTCAAACTCCGAAATTAAGTTTCCAACACTTTTCTAATCTTATGCTCTCGTATTTTCTAACCATTCACACTTCTATCTTATACAATGAATGCTCTATGGGTGTATTTATAGATCCAAATTCAAACGGTCAACCTTTATCAATATTAACGTTGTACAATCTGTCTTTTCTCATTAATGCTCATATACTATTCTCATTAATTATCTTGTGCTATTCTCATTAAAACTAATGTACTATTTGTCTTTGAGTCCATTCAATTTCACACATTTCTCTAAATATTACCATTTATAGTCCACATTTCTTGTATGTTGATCATTTCTATTCTAATAGCTAATAAGATGATAATTCACTTTATTTTAAGCTCAACAGACTCTCAAATAGCGCTTTAACTTATCTAATTCTTCTAATCTTTGAACCATTAGAAGATTTCTAATTGTTAAGTCTCTAAATGCTTATCTCATTTAGTCTTCTAATTCTCTGATAGGATATTCTGATCTAAAGAATTCCCTTCTCTGAATGTTATGAATTGATTTGATAGTCTCTTTAAGATTCATAGATTGATCCTTATAGATATGATAAGTGTTGTGCATCGTTTCTCGCATGCAAAAATGTAATGGAATTTAAAAAATTTATGGTCATACAAATATTTTTGGAAGTCGTATGGATTACAAAACATGAGTAGAGTGTTTATTGAATTTTACCTTGAAGTGATAAACATTTTGGATCCAATTATTCCAGGTTTTAAGAGGAAATAACTCTTCTTGTATATTCCTACAAACAAAATAAACTTGAATTTAATTTCTTCGATCTCCAAAATTAATTCCATGACTGAATTACAAGTTCTTCTTCAAGTTTGCACTAGAAAAACTAGAAAAAAATACACATGTTGAGAGAGAGTGACAGTGCCAGTGGTGGTCTCCGGTGGCGGCAGCAAAACGTCTCTTTCAAGAAGAGGGCGTCGACCTTTTTGAGAGGGAGATAGAAGAGAGTACTTATTTTTGAATGCTATGCAACTTATTGGTTTTGTGTGGAAACAATAATAATATATAATAAGTTGCATATGCTCATTCAATCCAAATATTATTCTAACTAGTTACATTGTCCGACTATGACTCTAACAACTTAGAACTGGGCTAGGACACTTTAAGTCCATGGACCATAAACACATGATCGTGCTTTCATCTTAATCTTCATAATAAAAAAATCAGCAATGTGACGAGTATAAAAAGCTCGTTATGATGATGCAAAATCAAATTTTTTTTAACTACTAAGTCCAAAGTCAACCTTCCATTGACTCTATATATAAGGTAGCTGCAAGTTTTTGGAACACTTCCTCACAATTTTTGTTGTTGCACTTTCATTTCTACTTTAGCAGTCATAAGAACTCTCAAAACTTCCAAATATGGTATCCCTTTCATAAACTCTTTTACAAGTTTAAAAGTATTATCACATCAAACTAAAATAATCAGATTCAACTCTTTGATGATATAATTATATGTGTAGAGATTTCAAAAAATACAATAAATATAATTATTTGACGATTTTTTTGGGCTTAACCCGTTGTCTCGAGTATGCATTTTAATTTAAATGGGCAAAGGGGTATTTTCAAAAGCTAAACGAGTTGGGTCTTAGGTCCTGACGGACCCAACTCATACCCAAGCCATTGCTCATGTTTGGACCATTTTTATATCTCCATTTTCATTATTTTAGGTTAGACGACGACGTTCTAGCATCGTTGAATTTAATTTATTTTATTTATTATTGAAAATATAAAACTTTGCTAACTTAATTAGTACGTTCGGTTTTTAACTTATTTGTTGGAACTATAGGTATTGTGGGTAAAGTAGTTTCGTCCATAATATTAATTGGTCGGAATTTAAAAGATTTTTTCGAATATAGCCTTTTGCAGTTTATGTTATATATATAAATGTTCATCTCAAGTTCTCAATTAGTATTTTAATTATACACTAATTTATGCAGTAAAAACCATTGATAACATGAATAAAATCATATAATTTATTTTGTTCTATACTTCTACTGCACAACTATTTATTCTCTAATTCACATGTAGTACATAGTTTTTTTCTGAACCAATGATTTATATTTATAATAAAATTTCATTAGCATTAACTAATTAATGAATTTTTTTTAAAAAAAATGAGATATGTATTATTCTCTTCAAACAGATTCATATCGGGCAAATGACATAGAAGAGCACGAGAAATTAAATTCTTGGATCGACGACATATGAACAACATCTATGTTATCGGCGGTTGTGGGCTGATGACGAATACATTTTTCTCTTCAGCAGCTTTTCTCTTTTACGACAATGATGTTTCTTTTTGGTTATTTAAGCTCAATTAGGTGCATATTTGAGCTTCGTTTTGCACATTTGATCTTAGTTTTTGCAAAGTTGAAGTTTTCTTTGGCATATATATTTGTTACATGCATTTCAAATTGATAATAGAGATCTGAAAAGAAGCTAACATATGCTAAGTAATAGATATTGTGAAAGGTAGTTCACTTTAGATTTTCCTTATTTTTTTCCTTTAAACTGAAAAAGAATATTTGATGCTCTTTTTCAATTTCTGTAATACTGTACAGATTTTTTAATAATGATTTTGTGGGAGTATTGTACTTCATGGATTGGATTTAAAGGTGATAGGCTCGTAATAGTTTATATTTTATTGTCATATTTTCCATCGTTTTCACTTCCTACATGCTTAATTGATACACTTTTGTGTTATTTTATCGTAGGAGGAATTTTTCTGCTCTTGAGATAAATATGGGCTAAAAAAAGTGATTTTACATCACAATTAAAGTTGTCAATATGAAACTTGTGGAGGACTTGAAGAAGAAAATTTCAGAAGTGGACTTTCCGTAAGGCGTGATCATGTCTTGTGACTACTCCTCAGCTACCGGCACAACTGAGTCTGAATTTCGAAAACTGTAAAGATAATTTCAGATTTTAGACTCCTAGTTATGGTATTTGATTTTTGGAAAATAATAGGAGAGAGATTTTTCTTATTAGGAGAAATAAAAATAACATAGAGTTTTATTCCATAAAAATTATATCATATCTTTTGTAGTATTTTGTGTACATTATATTTTCCTTAATTTTGGTGGTCTTTTCTTCTTGACCCAATAAGAACTACACGTACAAAAGAAGAAGGATGCACACAATCAAAACTAGATTTCTCTCTTCTCCTTCTACCTCTTCAACACGAAGAACAAGAAGAAGGCGCAAGAATTTTTCATCTTCTCTCCACAACTCTAGGCTAAGTTTTATTTCTGATTCAAGAGATATTTTTACTATTTCAGTTTATCACTGTGTGATTTATTGCACTTCAATTTAATATTCTTGTTTGTTTAAGTATTTTTTGATTTATGATTTATTTATATAAAAGTTATATGTCGGTTAATCTGACAATTTAATTCGATAGAAAAATCACTAGACTGTTTGTTGTTAATTATGAACTAAAATTAGAGGAAGCGCACAATCGTTTTGAAATCAATGAGAATAAGAATCTAGAGGTACGCGCGCTTTCACTTGGTCTTCATTATATTAAATTATAATTGACGTGCAAATTTATACTTTCAACGCGTTTACTACCCAAGAATTTTCAACTATTTCTACTCCTTTTCCCAAGTAGTGCGTAGAAATCAATTATCTAAAGTCAATTTCAATATCCCTATAAAAAATCAAACAATAAATACTTTCAATTGTATAATAATTCTTTTAATGGATTCGTTGGAGTTATCGGTCTTCCGAGCCCTATAAACACCAATGATATATTTTCCTACGGTTCTATTCAAAACCCCCTATCTCGAATGATAGATCTCAAATAAATATGATGATTTAATTATTGATCAAGTAATTGGAAGCAAGAAAATATGGAAATATAAATAAAAAAAAAAGAAATTCACATATATAAGTCAACAATTCATAAATAAATTGAAACGTTCACTCCTTTTGAACCTTAAAATCCTACAAAAAAAAATTTTTTTAAAACATAAAATTCGAAATTCATATTTTAAAATAATTTAACATTTCCGTCATCCAAAATAATTTAACATTTGAAATCTCAAGTGCTTAAAAATCCCTAACTCGTTAATTAAAACGTTAACTCCGATCCTTTTAACTTTGAAATCCTAATAATTTTTTTTCTTTTAAAATTGATAATAGAATTAGAAATTCACCATTAAAAATAATTTAATATTTCCATAATCCAAAATTTAATTTAACATTTAAATCTTAAGTACATAAAATCTCTAAATCGTCAATTACCAAAAATACTACGTCAACTTTTAACAAGATCAACTAACATCAAAATAAAGCATGAAAATATATAATTACATCATTAATAAAATCTTTAAAACTTTTAACTATCAAGCTAATACAAAATAAATGTCCATCGGGAGTGTACTGTCAGCCTTGATCCACTCAAGCGTCAGTGCCTCCCTCAACCTCATCCTCACCTACAACATTCAAACCTATTGAGTCTAATGACTCATAACGTTCTAAACATGAGTAACAAATAACACATATACAAACACATGCATTAAAAATCATACTTTTATTTAAAATAGCTGGCATAAATTTATAAGCATATTTTATTCATTAATCGTCAAATCATAAAACTTTGCATCATTTATCGTTTTGGGTGAAGTTTGATCTTTGAAATTGATTAGCTGTATCCTCTGGTCGACTGATCAATCTTAGCTCACCATTGCGCATGGGGACGGGCAACAGGCATCGACGTAAGTGGAAATATGATAGTTGGGCTCCCTCTGGGGCCTTTTCCCGTAAACGGGCTCTATTTGGGGCCTTCTCCCTCACGATATTATCAATAATCATATATCATATACTTTATGTCACAGTCCATTCACATCTTTCAAAATATTTTTCTTTTTCTTTTTAATCATAAAATATCGTGCCCTTTCCACATTTGAAAAATAGCATTTTAACAATAAAAATTGCACAACTTTATCATAAATCATAAAATCTCATATTTTCATCATAAACATTTTAAAATATCATTTAGCATGCATTATGATTCTTTGGGACGCTGCCGGACCTTTCGTACTATCAAGGACGCAAAATGACCATTTTACCCTTGGACTTAAAAATTCCCCATTTTGGTTTTTTCTAACTTTTATTGACTCGAGCCTATCCCAAATCATTATATAAGCTTAAATTTGTCCTTTGATAATTTTCTTAGACGTAAACCCGAGCCTTTCGATTTAATAACTTAATGACTAAACCATGAAGCGTTTTTAACCCCAAAAAATTCAAAACTTAATATTTTCTTCCCAAATTTTAAACATGAACTTTTCATCCCTAAACTTAATATGACACCTTAAAATATACCCATAAACATTTCTTAGACCTAAAATTAAGCTCCTCAACTAATTTCCCAATTCTTTTTAAAACTTAACCGTACGCCCCGGTTTTAACCTGAATCGACTCAAAACTTAGCCAAAATTACCAAACTTGAACCATAGCTTAGTAACACCTAAACATACCTTATGCAACCCAAATCAAATCATTTAAGACCTTTGAAATGGCTTAGAATGCCTACTGAATTTTCTGCACAATTGATCAAACCCGAGCCAAAGCCAACTTTCAATCCATCAAGCCTATCCCTTAACCATCATGTCCAGACCCTATGCACCCATCCTAGGACCTAGAGTGAACCCTTAGAACTCTAATTGAATAGCCTCTACATCCCTAGCACTTGCAACCTTAAACCCACACCCCTACATGCCTTAAGCGACCCAAAGCGACGTGCAACCTTTATCCTCCCTTTACAGCCCTTGCACAGCCAATCTAGGACCATGAATAGACCCTGTTAGGACCCATGAACATGTCCCTATAGCAGCTAATAGCCTGCTTCTTCCTAAGACAAAAAACGCAAATCCTAGTTCCCAAAAACCCTATTTTCGATCAGCTCTTACATCCATATTGCTCATCCCTTAAACATGCATCTATGGACCTTAAACATGTTGAAAATCGTCCCTTCCCATAGCCCTATCATGACAGCCCCTTTGTGCATCATAAGCATGAGTTTCAATGCATGAAAATCAAAGTTTTAAGATATATAATCCATAAAAATAAAATAAAAGGAGGGTTTCATATTTTTCATGCAAACATGATTAAACACAAATAATATGATTTGAATTATGCAAAAATAAAGTTTAGAAACGTGTATTTGCGTTTAAAACGCTCAAAATACGAATACCGTAATGGTGGAACGTTGGTGACGAACGGAGATGATTTTGCTCAGCTGCTCCAGCAACAAGCAAAAGTCCATGGGGAGCAGATACAACAATTACTTGAGATGCAACGTACTACTCATGAGCAGGCGCACGCACAAGCCATGATACCCAGACAAGGGCCTGTTCAAACAGATGTATATGATCGCTTTCGACGTCTAAATGCTCCTGAATTCATGGGAAGCACCGATCCGGCAGTAGCAGAAGAATGGATTAAATAATTAGAGTCCATCTTCTCTTACCTTCATATGGAAGATGCAGACAAAGTAACTTGTGTCATCTTTTTATTAACAAAGCATGCAAGGATATGGTGGGAGAGTGCAAGGGTGGCATTACCGGTTGGACCATTGACATGGGGAACTTTCAAAACCGTGTTTTACAACAAGTATTTCAGTAAAGATGTACGAGCTAAAAAAACCAGCGATTTCCTTAACCTGAAGCAAGGAACTATGTCAATGACTGAATACATACAACAATTCGAGGTTGGAGTCCAATATGTACTATATATTGCACAGCATGACACAAGTAAAGGCGAACACTTCATGCGGGGACTTCGCTCTAAAATTAAACGAGATGTACGAATGTTGAAAGTCGTTACATACGGAGAGATAGTGGAAAGAGAACTTATGGCAGAACATGATGAACATGATATTGACCGAGACACACAACAACAAAGACAACAGTACTTTCAGAAGAGCCAAGGAACAGGACAAGAAAAAAAAACTTATAGTAAGGGTACTCGACCAGAGGAACCCCGTGGCAAGGGTCCTCCTCCACATAAAGAACAAGACAGACCCCCTTGTCCTAAATGTGACAAACTTCATGGCGAGAAATGTATGCAAGGTTCCAATGTTTGTTATCGTTTCAAAAAGCCAGGGCATCTCGTCAGAAATTGTCCGGGAAGTTCTGAGAAAGTACAGGGACGCTTTTTCTCCATGACTAAAGAGGAAGTGGATGCGGATACATCGATGATCACTTGTGTTCTTGATTTCTAGTATCACTGATATTGTTTTACTAGATTCAGGAGCCACGCATTCCTTTATTTTGGAATCGTTTGTAAGGGGACTGGGCATTACAGCAAGTACAATAGAGACACAACTCGCCATAGCTTTACCTTCCGAGCAAGAATTACGGACAGACCAGATTGTGCGAGGGTGTCCAATATATGTCCAAGGTCATCAGATGTATGCCAACATGATAGTTTTGAAAATGACCGATTTTGATGTGATACTGGGAATGGATTGGCTCTCGAAGTATAGAGTTACTATTGAATGTGGAATAAAGATGATCAAGTTTGCACCAATAGGAGCTGAACCATTCACAGTAACAAGTGCAGGTATATCCTTACCTCTTCGGATAATCTCTTGTATGAAGGCTTGTAAATTACTAGAGCAGGGTTGTCAAGGATATTTAGCATCTGTTTTTGTTATTGATCCACCGGTTCGTGAATTAAAAGATACAGATGTTGTATGTAAATTCCCAGAGGTATTTCCAGATGATGTAACATGCTTACCCCCAGATAGAGAGATCGAATTTGTAATTGATGTTGTGGCAGGAACTCATCCGATCTCAAAAGATCCTTATCGATTAGCTCCTACAGAAATGAAAGAATTTAAAGAACAGTTACAGGAGTTACATGATAAAGGATTTATTAGACCGAGTTTTTCACCGTGGGGTGCACCTGTTTTATTTGTGAAAAAGAAAGACGGTACCCTTCGTTTATGTATTGATTATAGGGAGTTGAACAAAGTGACAATCAAAAACAGAAATCCACTCCCCAAAATTGATGATTTGTTTGATCAGTTACAAGGAGCTGCTATCTTTTCGAAGAATGATTTACGATCAGGCTATCATCAACTAAAAGTGAAATCAGATGATATTTCGAAGACCGCCTTCCGAACTAGATATGGGCATTATGAATTCCTTGTAATGTCATTTGGACTAACGAATGCACCAGCTGCTTTCATGGCGATAATGAAATAATGTTCGATAGTATGATGCCCATCGAGTACTTTTGTTATATGTTGATGACATTTTGAAATTAAAATAATGTTCATTTATTTGTTTAAATAAATTTATTTTGAGCAATGCATATGTCCATTGGATTGTTGTATTATTATAAATTGAGTGGTTAAGTCGTTAAACACATAAAGATTCAATTTGTAATTCAATCCAAAGTTTTATTGTCCACGATCGGTAAATAAATAAGGACAAATTATTTTTGATAAGATCGTCGCAATTTTATTGAAGCCTATCTTTGGTTTGGTAATAAAAGTGGGGATACATTTTGTTGTATTGGACTGGACCACGTGAGATTTGAATTTGATTTGACCATAATAATTCAAAAATCACTAGATTGTCGTACATAACACCTTAATCCTGAGCGGATAATGAACTTTGATTACTAGCTTGAAGTTCTTTGAGACATCAATGAGTGAGACCAATGGGTGTAAAGGGTTCACGATGGTCCAGGGTAGGGCTGGTTTGAAGTTGGCTCGGGCTGGCTCGAAGATGGCTCGTAGAAAACGTAAGGTGGCTCGTGGTTGGTTAGCACGGTTCGAACTAGGGTTTCGTAGTTTTAAAAATTTGAAACATGGCTCAACGGGGGTCGAGTCATGGTTCACGAGGGCTAGTTAAATATAAAAAGTCTAAGTTTTTAGTTTGAGAATTTTAAATTAAAGTTTGATTTAATTTGTGATTAAAATGCATTAAGAATTAATAATTAATGAATAATTAAAATGTCTAGAATTTAAGCTAAATAAAAAACGAGAAAATTAATGTAAGCTTAAATAATTATTTTAGATATTCTAGAATCAATGAAATTAAGAAAAAGGCAAATTCGAGAATTTTACGTCTTGGGGTAAAACGGTAATTTTACATCTAGAAAATTAGTAAACGTCATGGCAGTGCTCTGAATGCTGTTTTATATGGTAAAATGATTATTTTGCATGTTTATGGAATTTTTAATGAAACGATAACGTTAAAAGACATGTTGCATGCTTGGTTTTAAAAGAAAATGATATTAATATGCATGATTTTATAAAGTGATGGAAATACGAAATGTTGAAGGATGTAAAGGGATTGTGACTAATACGAATACGATGATATGTTAATACGTAAGGCCAAGGCTCAGTTGACGGGTGAGAGTGTCGCTGATGTCCTCGCTGCTCAGTACTGTGGTTTCATGAGATGGATCCATCACCCCAATACGAATATGAATATGAATATGTATATGCTTATCATGCATATGAATATGTTGATGATGATATGAATATGTTTAAGTTTATGCACGATCATGAAATTGTTATTTTAAGTACAAGTATTTTCACTGTTGCATGTGATCTGTATACGTATTATGTTGTTATCAAGATTATGGTATGTTGAGTTTTTAGACTCACTAGGTGTAATTGATGCAGGTGGGTATGCTAATAATGTTGAGGGAGGCTTGAATGGTTGATCTGACTGGACTGAAGGTGTACATAACCCGAGGACCAGCGCTTATCTTTCCGCACTTACGTTTATGATTTATGTTAAAGAATTTTACGACTTTTTATTTATGCTTTTGAGAGGTTGTTAATATTAACTTTATTTTTAAATATTGCTTTTAGGATTGGTAAAATGGTTGATGGTTTTATATTTTAAACTATTTCCTTTGATTTCAAATATAGTTGGTTGTTTTATTTTTAAAATGATGTCAAAATATTTTATGCTTGTGTTTGTGAGGGTTCGGCCGAATGTTAGTGAGAGGAAAAAAAAATTTCTAGTACTTTTTAAGAGAACGAGTAGTGGACGTTTCAGAAACGGTTGCACTGGTTGCAAGGCTGCCTTTCCTCATGTCTCGGGGCACCTGGATATTGAGGGGGCTTCTACTGCCTCGGCTTCTTAATTTTTCCTTTGGGCTTCTGTTGTCCCTGATGTCTTGGAGGCTTTGTGAACTGCCTCTTGCTCGGATGTGAACTCTGTTGAGCCTGATGCCTCTTCCTCTGCATCTCTATATCAATATCTCTCAAAGCCTACTCTGCCTGAAAGGCACAAGCAGTAGCAGCATCATAACTCATCGAACTTATCAGCATAACATCTCGGCGAATGGTCGGTCTGAGCCTGAGGGAATCCGTGTAGTGTCTCAACTTCTCCGTAGCATCCCTAGCTATAATGGGCACAAAGTGGCATCCCCTGTCGAACTTCCGGATGAACTCCGCAACAGGCGAGTCCCCCTGTCGGAGACTCGTGAACTTTCGGGTCAGACGCCCCCTGACATCTGCAGGAAAATACTTATTGTAGAGCAGATCCCTAAACTGGTTCCAAGTGAGAGTAGCCAAATTCACCCCATGTGATACTCCCTCCCACCAAAGAGATGCATCATCTCTCATCATATATGTGGCACATCTTACCCTGTCCACATCTCTCATATACAGGTACTGAAAGTGCAACTCGAGTGATCGAATCCACCCCTCTGCCACAAACGGGTCAGTGGTGCCACCAAACTCCTTCGAGTTGAGCCTCCTGAACTGCTCATATATCTCCACCTGAGGTCTAGGAGCTTGTTGAGCCTGCTCCATCAAACATGCAATCTCCTCCAAAACTCG
The DNA here is from genome assembly GCF_012295235.1 of Primulina huaijiensis. NCBI lineage: Eukaryota > Viridiplantae > Streptophyta > Magnoliopsida > Lamiales > Gesneriaceae > Primulina > Primulina huaijiensis. Next base: position 7,168,718 of record NC_133314.1, read on the forward strand.
AGTAGCAGGATCTCCTGCTAGTGGTGGTGGAAAAGCTCTGTCACCTCTAGGATCTCCATCATGCCTGTATGTACTAGGAACTCTTCTGGAAGCATAATATCTGAATACGTCCAAATTCTAAACGTAACCAACATGCAATTCAATTTAGCTTTTGAATCATTTAAACTTAAAACATGTAAGCACCTCGACAAGTACTGTAAAACATATATCATATAGACATGTAGGTGATAGCATTAAAAACATTCAAAACATTTAAAGCATGTAAACTAATAGACTTGAGGCTTGATCACTGAGCTTCTGAAGCTGACGGTGGCACAAACCCTCTACAAGAACCCTTTCTCAAATACCAACCGAAACGTCTGCTACTTAAAATACTACTGAAATATTTTTATAAAAAGGCTATGACCGAAAATACACACTTTTAAACATATAAATAAGCAAATCATATGTTTCAAAGGTCCTCCAATCACTGAATAAAATTAACTGCAGTTAATTAAATTTTAAAATATAATCAATCTTCTAGTCTTCTATTTTAAAAAAGAAATTCGAGAGTAATACCCAAAAGTCTGACAATTCAACAACGTAAAACAAGATTCAAAATCATTTCAACATATTGTTTAGACCCATGAATCATAATCGTATTATGCGGAAGAAATGCAAGGTCATCGGGTTATCAAGTGCACCCCCAGCTTCTTCTACTCAGTCTTCAGCACCTCTAGTCTCCACATCCCCATGATCACCTGCATCAATTACACCTAGTGAGTCTAAAAGTTCAACACACCTGAACCGTAATAACAAGTACATATACAGATCATGCAACAGTGAAAAGCACTGTAATCAAAATAAGTTTCATGATCATTACAAACATGAACTTAAACATAACATAAACATATTCAAATCATGTCACAACATAGCATCATATACGTATTCATTTTCCTTTATTTAATTCAGATCATTAATTGTGACTTTTGTATCAGCTCTAGGTCGATAGATCCATCTACGTATAACCGCAGTACCCGATGAAAGGGACATCAACGACAGTTTTACCCATCCACTGAGCCTTGGCCTTACATGTTTGTGCTCGTATTAGTCACAACTAACTCACCTCCTTCAAAACATGTCATCGTATTCATCGCTTGTAAAATTCATGCCTATACATACATTTTCTTAAAATCAAGCAGGCAGCGTATTTTCCATCATTAACATAAAAATCCATGTTCAATATCAACATATACATTTTAAATATGCAATATCGGTTGTTGGGGCACTGCCAGGACTTTTAACTTGGTCCACCCAAACTTATTAAACTCCTTAAACATACTTCTAATCATTCCCTAGACGTATCTCGAACCCCTGCATTAACCTCTATATATCGTTTCAGGGCTTAGACCGGAGTCCCGTTTAAACCGAATTAACCCGAGACTTGATCAAATTTTAACCATAGTTCAACGACTCCTAACCAAACCCCGTATGACTTAACTTAAACCATTTATAACCACATACATGTAGGTATAAATTATTGGAACCCCCAAAGCGAGCAATATCGAGAAAAATTTTGAAAATACATGTAATGTACGAGCGCCTAGGCGCTGGTAGTGTAGTGTTGCGGCGCTGGGTAAGCGCCATGTACCAGCGCCTAGGCACTACAAGTGCCGAAGCGCTGCGGCGCCAACCTTGCGAGCAAAAATCCCAAAATCGACTTTCGAAGACAAACCATCCTACTCACTCGGCCCGAACCAGGCTTGAACCAACCTATCCTATAGACCACAACTGACCCTTCCTGAAGTGCAGTGCCCTAGCCGCAGCCCTCAGCCCCATGCTCTCGAATATACGTGAGCCACCCGAACTCTCCAAAACTGAGCCACAACCACGAGAATCGATCGGCCTCAGACCAAGACAGATTTCAAGTACAAAAGCTTCACCTAAACCTACTCCCAACCTCTTGAAAAACGTTCCCCAACCTTCAAGAACTGGCATCCCCCTTCAACCATAACAAAACGTGAGTCATATATCATAGAAACCAAGTTTTCTCATACTATACCAGAAAAAACGTGAAAGAGACATGAAATCTGCCATGGATCGTGCATAAACATTCAATAATACATATCATGTTGTAAAAGATGAGAAAACAAATGCATAGGGGTGTGTCTATGCGTATTTACGCTCGAAAAAATCAACAAACGGGGCGAGGGACAAACACTGGGAGAACGAGACGACTTTCTCTATGAAAATTCTTGCAAAAACCGACCACAATTCTGCTGTTGGATGTGGAGAAGCTGCTGGAGGAGGTGGGCGCTGCTAGGGTTGAGGGTGAGCGTACTTTTTTAGTAGTAAAAATTATGGTTTTTGGGTTTAGGTTTTAAAAATAAAAATGTGTAGAAGTCTAGGCCAAAAATATGTTAAAATAGGCCCATCAAGCCCAATAACACGCTCGTAAAATTTTTCGTTCAAATTTGTTTTCAAAAATATTATTCGAGCCCTCAACAAATCCTCCATTTTGCTAAAAAATCGACTACCGATTTAAAATACGGGTCAACGTGTGTTAAAATGTCCATTTTCGAAAATTACCTTACAAATACATTATATATTAAATAATATACAAATAATTATTTAATAAAACATTTTCCCTAATGTCCCCATTCTCCGTTCTTCGTTCGATCGTAAAATAATGCTAAAAGCTCTATGTTATGCAATCAAGGAAACCATGCCATAAAATCCTGAAATCATGTCATAACCATGGATTTAAAAATTATTAAATAAACATTTTAGTAGCACACTAGATTTGCATGCAACCTAATTATGTCGTTCGAATTTCTAGACCTTACAACTACGCTATCTAGATTAATTTATTATTTCCGCTCTACAATACCATCAAAACTTATCATGCGAGCCACTATCAGTCATTCATTGCTATCTCCTTACCCATCCATGTTATGTAATACTAGAGTTTAATTCCATAATCTCTAAGGATATTTTTTATCATTGTGAAAGGCTGATACAATGGTTTTCTTCCCAATTTTTACTTCACAAGATTAGTCACTCATGTGCCATCACCTCTAGGATGCCTTCTGCTATGAACGTTGTCCTTTCCATAAGTGTGCTTTAGATTAAAAATCCTAATGACAAAGAGATTGTTTGCTTTATATCTCGCCGTTCACAAGTGTGCTTCCGTACAAATAGTTATAACCTTACGACCATCATTTTTCTTAAAAAAGAAACATATTCTTGCAGCAACTGCATAATTTTTCAAATATATCCTAAATTCATTTGCATCCTTAAAATACAACTACACCAAGCCTCTAATTTTCACGATAGATTTCATCGTCCTAGGCAAACCTTTAAAATCAATTGACGCAATAAAATATTTCAACGAAATCAATTTTAAAAAAATCATTGCAATATTAAAGAAATTCAAAAACTATTCTAATTCAGTTTAAAAGAAAATCAAAGTGAATTAACTTTTAACAAATCTGTTACTTCTCAGTTATTGTCAATTTGAAATGCATGTACAATTGAATCATGTTCGAAACATCACTGTAATCGTTCAAAGTCACATACATCTTCTCATGAGAAACTACATATTGCCAAAGGATTGTCACTATATTAATCTTCACACAATTTTTTTACAGGCCCAAAAATAGCTCCATTAAACTCGCCGAATCGTTTAACAATATCATGTACAACTCCCCATAATACTGACATCTACCAAAGATCACTTCACTGTATGAACTAGCTTCTGACCTCAAGTGACCTCAAATATGCAACAACTAAGCTCAAACGACCTCAAATATGCACATAATGTTGGGGAATTACACAGAAGCGATGCCAACCACGATGACAATATAGTACCCAAACTTACGGAATAAAATAATCAATAAGAACACAAAGATTTACATGGTTCACCCAATATAGGCTACGTCTACGGAGCACTGCAACTCTTATAACTGGAAGAAATATTAAAACAAGTGTATATAACAATACACTAAATATCTCACACTCCCAACCCGAGTATACCGACAAAATAATTTCTCTAACTCACAAAAGAGAATTCTCGCACTCAAGAAAAAATACACTTTTATGCACTCTCTTTTCATCAAAGCTGAAAAGCTTTTGATTTTGGGATACAATAACTGAATGAATTGAGCTCTATTTATAATTGATTAATTCGTTCAGTTTTGTAATCATAACGATGTGGGCTATGTGGGAAAAGAAGTTTTAATTATTATTTTAATGTGTGGTCCTCACCCCTCACCTAACAATTCTCCCACTTGAAGACTTGATTTCTATCATGTCTTCACATCATCAGTGCAACAGCTCATACCTCCTTTGTTAGTCTAGGAGACCAACTGAAGTCAAACACAACTTCAGTTTTTCAATGATAACAGCCTTCGTGAGCATATCAGCTGGATTCTTGCTTCCAGGAATCTTCTCAAGCTTCAAGACTCCATTCACCCGATCTCTAAGGATCCCCATTCCAAGGAATTGTTTTGCAGCACCCAAATCCTTCAAAGCAAATTCCTTTGATAACTCTTTCTCGAGTTTATCAATCTCCTCCAGACAAGCTCCTGCTATCAACATATTATCTACATATATCAGTAGTATGATATAATAACCATCAAGCTTCACATAACAACAGTGATCAGCCTGATACCTCAGAAAACCATCATTATTCATTACACCATCAAACTTCTTGCACCACTGTCTTGGAGCTTGTTTGAGACCATACAAGCTCTTCTGAAGTTTGCACACCATTTTCTCTTTCTCTCGTATTTCAAATCCCTGTGATTGATTCATTTTTTCATCTAGCTTTCCATGAAGAAACCTCGTCTTTACGTCTAACTGTTCCAGATGTAAATCTTCTTTTACCATCAATCAAAGTACACTCCTGATAGTAGTTAACTTTACCACCAGAGAGAAAATATCAGTGTAACCAATGACTTCCTTTTTACCTTTTACAACAAGTATTTCTTTGTACCGCTTGCTACCGTCATGTTCTAACAGGTACTCTCACTTGCTATGTAAAACCTTTTCACCTTCAGGAAGTTCTGACAACTCCCACATGTGATTGTATGACAGTGAATCCATCACATCTTTCATGGCTAACTCCCACTGTTTAAAGGTCTCATAAACATCTGATTTATTTTTCACAAAATAAACCCAAAATTTCCTGCTCGAATCGTCAACAGTAGTGCCATAATATCTTGAGTGATCTCCATGAGATGTCACAGGAGATGGTCCACATACATCAGTATGCACCAGCTCCAAATCCGCTGATTTCAGTTCTCTAAACTCTTTTGAAAAGCTCACCTTTTTCTACTTTCTAAAAAATACAGCTTCACACAGCTTGTGTTCAACGATCTTTAATTCCGGTAGCTTTCCGTTTGAAACAAGCATCTTCATTCCCTTCTCACTCGTATCCCCAAGCCTACTATGCCATATATTTGAATTAGCTCCAGCATCCACAGCAGCTAATTTATTTCTCAAACTGGAAGTCATATAAAGTGTTCCAGTTTTCTTTTCTCGAACAACAATCATGGCTCCCCTTTTCACTTTCCAGGAACCATCACCAAGGGTCACCTTATGACCTTCGTCGTCAAGCTGTCCCACTGAAATCAAATTGTGTGTCAACTTTGGTACATGCCTTACTTTGTTGATTTTCCAGACATATCCATTTGTCATCTTCATCCGGATATCACCCATACCAACAATTTCCAAAGGTTTTCCATCATCCAGGAAAACTTTTCCGTAATCTCCTGCAATGTAATTATCGAATATATCACGATTACCAGTGGTATGAAATGAAGCTCCCGAGTCCATAACCCAATAATCAACCGGGCTTTCCATGGATAGTAATAGAGCATCATGTACCTTCTCAGTAACAACATTAGCGTCGTACTTTGTTGATCTGCAATTCTTTTTCAAGTGACCAGTCTCACCACAGCTCCAGCACCTCATATTCTTTTCAAAGTTGCTTTTGTCTTTTCCATTTCTTGACTTGGGCCTACCATGCCATTAGTTAAAACTCTTTTTGTCACTCCTGCCCCTTCCTCTATTCTCGATATTTAAAGCAGATCTCAATGATTTTCCTTCACCCGAATCCATCCTGCGAACTTCTTCAGAAAGAATTTGATCTCTGACATCATTGAATTGTAGCTTTCTTTTTCCAGCAGAGTTGCTAACCGCTGCCCGCATCGGTTCCCAATTTTCTGGTAAAGACGCCAAAAGAATAAGTGCTCGAATCTCATCATCAAATTTAATTTCAACCGATGTCAGCTGTGAAACAATCGTGTTAAATTCATTGATGTGTTTAGCCACCGATGCATCTTCTCTCATCTTCAAGTTAAATAACTTCTTCATGAGATGTACTTTATTATTTGCCGATGGCTTTTCGTACATGTCCGACAAAATGGACATCATCTCCTCCGTTGTTTTTGCCTCCGCCACATTATGTGCCACGTTCTTCGTTAGGGCCACTCGTATTACACCTAACACTTTTCGGTCAAGAAGCTTCCAGTCATCATCCTCCATATTTTCCGGCTTCTTTCCATATAGATGTTGATGCAACTTCTTGCTATACAAATAATCAATAATTTGTAGTCGCCAGAACGTAAAATCTGTACAGTCGAACTTGTTGATTCCCGGTCCCGATCCATCATCTCCGGCTATCACTTCTCTAGCCTTAGCAAAAAATCTAAAAAATATTTTCTGATGTGGAAGATCAGACAAAGCTGCAACCACAGAGCATACTCAAAAATTCTTAAGAATTTTCACAACAAGGCTCTGATACCAGTTGTTGGGGAATTACACCGAAGCGATGCCAACCACGATGATAATATAGTACCCAAACTTGCGGAATAAAATAATCAACAAGAACACAAAGATTTACGTGGTTCACCCAATCTAGGCTACGTCCACGGAGCACTGCAACTTTTATAACTGGAAGAAATATTACAACAACTGTATATCACAATATACTAAATATCTCACACTCCCAACCCGAGTATACCGAGAAAATAATTTCTCTTACTCACAAAAGAGAATTCTCGCACTCAAGAAAAAAATACACTCTTTTTTTCTATGCACTCTCTTTTCATCAAAGCTGAAAAGTTTTTGATTTTGTGATACAACTAAATTTATAATTGATTAATTCGTTCAGTTTTGTAGTTATAACGATGTGGGCTATGTGGGAAAAGAAGTTTTAATTATTATTTTAATGTGTGATCCTCACCCCTTACCTAACACATAATATAGTTTAAATAATAATTAAAAAAAACATTACCGTCGGAGAAGAGAAATGCTATTGATTATTAGAATGTCCCGCCCGTCGGAAACAAAGCTCGCCGTTCACAAGTTGTTGACCCAAGGCTTTTTTGTGTTCTTCTCTTTTGTTTGCCCGACAACGGATTTTGTTTTAAGAGAATAATACAAATGTTATTGCTTAGTAAATGCTAATGAAATTTTATCACATATCTGTGAGCTACAAGTAAAATATTTTGATAGAAAAAACCCCAATCTGATATTTGAATTGATTTATAAAGTGAAATATGACCGAGGATTTCAAGTCAATTTACCCTAAAATCGAATAGTCCATTTCAATTGTGTAAAGCTTTTTTTGGGAATAGGCCATATATTGCACTCCCAAGTCAAGACCTCCATGGAAAAAATCAATCCCTAAAAAAAACTGGCCTTGCTGCTTTGCCACTATAAATAACACATTTTCTTCCCCTTAATATTATAACTTTTTGTACAATCGATATTGAAATTGGCAGTAATACAAGATGCCGGAGAATCATATCCGAGTCCTACAAGACGAAGAGTGATCACACACTCCAACTAAGAGACCCCAAGCAGTTACTATCTCAAATTCTACGTCCATACAAGTATCTAACCAATAGATTACCGAGCCCAGAAATTTCCTACACGTGCAATGATTCCTGTACACAAATTTAGAGGGTTAACACATACTACAAGAAACAGCATGCAATCTTCGCGGGCTCGACATGAATGAATGGTGGCTCGTCTCTTCTTTGGTTCCAATGGCAGACAGCGTGCTTCTGTTTTTGCAGCTTTCAGTCCTGGAAGAAAGTAAAGTGGAAATTGGCTCGTCAAGTTGAAACTTCACAGTAACTTCTACATTGAAATTTGACATATGATTGCTGAAATATAAAACTGCAGCTGGACCATTTCTCATGAATTCGCTTCGAATGATGAATACATAAAATTCAAGCACGTATAGATAGACATAAGAATACTTCAAATCAAAGAAGATAGAAAGTTACCATGATAGGCCAAGCTAGTTTGACATCCGAGCAAATGTATGGCTTACTCGCATCAGCGATAGAAGATAACTTGTCCGTAGTGAAATATCTGAACCAACTAATTCCTCATCAATGGAGATTATTATAACTGCACCATCCCATTTCAGCGAAAGCTTCAGTCACCCCTCCGTCTCAAAAAATCGTGCCACAGCCGAATAAAGTTCTTCTTCTCCGAATGGTTTAGAAACATAATCATCCATCCCGCACTTTGTACACTCTTCGTTTGTTGCTACACTCACATCAGCTGTCATAGCTAATATCGGAGTGTGCCAAATAGGGAGATCTCCAGCTGTATCAACAGATAATTCTTTAGAAGTACATGTTTTGTTAAATTTGCTCTCAAGACTGCGAATTCTTCTGGTAGCATCAAACCTACAAGAAAAATAACAAGACCGAGAATTAGAAAACCGTTCCTTTAATTCAACACATCAAAATAGGAAATGCAGCAAGATATACCCATCCATTTCGGGCATTAAGAGATCCATAAAGCAAGCATCAAACTTGTGAGGAGGATTAAGTAACTCTACAGCAGATTTTCCGCCTTCAACACAGGTAACAACAGCTCCATACTTCTTCAATGCACCTTCTGCAACTCTTCGGTTAACAAGATTATCGTCCACCACCAAAATTTTTTTGCCTTTAAGTAGGCTTCTCAGAGTACATGGTTTAGTGCTGGTATCGCTTCTCTTTCCAGTCGTGTGTTTGAAGATAGATGTTAATACGCTCAACCTTAGAGGCTTTGTTATCAAGTAATCCACTAAACCACTCAACTTCAGATTATTGCATTCAGCAGAGCTTGTACAGTTTGATAGCAAGCATATCTTCAGAGGGACGCCTGATTTACTCATGGAAGCACCATGTCTAATCATCTTTATCGCGTTAAGGAATGGAAGGTAAATCTCCTTATCCCAAATTTCTTGGTCAACAAGAACCATAGCATAGTGCTCGGACTTCAATCTGGAATCAGAATCACTACTATTTAGAGTATGATGTAGCATCATTTCAACCTATTTTAATTTTACGAAAATATTTCTACCATATTTTATTCCAATATCCTTTTACCTATGTAAAGATGTAATGAGAGAGTAACAAATAAGAATTTTAACCATCAAGACATTGTGTCGTGGATGTAGAATTTCATGTCTGAACCATTATACTCATGCATCATTTCACATTTTCTCTTCATTGTATTTTAACAACTTTAAAATTTAACAACCTAAAGTTAGAAAGATATCCGAGCTCCATGAATGGAGGGGTATCCCTGGTTTATACTACGGGAGGAATTAAGCATGAGAACCTTCATGAAAAGAAACATAAAAATACCTAGCACATGAAAGATGAGAGCATGAAGACTCCAAGCTCACAGACAAGTCCACAGATATTTCAAGTCTCTGAAGATGATATCGTGTAACCTCAGCTCGAATTCTTTTCTCATCAACTACCAATGCTCTTAGGCCACGAAAATCTGAAACATATGGATTACGTGGTTGCAACATGGTATCCGAAGAAATAGCTTCCTCTTTTCTGAAGGTTACAGTAAAGGAAAAGGTACTCCCTATGTCAAGCTCACTCACAAACCCAATTTCCCCACCCATAAGGTTTACTAAACGCTTGCTAATACTCAACCCTATTCCTGTTCCACCATATTTTCGAGATGTAGAGCTGTCAGCCTGCATGAAAGGAGTAAAAATCCGACCTTGTGCTTCACGGGGTATTCCAGCACCTGTATCTTCAACACTCACTAACAATCTAATTTTTCCAGGTTCCTCTGTTATACTGCCAAGATGTTTAAAAGTTTCCCAACTTTTCCATCTATCAACAACTCGAAATCCACTCAATGTATTATGAGAAACATTTAAATTATCTTGAACACCTTTCAAGCTTTGCTTCAGAACTTCATCCTTCACATCAAGGGGAAGTTTCACTTCATCGACTAAATGCAAGGAGACAAAGATATGGCCTTTGTCATGTGTGAACTGCAATATAAACAGAAGGTAATCATTCTAAAAAAAGTTACATGATGTCATTTCTCAACAGGTATCTAATCAATAAGAACAATTATAATCGTCAAGTGGATGAGAGTTTTATGAAACTTAGTGTATCTTCTGATTAAAGAAAGTATTTCTTACATTAAAAATAGAATAAACAACATAAAATAATCCAAGGAAACTGTTAGTAGTCTTTTTACTGCTTAATAAGAATGAGAATTCAAATATCGAGGAAAATATAAAAATTGTTAAAAAACAAAGACTTCATTGGAAGGTGAATTTTATACTTTTTTTGGAAGGTGAATTTTATGCCCAACATATCTGAAAAGGTGAATTTTATGCCAACATATCTGAAAATGAAATAATATAGAGATACAGTAAACACTCTGATCTGACCTTAACTGAATTCCCAACAAGGTTCTTAATAATCTGCCCAAACCGTTCCTGGTCTCCAATTACCACTTCTGGAACCTGCTCGGATACATAAACAGCCAACTTTCTCTCCCAAGGAAAAAAAGAAACACAAATAAAATATTACACATGGTAGCAGAATGAACAATGCAATTAAATATCTCAGATCAATCAGTTTCGAATCGAGCTCCTGGATACGTGAGTGTAGACAGAGGAAAAAAAGAAATTGGCATTGTACCTCTATTCCTTTTTCACAAGACTTTCCAGAAAAAATAGATAGGACCCTGTCAAGAACAGCGCGAATATCAAAAGGCACAGCCTCCAACTCAAGCCTGCCTGATTCAATCTTAGCCTGGTCCAGAACCTTGTTGATTAATGATATCAACTCGTTTCCGCTAGCATGAGCGGTCTGAGCATAATCGAGTTGGCATGCATCTAAATTTGTATCCATAAGCATCTGTAACATACCTGAACTAGTTGCTAATTTAATTAGCATTCACAGAAATAAACTAGAATGGAATTATTTTCCAATTAAAGGAATGTTAAACTCAATTAAAAATTACCCAAAACTCCATTCATCGGAGTCCTGATTTCATGAGAAACCGTTGCGAGAAACTACAAAATAGAAAGATGTTAAATGGCAATGTGGAAAAACCCCCAAAAAAGAAAAAGACCGATAAACATTAATTCTTGAAAGGAAAAAAACAGTGGTTCCAAGACTTGGGTATTGAAAAAGTGCAGATACATAAACCGAACTCTTTGAAATTCACCTGAGTTTTTGCCACATCAGCAGCCTCAGCACGATGTTTGAGCTCCATCATCTCCCGATAATCATGTTCCACTTTAGCAATTCGATTTATGGCAGCATTAAAGATATGACCGAGAAGAAAAGTGATGACAAGTACCCCAACAGATACTGTTATGGCTTGCCACGGCAGAGATGTTTTCTGTTTAAACCTAGGAAAAATAAAGGAACACAAAAATAATTACAAGAATATGTTGCATATCATATTTACTTATAAAAAAAATAAAAAATATCTAACCTGCAATGCATCTCATGCTTCCGGGTTGGATCGCCAAAATCTAGGTTGCTTATATGCAACAACCCCGTGTCAGCCACATAAGCGCCATACATCTTGATTGGTGTATCTTTACTAGTCATATCATAAACATTTACAATAATAGTCTGCTCGCTTGCAAGCTGCTGCAGAAGCTTCTCAACTAATGACGGAACATCATAAGAGGCACCAAGGTACCTTTTATTGAGTAACAAACACCAAATCAAACCACTGAGAATTAAGAAAACCATGAGTGACAAGAAGAAATATCAAGTAGCTATGTTATAAATTTCAGAACAACGAGATTAAAGTTATTTATTTACCCTACTGTTGCATTGATACGTAGCTCGGGTGTAGCATCAGGAGGAAGACGAGAGTGGTAGACAGCAAAAGTAAGTACAACACCTAGATGATTAGATTTTAATAGTTTGAAAGGCGACGTCAAGACTCCCTTTCCAGAAGCTCTAGCCCGTAAGATGTTCTCACGGTCTTCCTAAATGGAGGTAAAGGTAATTTGCATCAAGATATGAACAAAATAACCTAAGAAGAATATATGCGTCTTTTTGGATGTTAATTTTGATCACCATTATATAT
>NC_133314.1:7183643-7212101 GCF_012295235.1 Primulina huaijiensis
ATTAGAGAAATGTTGTTTTAAATACATTTAATGGACAGGGGTATGGCTAACATATACGAGGTGTCCAAGATTGATAAACAATTTTAACATGTATCAACTCAGATGGGAAAAACACACTTCGACCAACCTCAGTCCTTGATGTGGTATATGAATAATAGATAGTTGGGCCAGACAATTTCCAATATGGTGTCAAAAACAGTTGGGAAAAAAACTATACTGTATAATTACTCAAGCCCTTATAGGACATATAGTTACATTATGGGTGAACTGTCCATAGCTCAAATATTATTACCTCTTGAAGAAATTCAGATCTGCTGCGGTACACAATATGTCAACTCACAGAGTACTTTGTTTGTTCCATAATACATAGTTTCCAAACTAGATTAAACATTTATGAGACAATCAACAATGTAGTCCATTAGTAAAAACCTTGCACCAAGTACATCAAAGTTGGGGTATGAATAATTGTAGGGAAAGAAAAAGATTTTGATATCTTCTTTAAAATATTTGTTTTAAGAAGTCCAAACTTTAGGTATTTTAACTCGACAGGCGCAAACTCTATGTTAAAATGAATTTGACAAATTTTCAAGGAACTTAAAGCTCTAACATTGCCATGTATAACTGTTCAAGTTTCATAGAAAAGATTCACATCCTTGAAACCTCAGGCTAAATGGGAATTTTTGTCCTTTCTTTTTTGCACCTCTCGTTTTAGTTATGATCATTAACAGAAGCAATAACCGTTGTTAGATGAAAGGGAGACAAGAAGTCACTAGGACATTCATAGTCAATTACACAATGGAAAACGCCTCTAAATGCATACCTTGCCAGACATCATATCAATCGAGACAATATGAGATACAGTTTTCTGTGAGAATATAACCGGTGCATATTCATCTTGAACAGATGAAGTACTAAAGGCTTCGGGGTTGTAGTATTGAGCCAAAGTTTGATCTTCAACTTCCATTTTCTTAATTGTCCATCCATACTGCTGTTCAATGTGCTCTCTTTCAAAGTGCTGAACTCGCAGAGCATATGCAACCCCACTTGTAAGAGGCCTTTCAAAAGCTGTAATCTCCGTATAATCTTCGAAGGTTTTCTATATGATCCAAAATTCGCCAGGAAAAGTACATGGGCAGAAACATAACCACACCTGTTAAATCAGTATGGGGAAAAAGAAATGTATGCTATAAACAAATGCTAAAATGATATAGGAAGCATTGAGAGTAGTACCTGGTCTATAGCTGAAGGTTGCTTTCCATGATGAAATGTAGAAATAAGAATAGATAATGCATGAACATGGTTCATGCTGACATTAAATTGGTCTTGGAGCATCCTAGCACGCTCATCACACATACTTGCAAGAGTTTCTTTTCTTCTGAACATTATGTCTTCATTCAAGAACCAAAATAACCAAATGGAAGTAATAATGCCACCAAATACAAAGACAACTAAAAGCCTTTTCCTCCACTTCCCAGTTGTGCGGGAGGAAAATTGGGCCTGCTTTGGCAACTGCTGTTGCTGCGTCAGTGGTTGTTGCTGGATCATCTCATGCTTTTGACTCCAAAGTTTATCATGCAACCATGGAATATTGTAGATTACTAACATTCCAACAAGGATCCATACCAATATTTTAGCAAACCAGAGAAATGTGTTCTGACAACAATATGTGACCTCTGTACGAAGCCTTCCTATTTTCAGTTCATTCTGCCACAAGACAAAATGAGATGAGAAAATTTTGACGTAATTTTTCTACTCTTTAACAGAATATTCAAAAGATAACAGAAGTAACAATAAAATTAACAAAATATATTTAGACCGATGATTATCTATGATTAAGATGTACTAGATAACAAACTGCAAATATGTTAACCCAACAATATTCCAACTCAAACCAATGTGACTAAGCCCTCGTCAGAACGGTTGCTTACCAAAATACTCATGCTAGAATCTAGATTAATCAATTTCTGAGAGGGATAGATTATTTAAGAATATAGTCATTCCTCGAATCTGTCTAATCCAGCAAACAAATCCAAAGAGGAGCTGTTATATGTGTTCAGTAAATAATGTCATAGATCCATAATTTAACTTAAGAACAAAAACTAGTACTTCAAGTAACAAAGGACTTCGAGAAAGTCTATCCAGTCATAAATTTCGATTTGATGAAATTTGAGTGGCTCAAAAGACATGGTTTAACAAAGGCTTTATGGTATAGAATCATATCAAAAGATCTTACCTCTAGACAACACGGATGGGACAGGTCTTCAGAGGCCGACGAGCCCAGAAAGTTTTCATTACTATCCTCTGTAGACAGGCATTCTGCATTTGACTTTACATTATCAGTCATTGATTTGCACTGCTTGCTGAACATATGATCTGAACCTAGCATATTAGACGTGACTTCTTTGGCATTACTTGTTGATATTCCACATCCTGATCCAGCGCAGCAAGTAAAAGATGCAACCTGGGAGGTAAAGACAAGAATAAGAACCAAAGAAAAAGAATTAGCACACCAAACCTTTGGTACAACTAAAGTTTGGCATTAAAAAATTAACCAAACCATAAATGGTAAAGAAGCAATGCAAGACTTTTGTGATAGAAAAGAACTCCAGTTAAATAAGTTAATGAATCCCACAATGATTATTCAGTGGATGAAAGTAAAAGACTAAGGAACTAATATCTGTGTGATCTATCAAGAAGAGACATGATCATGTGAGGCAAATTAAAAGTAAACCCCCAGGAAATAATATTTTATCAGTCTGCTGAAACGACTTTGGTCTTCATTCTTCTCTTGAAAACGATAGAGTATAAACAAATGATTAACTATTTGGGTTCCTTTCTTGAAAATTTTTGAATTAATTTTTCTTGCATAAACAATAATATAAATCTTATATTCCTTTCCTTCTAGTATTAAGGTTTCTTTATGAGGAAGAGTGGAATATCTTATATTTTATCAACTATTAAGTAATATGACTGGCAAATAATTTGTTAGAGGACTAGATTAGTTTTAATAACGCATGACCAAGCGCTTGTCGTTTTACTAAAAGCTATAGCCATTGATAATTATGCAACTCAAATCTCTTAAACCGTAGAGCAGCACAATTGTCACGTTTTGATTGTTCCACCCAGAAGAGACAATTACTTATAAATCTAACTCGTAAATAGTTTGCTAGATGATTAGATTAACTTAAACAATGTAGGACCGAGGCCGCTTTACCAAAGCTATAGTTGTTGATAATAGTGCAATTCAAATTTTTTAAATCGTACATCAGCACAATTGACATGTTTTGATGCTCTATCCAGCAGAGAAAAATTATTGCATCGAACTCGAGGCCTTGGCTCTGATACCAATTATAGAACCAAGTGTTTGCCGCTTTATCAAAAGCTATAGCTTGTAGTAACCGTGCAACTTAAATATTTTAAACCGTTCAGCAGCTCACACGCCGTATTTCGATTGCTCCACACAGCAAGGACAATTGCATTTCAACAATCTCTCTTCCAATAATTGCACTTCTTGTAATCAACGAGAATTAAACCTGTAATCTTGAGTCTGATACCTATTGTAGGAATCGAACATGTGATCTTGACTCTGATACTTATTGTAGGACCGAACGCTCGCCGCTTTACCAAAAATTATAGCCGGTGTTAATGGTGCAGCTCAAATCTTGTAAATCGTAGAGCAGCACAAGCACCGTGTTTCAATTGATCTCAACAGGGACAGATTATTGCACCTCAACAATCTCCTTCTCAATAATTGCACGCATTGCAATCAATGAGAATTAAAATCGTGACATTGGCTCTAATATCCATTGTAGAACCAAACGTTTGCCGCTTTACCAAAAGTTATAATCGGCGGTAACAGTTCAACTCAAATCTTTTAAATCGTTCGCTACTTTACCAAAAGCTATAGTTAGCGATAACGGTTCAATTCATGTTTTTTAAACCGTACAGCAGCTCAAGTGTTGCATTTCGATTGCTCTAACCAGCAAAGACAATTACTGCATCCCAACAAACCAGAAAATACTTAAACTGGTTTGCTTCTGACAATTCAGTAGAGAAGGTAACGTTAGGCTCCACACGGACTTCTCTGCTAATGACCTACACCATCGTACCAGTATAATTTGTTCCTACGCTAGTGATATATTCTAAGGTTTTGGTTGCCTTTATGTAGAGAAACATATTCAAGTGCTAATAAAGGAATATCCAAACATGCTATTATCTTGGTTATACTGTGCATACGCCATACAGTATTTTAATATGTCGATTTTTGGGACAGCATTAAAAAAACAATACAGGTTCTTGTCCATAAACTGCGTGTATAACCATGCAACTCTTAAATACAGCTTCCTCCATAAACCAAGAGATAATACTTTAAGTTTCTTATCTAACACCACCGGACAATCCTCCAACCCTCTGAAACGCTTCCCATCATAACCCTGCACTAACCTCAAATGCGGTGATATAATAATACTTCGATGTTGAAACAAAAAAATAATGCCAACACTGAACATCAATGTTATTGCTCATGGAAAGCAACATGCAAGTATTATCAAAGCTGTAAATTTAGCAAGTTATCAGTTCATACGATAGAGAATATGAGAGGCAGAATTAAGCTGGAAGCGGGAAATCAAATAATCATTTAAAACCTGTGAGTAGAATCCAAGCCCATTTATAAACATCATGGTTTTGACCATGATTAATATTAATCCCATATCAGCTGAAAACAGGCAACCAATAGATTATGTGTCGCATAACTTTATTTCCTCTAAAATCCATATATTTCAAGGCCTACCCGTTATCCTTTAAGAATTTATCAACGGGAAAGAGCTGATAAAAATAAGTAAGCAATGAAGCAGTATGCAGTTTACTACATTGAGAGGAAATATAGAGGGAAATAATTGGAAATTAGAGAAAATATTAATTTTTGAGGTAACATAAAATGGACCAAATCAAATTTAATGAACAAAGAAGCCAAAGCACAAACCTTGCCTTGGCTCACATGGCAGTTTTCGGATAAAATATTGGTATCATCTTCACTTCTAATATGAGTCTCCACATTTCTGCCCAATTTTCCATCACACAAAGTAATCATGAACCAAATGAACCCAAGCCACAAGAGTAAGAGAACTCTCTTCCAGTCTTTTGGACTATACGAATTGCAATGATTTGAAGACATCTTCATCAAAAACCAGTTACATTTCTTGAGAATCGGGCTTAAGACCTTCCAAGTAACTTCACACAAATAAAGAAAAGCTCGTCCAAAAACAAAGAAATTCAAAAACCACCCAGCATTGGAGCAGCAAAAGTGAACTGAATTCCAGGTTCTTGGGCACAATTCACCTAGGCTAAATGTAGCAGAAATTCAAGATTGAGCATTGCCAGAGTGCCAAGATTAATGTTGGAATGAAGATTCTTTCGCACGCTTCAACAGAAATTGCTTCTGCAATCTGAATTTTGAGGGCTGCTCAGGAAGGTAAAACCCTTCCAGCGAATAAGAAAGGGAATCAAAATCAGCAAGCTGGCAGTAGAAACAGAAGATTCTGCAGTAGAATACAGCTCATAATTTTATCGTGTCAACATGTGAAGTGGTAAACTCTCACAAGGCACAAAACACCAATCAAATCCCTTGTGTGAAATTGAAGAAACACTTGCAGAAAGTACAATCATGCAAAAACAAAAACAAAAACAAAAAAAACAACTACCCAGAAGCTGATTTGGCAAGCTCTCATCGAATCAACAAAAGAAGAAGTAAATTTAGGCCCTTTCTCACCACATATCAAGTTTCACAAAAGAACCCCCCCGACTGGGTGTAGTGTAGTCAGTAATGGGTATGGTCAAAATATAAAATGAAAAAGAGGCATCAAAGATGGGAATTTTATGAAAGAAAACAAATATTCAAGAACAGTGGAAGTAAGAAATCCAGTGGGTTTCACTGCAAATACAACTGGAATCAATTACATAATGTGGCATTAAAAAAATATTCTTGTTTAAAAAAATATTCTCGTTTAAAACTTGTAGCTCTGTCACTCACTTTCTCCCATCAGTTCTACACTTGGTACAATATATCATTTCTCATTCATCTGCTGGGAAAAAGTTGCGAACAAACAAAACAAAAGATCGATATCAAAGCCCAAATGGGCATCAAACAATCATTTATTTGTGTAAAAAATGTAGAGAAATAGTAAGAAACAAAATTTCTTTATATTCTTTTCATTTATTTTTGTTGTCCATTCTTTCCATTTCTTCTACTTTTGGGGAAAGTTGAAAGAGACGCGACCATTGAGCTATTAAAAAAGGGTATTTGTTTTCGTGTGCCACTGTGCTGCAGATGAAAACATCTAAAAGATACCTCTGTTAAATTAAATTCAACTCCAATCTTGAAAAGCGGAATGTGTTTCATTTTAAATAAACAAGTATGTTAAATTAAATTCAACTACAATCTAAATTAATATTTTGAACATATTAAAATTTGAGTTGGTAATATTATGAAAGAAAAAATAATCTTGGATTCTAAGAAGATTAAATTTAACTTTCTTATTGATAAAATTGCATGAGATATTGAATTAATGGTTTTACTTTTCTAGATATTATATTTACGATAAATATTTTTATGATATGATATTATTGATTTAAAAAAAAGTTGTTTCTAATAAAACTCTTGATTTAATATCTTGTAGATTTTCCTTGTGAGATGAGGAAAATTGTAAATAAGATAAACAAACCAAGGAAAGAGACGTCTTCTTCGATTTATCGCTCTCGTGGTTTTTGACTCTTCGCTTGGAAGTTTTCGTGGCTGCTTAGTAGTGCACTTTTGCACGTTGTGATCTTTCGGAGAAAAACAATTCACAAGGACGCTGCCAGTTTGAAGAGAGTTGTTGCACGTGTTGCCCGTAGATTGATTGAGACATCTACAGACAACACGAGTGCAAGTGTTGGCTGAAGATCAAGTTTTGTTGCTCCATTTTTTGACATCACGTTTTTGTTTTCTTGAATATGTTTTAGAGTTGTTAGTTGTTTTAGAAAGCATGTGAAACAACCCCCTCTCATGACATTTAAATTTTAAAGGAAAAACGACGCGGAAGCATTTGAAATTAAACGGGAAAGAACATTAAATCATTTACATCATAAGCATTTTAAAAATTCGTCTACATAAACATTCACTTTTAAATCCTTCAAAAGAAAACCAAAAGTCAACATTATTCACCCCACAATTTCCAATCTAAAAGTTTCATAACAAAAGTTCAAAAGTTTCCCTTCCATAGCTATATGACTTCTTCCTCCACGGACAATCCGCTTCAATCCTTTTTATCACCTGCATCACATGACATTAACTGGAATGAGATAAACTCAGTAAGCAGAAAGCTATACATAACAAATACATATACATAGGCTTGGCTTGGAACATGGCTATAGCAATGGCAATGAACAATGAATCAGTGGCAATGAACAATGAATCAATGGAAATAAACAATGAATAATACCATCTTCAATGAACAATAGATAACAAAGCAGTATAGATGGTATTTCATGACATGAATTAAAGGAAATGAAATGAAATGATAGTTCTGTGACCTGTGACCTGTAACCTGTGACCTGTGGATGGTATCTCTTTGATATATAAATATATCAAAACTGTGAGAAATACTCATAATCATGTGATTAGCCAATGACATGCATGTAATAACTATCATTCCTTGGCTTCAATTATAGGAAATTTCATTGAGGCAATTTAACAAATACTTAATAGGCAACAATAGAGTACTAGCTCCTTATCAATGAATTCAATGATATTCTTGGATCAATGAACAAATAACAATACATACATCAATAATATGACAATGGAAGGAGCTAGACATCAATAAACATGGCTTATATACATAAATATCATGTGAGCATTTGAAAGGGGAAGCTTCTACTTACAACCCACAATCACTTTGGTTGCTATGATGTTCTTTGAATGAATTCCTACAACACAATACATAATAACAACCAACAATCATCACCAATAACCATAGAAATCAATAAATTCTACTTAAACATTCATTACTTCAAACCTTTCTAAGCTCAAAAGATAGAACCCTTACCTTGAAGCTTAGAAACTTAGTAAGAGAAGTTAAGAAATTCACTAAAATCATTGACCTTTTAGTGGTGAAATATTGAAGAGAAAATTTGAGGGAGAAGAGAAGCTTGAACCATTGGAAACTAATGGAGGAAGGAAGAATATAGTAGAAGCATCTAGAAAAGGCATATATAAGCCTTCATTCCATAAAAAAACGTGTTTTCTATGCCATAGACACGGACCCCGTGCCCACCTCCATGTAGAGGTCCGTGTACACACTGGAAATCGCTCATTTTGCATGGCAAGACCCGGACCCCTTGTAGGGGTCCGTGTACCCTCTGCCAAGGGCCAAAACTGCATTTTTTATTCTGAATTAGCCAAAGTGGTAAACATGAAAGTTGTAGCCCTATGTGTTTTCTTGCATCTCCAATTAGCCTCATGTCATTTTCAGGTCTGAGTAAAAAGTTATGTTCATTCTCCCAACATGTGTCAGTGCAGGAACAACGAAACAAACGACACACTTCGGGACACTTTTGGCTCGTCTTCCCTAATGATTTGAACAAAACTCAAAACATGAAAGTTATAGCCTTATACCTTATCTCTCGAATGGAATTGGCCTCACATCAATTGGAGCAATAAACAAAACATTATACTAAAAATCACAACAACTGCCACATTTTTCATACCGTTTCTGCACTTCCATTTTCTATTTGGCTCAAAATCAACTTTCTATTCTACTAATGCATTTCTTTAATCATCACCAACTACGAACATAAAACCAAAACAATAACCATAAACAATGACCATATTTTAACCATTCCAATAAACATAACCATTACACATAATCTCAACCATCAAACCATATGAAATATCCATTACCATAATAAACCATAAATATCCAATAACCATATTTCCTAAACACCCAACCAAAAATAATATCATGAACAATAAAATTCTAAAAGGTTGGGATATTACAATCTCTCCTCCTTATAAAAATTTTGTCCCCGAAATTTGCTTACCGTCGAATAAATTCGGATAACGATATTTCATCTCCTCTTCCGGTTCCCACGTGGCCTCTTCAAGCACACGATTTCTCCAAAGAACTTTGACAATACCAATCTCTTTGTTCCTTAACACTTTAACCTTGCGATCAAGAATTTGAACCGGCATTTCCTCGTCGCTTAAGTTAGGCAAAAGATCCAATGATTCGTACTGAAGAACATGAGATGGATTAGAAAGGTACTTACATAGCATTGAAACATGAAATACGTTATGAACTCGATCCAAGTCTTGTGGCAATGCAAGAAGCTAGGCTCGGTCTCCAATCTTATAAAGAATCTCCAACGGTCCAATGTATCGAGGACTTAACTTACCTTTCTTTCCAAATCGCGTAACTCCCTTAAGAGGAGCTATTTTGATAAATACATGATCACCAACCTCGAATGCCAAAGGCCGCCGACGAAAATCAGCATAACTCTTCTATCTAGACTGAGTTGTCTTCATTCTTTCTTGGATCAAGGCCACAACATCTGCTGTCTGTTGAACCAACTCCGGGCACAACATCTTTCTTTCACCTACCTCTTCCCAATACAAAGGAGAGCGGCACTTTCTTCCGTATAAAGCTTCATAAGGTGCCATGCCGATTGAAGACTGGAAACTGTTATTAAATGACAACTCTACCAAAGGCAACTTAGAATCCCAACTTCCCGGGAAATCAATCGTACAAGCCCTTAGCATATCTTCGAGAATTTGGATAACCCTTTCTGATTGACCGTCACTTTGAGGATGATACGCGGTGCTAAAATCCAATTTCGTTCCCAAAGCTCGATGCAAACTCTTCCAAAACTCGGATGTAAACCTTGGATCACGATCTGAAACTATCGTCACCGGTATCCCATGAAGTCTCACAATCTCTTGAATATACGCCTCAGCATATTGATTCATAGAATAAGTCATCTTGACAGGAAGAAAATGTGATGACTTGGTCAATCGATCCACGATCACCCAAATAGAATTGAAGCCTTTCTGAGTCCTTGGCAACCCAACAACAAAATCCATAGTTATATGCTCCCACTTCCATTGGAGTATAGGCAAGGATTGCAACAATCCCGCCGGTCTCTAGTGCTCAATCATAACTTGCTGACAGGTTAGACATTCAGAAACAAATAACATGATATCTTTCTTAATACCTGGCCACCAATAAAGACGTCGAAGATCTTGGTACATCTTGGTACTACCGGGATGTACAGAATATGGCGCTGTATGAGCTTCAAGAAGTACCTCTTTTCGAATGTCATCACCCATAGGAACACATATCTTGCCTCAAAAGGTCAGTAACCCATCACAATTCGACCCAATTCAGAAACTCCTGTCAGATCACTTTCCTCTTCAACTCTAATAATTGAGCATCCAGATGTTGTCCCTTCAAAATTCGATCAAATAAAGTTGAGTGAAGAACTAGAGCAGACAATCGAGTAACTGTACATGAAGATACCAAATTGATCTCATTTCTTTGCAAATCAAGCAGCAAAGGTTTAGAAATCACGGAACCCAATAAAGAACTCGATTTGCGACTCAAAGCATCCGCAACCACATTAGCTTTTCCAGGATGATAGCTAATGGTGCAATCGTAGTCTTTCACCATTTCTAACCATCTTCGCTGCCGCATATTCAAATCTTTCTGGGAAAATAAATAACTCAAACTTTTGTGATCTGTAAATATTTCACATTTTTCACCATATAGATAATGCCGCCAAATCTTTAAAGCAAAAACCACCGCCTCCAACTCCAAGTCATGAGTGGGATAGTTCTTCTCGTATTCCTTCAACTGACGAGAAGCATATGCTATCACTTTCCCACGCTGCATCAACACGGCACCTAACCCCTGCTTTGAAGCATCTGTATATACAACAAAATCTTCAGTACCACAAGGAATTACTAAAACAGGAGCAAAAGTCAACTTATCTTTCAATGTTTGGAATGCTCTTTGGCACTCGATGGTCCATTCGAACTTGGTAGCTTTCCGCGTCAAACTCGTCAGTGGCAATGCTATCTTCGAAAAGTTCGCTATGAACCGTCTGTAATACCCTGCTAAACCAAGAAAACTCCTGACCTCTGAAACTGTATTTGGAATGGACCATTGCTTGATGGACTCAATCTTGGATGGATCAACAGATATTTCTTCTTTCGAAACAATATGGCCCAAAAATGCCACCTGCTCTAACCAGAACTCATATTTCTTTAATTTGGCATACAATTGCTTATCCCTCAACAGCTGCAACACAATCCTCAAATGCTCACGATGGAGTTCTCGTGTCTTTGAGTAGATCAAGATGTCATCAATAAAAACAATGACAAAAGTATCCAAATACGGCTTAAAGACACGATTCATCAAATCCATAAAAACTGAAGGAGCATTGGTTAGCCCAAACGACATCACCAAAAATTCATAATGGCCATACCTCGTTCTAAACGCAGTCTTTGGTATGTCCTCATTTTTCACCTTCAGTTGATGGTAACCGGACCGAAGGTCGATCTTCGAAAATATTGCTGCACCTTGCAATTGATCAAAGAGATCATCAATGCGTGGCAAAGGATATTTATTCTTCACTGTTACCTTGTTGAGTTCTCAGTAGTCAATACATAATCGCAATGATCCATCCTTCTTCTTTACGAACAAAACTGGAGCTCCCCACGGTGAGGAACTAGGTCGGATAAAACCTTTATCTAAAAGCTCCTGCAATTGAGTCTTCAATTCTTTCATTTCAGTATGAGCCATTCTGTATGGAGCCTTGGAAATTGGAGCTGTACCTGGAATTAAGTCAATAACAAACTCCACCTCTCGATCAGGTGGTAAACCAGGAACATCATCAGCAAACACGCCAGGATAATCCTGAACCACATCAATATCCTGTAATTGCAAATTACTTTACTGTCGCACATCAACCACTGAAGCTAGAAAACTCATACAACCTTTGTGCAACAACTTATTAGCTTGAAGGCAAGAAATAATAGGAATACCCATCGAAGAGCCTAGACCAACAAAGACATCACTATCATGGTCATCAGCTAAAAATTTCACTGTCTTGCCCACACAATCAATCACCGCACGATAAGCAGATAACCAATCCATTACCAAAATAACATCAAATGCAACCATCGGAATAACAATAAGATCATCAAACAATAATCTAGTACCCATTTGTACAGGACATGCCTTAATGATATTATTGGGACAAATTTCATCCCAGAGGGCAACACAATATTGAAGTGTAATGGCATAACAGTAGATTCAACAGATATAGAATGCATAAACACTTCAGACATAAAAAACGGGTTGCACCAGTGTCAATCAATGTAATTGCTTCTTTGCCGTAGATTAAAATATTACCTGATATCGCATAAGAATCAGGATTAACACTTTTCTTTGTCATAGCAAAAATTCTGCCTTGGACTTTTCCTTTGCCTGAGGAGAGAGGACATTTCAGTGCCGTGTGTCCCATCCCCTTGCATCTAAAACATCGTCCACTACCCACCAAACACTCACCCTTGTGTGGCTTTCCTTACTTAGGACATACCGGTCGTTCAGTATCAGAAGGAAGCACAGGAGGTTTAGAGCGATGCTCGATCTTACCCTTACCTTTGTGGCCACCACGAACATTTGCACTTGCACCTTGTCCTCTAGCTTGGAAAGCTTGCCTCCTCAACTGTCTCTCTTTCTCAATCTCTTGCTCATCATGCTCAGCAAGCAAAGCTCGCTCCACTATGTCTTGATATTTCACCACTTTGGACATATGAACATCTCTTCGAATCTCGGGCTTCAAACCACGAAGGAAGTGTTCTCCTTTATCTTTATCATTCTCAGCAATAAAATGAACAAAAACACATCCTTCCTCAAACTTCAACGTATACTCAGTAACAGACAAAGCATCCTGCCTCAATTCAAGAAATTCCTTCACCTTCTTGGCTTTTACTTCACGTGAAAAGTATTTGGCGTAAAATTACTCTTTGAACTCATCTCATTTTAACTCGCGTACATTGACAGTCACTTTTGTAGCTTCCCACCAGATGCGAGAAGATTTGACTAACATAAAAACAACACAACTAACCTTGTCTTGATTAATGAACTTCAAGTAATCAAATATAGCCTCCAATGATTTGACACATTCAAGAGCTACGAGTGGATCGGCACCACCTATAAACTATGGAGGGTTCATACGTCTGAAACGATCATATGCACCATCTTCAAAACTTTCCATTGTGCCTTGAACTCTTCCACGACCACGACCCTGAGTCGAGGTGTGCATGCTCAATAACTGTTGGATTTGTTCACCATGAACCTTTGCTTGTTCTTTCAATAGCCTACTAAATTCATCTACAACGTTTCCCGTCTTATCAATGGGAGGGGTCCTATCGTCCCCTTCAATAGTCTTTCGGTTGGGAGGCATATCCTATTTATATTGTCACTTTAACAATAGATAGGGATAAAGGATACATCAATGGCAATGAAATAGAAACAATTCTCAATGTTAAAATCAATAGATGCAGGATCGAAAACATACCGGATTGTCCTAGATAGAAGAAGTCATATATGGTCCGAAAAACTTTCGCTCTAATACCAATTGAAACAACCCCCTCTCATGACATTTAAATTTTAAAGGAAAAACGACGCGGAAGCATTTGAAATTAAACGGGAAAGAACATTAAATCATTTACATCATAAGCATTTTAAAAATTCGTCTACATAAACATTTACTTTTAAATCCTTCAAAAGAAAACCAAAAGTCTACATTATTCACCCCACAATTTCCAATCTAAAAGTTTTATAACAAAAGATCAAAAGTTTCCCTTCCATAGCTATATGACTTCTTCCTCCTCGGACAATCCGCTTTAATCCTTTTTATCACCTGCATCACATGACATTAACTGGAATGAGATAAAACTCAGTAAGCAGAAAGTTATACATAACAAATACATATACATAGGCTTGGCTTGGAACATGGCTATAGCAATGGCAATGAACAATGAATCAGTGGCAATGAACAATGAATCAATGGAAATAAACAATGAATAATACCATCTTCAATGAACAATAGATAAAAAAGCAGTATAGATGGTATTTCATGACATGAATTAAAGGAAAGGAAAAGAAATGAAATGATAGTTCTGTGACCTGTGAATGGTATCTCTTTGATATATAAATATATCAAAACTGTGAGAGATACTCATAATCATGTGATTGGCCAATGACATACATGTAATAACTATCATTCCTTGGCTTCAATTATAAGAAATTTCATTGAGGCAATTTAACAAATACTTGGTAGGCAACAATAGAGTACTAGCTCCTTATCAATGAATTCAATGATATTCTTGGATCATTGAACAAATAACAATACATACATCAATAATATGACAATGGAAGGAGCTAGACATCAATAAACATGGTTTATATACATATATATCATGTGAGCATTTTAAAGGGAAAGCTTCTACTTACAACCCACAATCACTTTGGTTGCTATGATGTTCTTTGAATGAATTCCTACAACACAATACATAATAACAACCAACAATCATCACCAATAACCATAGAAATGATAAAATTCAACTTAAACCTTCATTACTTCAAACCTTTCTAAGCTCAAAAGATAGAAACCTTACCTTGAAGCTTAGAAACTTAGTAGGAGAAGTTAAGAAATTCACTAAAATCCTTGACCTTTTAGTGGAGAAATATTGAAGAGAAAATTTGAGGGAGAAGAGAAGCTTGAACCGTTGGAAACTAATGGAGGAAGGAAGAATATAGTAGAAGCATCTAGAAAAGGCACATATAAGCCTTCATTCCCTAAAAAAACGTGTTTTCTATGCCATAGACATGGACCCCGTGCCCATTTCCATGTATAGGTCCGTGTACACTGGAAATCGCTCATTTTGCATGGCAAGACCCGGACCCCGTGTAGGGGTCCGTGTACAGGTCCGTGTACCCTCTGCCAAGGGCCAAAACTGCATTGTTTCTTCTAAATTAGCCAAAGTGGTAAACATGAAAGTTGTAGCCCTATGTGTTTGCTTGCATCTCCAATTAGCCTCATGTCATTTGAAGGTCTGAGGAAAAATTTATGTTCATTCTCCCAACATGTGTCAGTGCAGGAACAACGAAACAAACGACACACTTCGGGCCACTTTTGGCTCGCCTTTTCTAATGATTTGAACAAAACTCAAAACATGAAAGTTATAGCCTTATACCTTATCTTTTCAATGGAATTGGCCTCACATCAATTGGAGCAATAAACAAAACAATATACTAAAAAGCACAACAACTGCCACATTTTTTATACCGTTTCTGCACTTCCATTTCCTATTTGGCTCAAAATCAACTTTCTATTCTACCCATGCATTTCTTTAATCATCACCAACTTTGAACATAAAACCAAAACAATAACCATAAACAATGACCATATTTTAACCATTCCAATAAACATAACCATTATAATCTCAACCATCTAACCATATGAAATATCCATTACCATAATAAATCATAAATATCCAATAACCATATTTCCTAAACACCCAACCAAAAATAATATCATGAACAATAAAATGCTAAAAAGTTGGGATATTACAGCATGTTATTTTCTACGTGTTGATAAAATTGATTTTAATTAAAATCACTAGTGATTGGTTTTTGTAAACTGAAAGTTATTTTCTAGTTATTATTTTGCCCTGAGGCACCGTTGTGCAACTTGCACACAATTAATTCCGAATTATTTTAGGTTAAGCTATTTATTTGTGTTATATTATTCCTGAAACGTCTACTACTTAAAATACTGCTAGATATTTTTTTAAAAAAACAAAACTCAACACATGCATCTAAAAAGAATAGTCTTGCACTACTGAATAAAAATACTGAATTTAAATATCTTTGAACATGACAAATTTCTAAACTATTGTTTAAAAGTGTAGAACCCGTTAAATCAGACTACGTATAAGCTATGCATAATTACTATTATTTAAATTAAAATGATTTTTATGCATGAGGATTTAAATTCATTCTTTTAAAATTGGCTGAGTTATTATTATTTATTTTACGCAGTATTTTAGTTTTTATCTTTTCAGTTAAGTAAGTGAGGCCAGACTGGAGTTGGAGTATTAAGATAAAATTTAATGATAACAAAATATTCCTAAATTTAATTCAAGTTAAAGAACAATTTATTTTAAAGTAAAAAAAGGTTTAAAGATTTATTTAATTAATTAGAGTTAAGTAGTAAATAAATTTTTTTACGTTCAATACTTTAATTAAAAGCCTAAATTAAAATATGTGACATATTGAGATAAGTTAATCTAGGCTTATTTTATTTAAGAAATTGTAACTTAACATGTTAGTAAATTTAATTTAAAAATTGGTCATGCATGCAAGATAATGTCTATCCTAAATTAAGTTATTATTTCACTAAAATACATAATTAGTGTTTAAAATTTTAAAGAGTTAAAATTCATAATTTAAGCAATATTTCCCTCCATTTATTTAAGAAATTCTCGGCCACCCCTTAAGGACTTGGATTAAGTTTGACAACTCATTTTTTTTTATTCTTTTCCTTATCCATTCTTGGTAGATTAATCTCTTCAAGTTAATTCACCAATAATTAATAATTAAGCAATTTTTCTACCTTATTTTGAATGATAATTTCGGCCACCTCCTTGGTAGATTTGATTAAGTTTGTCAACTCACCCTTTTTAATTCATTTCTTTATCTTTTTTTGGAAGATAATTCCCTCAATTCTAATCACCAATAATTAGCAATTAAGAAATATTCTCTCTTATTTTGTTAAGCAAGAATCAGCCCTCTCATCCCCTAAAAATACCCCTAAAATCCCTTGATATCATTATCATTCCTTATCTCACAAACTCAAAGGATAGCAATATTCATTTCTTCCTTTTATCTTGCAAACTTTCCCTTCATTTTCCTAGTTATTCTCCTTCTCCATATTCTCGAAAATTTCAGAGTGAATTCAGAAAAAAAATCGGCTGAAGCAACAAGGAAAATAAGAGAGAAAAGTAGAAAAGAAAAGGAACTCCATCTCCGCCACGCCGTGTTCGTCGTATTCGTTTGTTTTCTTTCAAAACAAATTCAAGGCATGTCTATATTATTCGTTTCTCTTCAATCAAGTCAAATATATATATTTAAATCATGTTATGTTCGCAATTCATGAAGAAAAACAAAAATTTGACAGCAACTTTTCGAAAAACACATGCAGAATTTTCGGCCCTCTCACTTGTTCTTCACGAGTTGGATTATTTTTGTGTTCTCAGGGGTTGGCTCGGTTCCAGGCATTCAAGGCTGCATCTAGGCATGTACTAGAGTGTATTGGAGTCATGTTGGTCCGTTAGTTCAAGCCCCTACTCGCTGGATTCAAGACTTGACAGCAACTCCACCATAGTTGCAAGTTGAGTCTCGAAATTCTGGTTTTAATTGTTCAAGAAGGTTCGAATCTTGGTTGGCTTTTGGGCCTATAACAATGGTTAGGACCCTTTCTTAGCATGTCTAGGACATGACCAAGATGACCTTTCATGGCTTGGTTCATGATCCCATCGAAAGTTTAAACAAACAAGACAAGTCCCTCGGTTTCCTTCTTTTTCGGTTTGGGTGTGTGAGTTTCGAATTTAGGGTGTTGGTTGGATCTTGGTTGGCTTCTAGCCCTTAGCCACGGTTCACACAATACCTTGTGATGTCTAGATCATGCCATGGTCAATCATATGGCCACTGGAATGATATATGACAACAAAGTGAAGCAACACCCTCCACGGTACTGCATGGTGTTCTCGGGTGGAACTTCGAATTGTCGTAGGTGTTTGTTTGGATTACGGTTGGCCTAGGGCCCTTAGCCATGGTTCAAACCATACCTTAGGATTTTGGGAAGAGGCACTGGTTGGTGGTTCAAGACCCAATTACCATTAGCCTTGTAATCGAAGCGAAGCAAGCACAGTTGTTGCCTCTGGAATTTTACAACAGCTTTGCTGTGGTTCAGAGGTCACGTACGAGTTCTTGGTTGGCTTTTAGCCTATGGTTATGGACTGGACATTACCTCATTGAGTTAGAAAGGCCATGTTTTTAGCCGTTTGTTATTTGGTTAAGTTTAGAGGTCGTACGAGAATTTATGGTACAATGTGCCAAAGTGACTCTCGAAAGAGCGTTTTTCGATTTTGGCCTCCATTCACCACTTTCGTGCATTTCAGTTAGTATGGACATTATTTCATCATTTTAGGTGTATTTTAATCATGGCTAAATGATGGTTCAATGTGGGTTCGGGTTCATACGAATCCATGGTTGAATACTAAGTTGTTGGGCGTAATTCTCTCGTTTTTAGTTCGATTTTTGAAAGGTTGGTCAAGTTAAGTTTATTTACATGTTTCTTATGTTAGAATTAGGTCGCAGCGAGCCTGGGAACGATTCAACCCAATTGGTAAAATAAAACAGGATTTTAATTATATTACGTGCATAAAATATAAAATGTTTATTTTTGAGATACATGCGATATGTCTTGTGGCCACCTTACGCTTATGGGATTGCTTTATCCGGTGACTTACGACCGGTTTATTATTATGTATGGGTACGGATATCCAGTCCAAGGGTTGTGATGATTTCTACTGCCCAGTATACTGTGGTTTAGTCTGATCAGGCGCTCACGTTATGTTATGGGAGTTATGGGCCACTTGCGTAGAACATTATCTCAACAGAAAAATTATGATATGCTATTTTATGACAGGGCTCTATCGAGCAAACATGTTACGTACGATTTTCAGTTATGCACGTATTTATAATTACTCATGACACGATTTTTACGTTACGCTTTACGATATGATATTTTTACGTTGCATGCGATTTTATGATATATGTACTTGTTATCTATGATATATGCATGCTGAGTCTTTAGACTCACTAGACTTGATTGTTGTAGGTACTGATGAGGTCGAGACCGGGGGCGGGGACCAGTGAGCTAGCTTGGGTCGGTAGTAGTAGGAACCCGAGGACCTCATGCTTTAGTTTATTTATCATTATTATGCGAACTCATTTTTTTATCTTGTTGAATTATTTTAAGTTGTTGTTTTGAAACAAATAATTACTTCCGCTGCTATTTTAACTTTAAACTTTTTATCGGTTTATTATATGAATGAGGCATGTAATTTATTTTAATAAGAAAAATTTTAAATAATTCCGCAAATTTACAAATACGAAATACGGGCCTCTACAGCTGGTATCAGAGCCTATGTTCTTGTAAATGGTTGTACTACTACTGACCCCGAGAAGCTCATGAAGTCACGTCTTCGGTCTGTAAGTTTTACGTTTACGCATTTCGTTTAAAGCATGAAATATTTTAACAGCATGTTTTCATGAAATGTTTTATATCAAGATTATGATCATGCAGTATTTGTTTAAATTAAAGAAATAATAGAAATGATGCATGTTGGTTACGTATGGGTTGTATGTATGGAACAGTATGCCTCCTAGACGCATTCTCGAGTGCGCGAGAGATGATGAGCCTCGCCCGGAGGACGGTGAGGATCGTAGGCAGGAGAGAGATGCACCACCGGACATTAATGCCCAGATGCTAGTTGGGATGACTAGATTCTTCGCACAGTTTGCGGGCAATAATGCTGTGACAACC
This sequence comes from Primulina huaijiensis, assembly GCF_012295235.1. NCBI lineage: Eukaryota > Viridiplantae > Streptophyta > Magnoliopsida > Lamiales > Gesneriaceae > Primulina > Primulina huaijiensis. The sequence goes on from NC_133314.1 coordinate 7,203,360, forward strand.
AAGTCGACGGGGCCCGAGGCTACCTATGAGCGGTTTATGAAGATGCGGCCGACGGAGTTCTCAGGGACGTCAGATCCCATGATTGCCGAGGGCTGGATTAAGTCCCTCGAGGTTATTTTTGAGTTCATGGAGCTGGGAGATGAAGATAGGGTTCGTTGTGCAACCTATCGATTTGGAGGAGACGCCCGCGTATGGTGGGAAGGAGCATCCGTAGCCTTGAACTTGGCTACTCTGAGCGGGACGCGCTTCACGGAGGTATTCTACTCTAAATATTTTACTGACGAAGGGCGTTCCAGGTTGACCAGGGAGTTCATGACCCTGAGGCAGGGAGATATGACTGTTACGGAGTTTATCCGTAAGTTTGAGAGAGACCGCCAGGGCAAGCGACCAGTCCAAGTGCCGCACCGCCCTCCTCAGCAGCAGCATCAGAATAAGCGGCCTTTCCACGGTCCACACAGGAACAGAGGACAGCAGCAGCAGCAGTGACGGGCAGTCCCGAGGGCCGTTGAGTACCCAGTCTGTGCAAAGTGCTCGCGCCGTCACGCCGGAGTTTGTATGTATGGCTCAGGGAAGTGCTACAAATGTGGTAGTCCGGACCACCTACTGAATAATTGCCCTCAGGGGAGTCTGCCTACTCAAGGCAGAGTTTTTGCTCTCCATGCAGCGGAGACGAACCCAGAGACCATGCTCATGACAGGTATCTTAAAGCTTTAAGTTTGTATTTGAATTTCGATGTTTTGGGAGACTGGGTTAAGATTTTGAACTTAGAATTGCGATAGGATTGCATGCTCTAATCAGTGTTCTTTCGGTAATTTAGGTTAGTAGAACTTTGACATTCGCCTGTCTATAAGTTTAGTTCTCGTAATTATTGGGTTCAACTTGATGTTCCAACCTTTCAGGGAGAATTTTTATAGCGGGCTCAGCTACGAAAGCCTTGATAGATTCAGGGCTACTCATTCGTTCATTTCAGAGGTTTTTGCGAACTTCCTCAAGGTCAAGACCATTGGACTAAATGTGGCGTATTCGGTAGTATTACCTTCTGTAGAGGAGATGACAACTACTAATGTGATCCGAGACATAGACCTCCAGCTTCATGGCAATCTTGTTTATGCGGATCTGATAGTACTGCCGATGCCAGAGTTTGACATCATTCTGGGTATGGACTGGCTATTAAGGAACAGAGTTTTGATCGACTTTCAACGGAGATCTGTTCTAGTCCCATAGCCTGGGATGGAGCAGTTCTTATTCGAACCAGACAGGTACTTTCCTTTGCCGCGCATTATACCTTGTGTCCAGGCTAGGAAGCTCATGCGTAGAGGGTGTCGGGCGTTTTCAGCGACTTTTGTATCTGTTCCCGAGGCACCCAGTCAGTCAGCCTCCGATGTCCCAATTGTTAGGGATTTTCTAGATGTTTTTCTTGATGACGTCTCTGGTATGCCACCCGAGCAAGAGGTGGAGTTTTCTATTGAGCTTATGCCAGGTACGATACCGATCTCAAAAGCACCGTACCGATTAGCACCGACAAAGATGGCAGAAATGAAGAAGCAGATTCAGGAACTTCTTGACAAGGAGTTCATTCGCCTGAGTTTTTCACCACGGGGTGCGCCGGTCTTGTTTGTAAAGAAGAAGGATGGTTCGATGAGGCTTTGTATTGATTACCGGGAGTTGAACAGGGTTACAATGAAGAACAAGTACCCACTTCCGCGGATTGAAGATTTATTTGATTAGTTACAGGGAGCTTCAGTATTCTTAAAGATCGATTTGCGTTCCGGTTATCACCAGTTGAAGGGTGAAAGAAGCCGATGTTCTCAAGACTGCTTTCAGGACTTGTTACGGCCATTTTGAGTTCCTTGTGATGCCGTTCGGTTTGACGAATACGCCAGCGATCTTCATGGATCTCATGAATCGCGTATTTCAGCCGTATCTTGATCAGTTCGTGATAGTATTCATAGACGACATTCTCGTCTACTCAAAGAATCACGAGGAGCACAGCAGACTTCTGACCGCAGTTTTGCAGACCCTACAGAAGCATAAGTTATTCGCGAGGTTCAGTAAATGCGAATTCTGGTTAGAGAAGGTGGCATTCTTAGGCCACATCGTTTCTAACAGCGGTATTGAGGTAGACCCAGCGAAAGTTGCAGCAGTCAGAGATTGGGTTGTGCCGCAGAAAGCATCAGAGATCCGCAGTTTCCTTGGGCTAGCAGGATATTATCGAAAGTTTATTCAGGGATTCTCTTCCATCGCAGTTCCACTCACATCATTGACAAAGAAGAATGTTAAATTTGTGTTGAGCGATAAGTGTCAAAAGAGCTTCGATACTTTGAAGCAAGCTCTTATCTCAACACCAGTATTAGCCATGCCGTCAGGGCCCGGCGAGTTTGTTTTGTATACCGATGTTTCGAAGCTCGATTTAGGCGCAGTGTTGATGCAGCATGGGAAGGTAATAGCGTATGCTTCTCGTTAGTTGTAGACCCATGAGAAGAACTACCCTACCCACGATCTAGAGTTGGCAGCCGTAGTTTTTGCCTTGAAGATTTGGAGGCATTATTTGTACGGAGAGAAGTGCCAGATCTTTACCGACCATAAGAGCCTCAAGTACATCTTTACACAGAAAGAGCTGAATATGCGTCAGAGGCGTTGGTTAGAGCTAGTGAAGGACTATGACTGTGACATTAGCTACCACCCGGGCAAAGCTAATGTAGTTGTAGATGCGTTGAGCAGGAAAGTCGCAGTGATGGCTCATTTGACGATTTCGAGACCTTTTCAGTTTGAGATGCAGAGGTTTGATCTAGAGGCATACCCTCGAGGTAGAGTTTCCCGTCTATCTACTTTGACGATTCAGTCTTCTCTTCTGGATCGTATTCGCAGTGGGCTGTCAGCAGATGAGCAGCTGGCAAAGTGGAAGCATAGAGATGAGGCCAAGGGCAGTATCTTGTATACAGTTAGCGACGGTATTGTGAGATATCGAGGCAGAATGTGGGTTCCTAGCAGTGATTCTATTCGAGCAGATATTTTATCAGAGGCCCACATGTCGCCGTACTCTATTAAACCTGGGAGTACAAAGATGTACAAAGACATGCAGTTATTATAATGGTGGCCCGGAATGAAGAAGGATATCAGACGTTTTGTATCCGAGTGCCTGACTTGTCAGCTAGTGAAAGCGGAGCATCAGAGACCAGCAGGTATGCTCAAGCCTCTTCCTATTCCCGAGTGGAAGTGGGAGAATGTCACCATGGACTTCGTTGTCAGTTTGCCGAAGTCAGCCAGAGGATCAAATGCTATATGGGTGATTGTTGATCGTCTTACCAAATCAGCGCACTTCTTCCTATTAAGACGACTTTCACCATGATTCAGTATGCAGAGTTGTATATCCGGGAGATAGTTCGACTTCATGGTTTTCCCGTTTCTATCGTGTCTGACCGAGATCCTAGCATCACTTCCTCATTTTGGAAGAGTTTGCATTCGACTATGGGTACGAAGTTGTTTTCTAGCACAGCTTTCCACCCGCAGACAGATGGGCAGTCAGATAGAGTTATCTAGATTTTGGAGGATCTTCTCCATGCTTGTGTTATTGATTTCTCAGGGAGTTGAGAGTCGAAATTGCCGTTGGTAGAGTTCACCTAGAACAACAGTTTTCAGCCGTCTATAGATATGGCTCCGTATGAAGCACTGTATGGTCGCAAGTGCAGATCGCCTATTCATTGGGATGAAGTAGGGGAGAAAGCAGAATTGGGTCCGGAGATCATTCAGCAGACTGCCGATGTAGTAGTCAAGATCCGTGATAGGATGAGGACTCCTCAGAGTTGATAGAAGAGTTATGCAGATCAGAGAAGGAAAGATCTAGAGTTTGCCATTGGCGACCATGTTTTCGTGAAGGTAGCACCTATGAAAGGTGTCATGCGATTTGGGAAGAAAGAAAAGCTCAGTCCAAGATTCATCGGACCGTTTGAGATCCTCGACAGGGTTGGGACGTTAGCTTATCGTGTTGCTCTTCCGTCGAATCTGGCCGGAGTACACAATGTGTTCCACGTCTCTATGCTGAGGAAGGATATGGCAAATCCTTCACATGTCTTGAACTTCGAACCGTTGCAGCTCACTCCGAACCTGACTGATGAGGAAAGACCAGTGCAGATCTGAGACAGACAGGAAAAGAAGCTTCGGAACAAACTGGTTAAGCTAGTGAAAATCAAATGGCTTAATCATTCGGAGGAGAAAGCTACGTGGGAGTCTGAGCCAGAGATGAGGATTCGTTACCCCGAGTTGTTCGGTGAGTTTTTATTTCGAAGACGAAATTTTTTTTAAGGGGAGGAGAGTTGTAGAACCCGTTGAATCAGACTACGTACAAGCTATGCATAATTACTATTATTTAAATTAAAATGATTTTTATGCATGAGGATTTAAATTCATTCTTTTAAAATTGGTTGAGTTATTATTTATTTTACACAGTATTTTAGTTTTTATCTTTTCAGTTAAGTAAGTGAGGCCGGACTGGAGTTGGAGTATTAAGATAAAATTTAATGATAATTAAATATTCTTAAATTTAATTTAAGTCAAAGAATAATTTATTTTAATGTAAAAGAAGGTGTAAGGATTTATTTAATTAATTAGAGTTAAGTAGTAAATAAATTCTTTTATGTTCAATAATTTAATTAAAAGCCTAAATTAAAATATGTGACCAATTGAGATAAGTTAATCTAGGCTTATTTCATTTAAGAAATTGTAACTTAACATGTTCGTAAATTTAATTTAAAAATTGGCCATGCATGCAAGATAATGTCTATCCTAAATTAAGTTATTATTTCACTAAAATACATAATTAGTGTTTAAAACTTTAAAAAGTTAAAATTCATAATTTAAGCAATATTTCCCTCCATTTATTTAAGAAATTTTCGGCCACCCCTTAAGGACTTGGATTAAGTTTGACAACTCATTTTCTTTGATTCTTTTCCTTATCCATTCTTGGTAGATTAATCTCTTCAAGTTAATTCACCAATAATTAATAATTAAGCAATTTTTCTACCTTATTTTGAATGATAATTTCGGCCACCTCCTTGGTAGATTTTATTAAGTTTGTCAACTCACCCTTTTTAATTCATTTCATTATCTTTTCTTGGAAGATAATTCCCTCAATTTTAATCACCAATAAGTAGCAATTAAGCAATATTCTCCCTTATTTTGTTAAGCAAGAATCGGCCCTCTCATCCCCTCAAAATACCCCTCAAATCCCTTGATATCATTATCATTCCTTATCTCACAAACTCAAAGGATAGCAATATTCATTTCTCCCTTTTATCTTGCAAACTTTCCCTTCATTTCCCTAGCCATTCTCCTTCTCCATATTCTCGAAAATTTCAGAGTGAATACAGAAAAAAATCGGGTGAAGCAACAAGGAAAATAAGAGAGAAAAGTAGAAAAGAAAAGAAATTCCATCCCCGCCGCGTCGTGTTCGTCGTAATCGTTTGTTTTCTTTCAAAACAAATTCAAGGCATGTCTATATTATTCCTTTCTCTTCAATCAAGTCATATATATATTTTTAAATCATGTTATCTTCGCAATTCATGAAGAAAAACAAAAATTTGACAGCTACTTTTCGAAAAACACATGCAGAATTTTCGGCCCTCTCACTTGTTCTTCACGGGTTGGATTGTTTTTGTGATCTCAGGGGTTGGCTCGGTTCCAGGCATTCAAGGCTGCATCTAGGCATGTACTAGAGTGTATTGGAGTCATGTTGGTCCGTTAGTTCAAGCCCGTACTCTCTGGAGTCAAGACTTGACAGCAACTCCACCATAGTTGCAAGTTGAGTCTCGAAATTCTGGTTTTGATTGTTCAAGGAGGTTCGAATCTTGGTTGGCTTTTGGGCCCGTAACCATGGTTAGGACCCTTCCTTAGCATGTCTAGGACATGACCAAGATGACCTTTCATGGCTTGGTTCATGATCCCATCGAAAGTTTAAACAAACAAGACAAGTCCCTCGGATTCCTTCTTTTTCGGTTTGGGTTTGTGAGTTTCGAATTTAGGGTGTTGGGTGGATCTTGGTTGGCTTCTAGCCCTTAGCCACGGTTCACACAATACCTTGTGATGTCTATATCATGCCATGGTTGATCATATGGTCACTGGAATGATATATGACAACAAAGTGAAGCAACAACCTCCACGGTACAGCATGGTGTTCTCGGGTGGAGTTCGGATTGTCGTTGGTGTTTGTTGGGATTATGGTTGGCCTAGGGCTCTTAGCCATGGTTCAAACCATACCTTAGGATGTTGGGAAGAGGTACTGGTTGGTGGTTCAAGCCCCAATGACCATTAGCCTTGTAATCAAAGCGAAGCAAGCACAGTTGTTGCCACTGGAATTTTACAGCAGCTTTGCTGCGGTTCAGAGGTCACGTACGAGTTCTTGGTTGGGAACGATTCAACCCAATTGGTAAAATAAAACAGGATTTTAATTATATTACGTGCATAGAATATAAAATGTTTATTTTTGAGATACATGCGATATGTCTTGTGGCCACCTTACGCTTATGGGATTGCTTCATCTGGTGACTTACGATCGGTTTATGATTATGTATGGGTACGGATATCAAGTCCAAGGGCTGTGATGATTTCTACCGCCCAGTATACTGTGGTTTAGTTTGATCAGACGCTCACGTTATGTTATGGGAGTTATGGGCCACTTGCGTAGAACATTATCTCAACGGAAAAATTATGATATGCTATTTTATGACAGGTGATGAAACTTAAAATTAATAATTTATTATATGTTAAAATCAATATTTTAAAATTTAAGTTTCATTAAAATTATAAAATTATGTTATTTTAGTATTGTGTGTTTATATTTAAATGTCTTACTAAATATGTTTTATTTTCAGGTTTTCTACGTGTTGATAAAATAATGATAACTCAAGATAAAAAATTCAAATGGAGGTGATTTAAATATTTTTGGAATCCTTGAGAAGTTATCTACAACTTTGCAGAAGACATGATTGCCTAAAAAGTTGGTTAAGATGATCAAATTGTGAAAATATCAAAAGGAGGACAAATTTACTTTCACCATGACCAGCATATAGTAAAAAAATCATAACTATTTCAATATTTAACCAAATGAGGTGAACCAAGTGGTCAAATTCATCTACAGACAATTCCCCACATATTTGCTGTTTTGAGCTGAGTCAAATTCGGTGATTAAAGTCGTAGAACAAAGCATTGAAAGAAGGGGCATGAAATTGAAGTTGGAGGAGACAAAGACTACTATTACAACTACATTGCATTAATAGAATTTTCGACCCTTTCTCTCATTTGGCCTATAAATAGAGGCCTTGTGCTAGCTTGAGAATCATTCTATCTCATTGTAAAATATAGTGTGAGTGTGTATAAAAGTTCTAAGTTCTAATATATTTTTCATTTTCCAAATTATGAGTGATGTTTTTAGTGTTGATCAAAAGTAAGTTCATGGAAAGCTAAATCTATTATGTCAAGGTGAAGAGGATGAATTCTTGGTGAAGTAAGATTGTTTATATTTTGTATATTCTTTCTTTATTTCTTTTCATTTTGCTAATTTCTTTTTATTGTAGGTATAAAAATGAATTATTTGTTGTTATCAATTTACATCAAATGCTTGATACCATTTAAGTGGTTATCTTGATTTGTTGTTTAATTTTGATACAATAAATATTTCATCAATTATTATTATTATATTATACATATATATATATATATATATATATATAAATATAATTATATCATATGTTTTATTTATAAGATAGCGTGGCTCTGCCGGTTGTTCTAAATGAAATATAATGATTTAATTTAACATTTATTTTATGCAGTTATATATTTATATAGTTATATATATAATCATAGGTACCATATATAAAATATCGGTGAATTCGGTATTTTCTATAGTGGGAACTATATTATATAGGTGTGTGTTTAAATATTTTTATTTTCTTGGAACCATTATTTATGGTGGTTTCCTTTGTTTTAATTTTAGTTAAACAATATTGCATAAACCAAGAATAAATCCTCGAGCCTTGACAAAATTTATAATTTGTAAACTTCGTTCTTGCATTTGGTAATCTATAAATTAATAAATTAAAACTTAAAATAACCTCTCTGTGGATCGATCTCGTACTTACGAAATATATTACTTGCAGACAACCTACACTTGGGTGAATTATAATTTGAGTAGTAGCAAGTTTTTGTCGCCGTTGCCGGGGAGGTATAGATTAAGTTTATATTTGTTAATTATGTTTTATTTATAAGTATTGTGTTTTTTTTTGTATGAGTATTTGGAGTCGGAAAAAAGTGGTAGACTTATTCGAGTATCTGAAAAAAATTTAAACATGGATGATAATTCAAATAATCAAGATAATGATAACAATAATAATAATAATAATAATCAAGAACATGATCAATTAAGAACACTTAGGTACCATATGAACCCTATTAGAACTAGTGCCCCATCTTGTTTAGTTTTTCCTCCGATGCATCTAATTTTAACTTTAAACCTCAAATTATTCAAATTTTACCAAATTTTCATGGCTTAGATTCTGAAAATCCATATTTACATCTAAGAGAATTTGAGGAAGTTTGTAACACTTATAATGATCAAAATTGTAGCATGGATATAGTTCGATTAAAGCTTTTCCCTTTTTCTTTAAAAGATAAAGCTAAAACATGGCTACAAAATTTGAGATCAAGTTCAATAAGATCATGGGAAGAAATGCAACAACAATTTCTCAAAAA
>NC_133314.1:7213146-7213802 GCF_012295235.1 Primulina huaijiensis
AAAATGCAATTGGATGGACTTTGAAAGATATAAAAGGTATAAATCCTTTAATTTGCACACATAAAATTCATTTGGAAGAAAATGCTAAAACATATCAACAACCACAAAGAAGGTTAAATCCACACATGAAAGAAGTTGTTAAGAATGAAGTATTAAAACTATTAGACGCTGGAATTATCTATCAAATCTCAGATAGTAAATGGGTAAGTCCAACACAAGTAGTACCTAAAAAGTCAGGCATCATTGTTACAAAAAATGAAAAGGGAGAGTTATTACAAGCTAGGATTCTATCTAGTTGGCGTATGTGTATTGATTATAGAAAATTAAATGATGCAACTAGAAAAGATCATTTCCCACTACCATTTTTAGATCAAATTCTAGAAAAAGTACCAGGAAATTCTTTTTACTGTTTTCTTGATGGTTATTCGGGGAATTATCAAATACCTATATCGTTAGAAGATCAAGAAAAAACTACTTTCACTTGTCCTTTCGGAACTTTTGCATTTAAAAGAATGCCATTTGGTTTATGTAATGCTCCGGCTACTTTTCAAAGATGCATGTTAAGTATTTTCAGTGATATGATTGAAGAATTTGTAGAAGTTTTTATGGATGATATAACTGTTTTTGGAAACTCATTTGAAAATTGTATTAAACAC
>NC_133314.1:7217530-7219087 GCF_012295235.1 Primulina huaijiensis
AACACATCTATTATACATTTTATATAAATATATATATATAATTGTGTGTGTTTTCAAATAAAATAATTTCTAAACTTTTTATGATAATATAGTTAAAAGATATGGTTTGTATGGTTGTTAACATGTATAATTGAAAAAATTCTTTTTGTTAAAGTATAATATATACTCACATATCTTTTGTGAGTAAGTGGTAAGAAATAAGAAAATAATTAATAAACTTTTATTGATTATTAAAAAATTGCTAATTACAAGAATATAACTCCCCTATAAAAAAAAATAGAAGATAAATAACGGACTGCAAAGTTCTTTGTTCATTGTAATTGTTTTTTTTTAGATTTGATTGATGTACTATAAATGTGTTCTAAAAAAAAAATCCGTCAATCAATATTTCTAAAAAAAAAGATTTGTTTGTGTTGGATAAGTTTCAAAGGTAGTCGAATGTATCCATTATATAAATGTTTATATATGTAAACATTTATGTTAGAATGTTTGGAAAAAAAAATTATGTAATTGTAAAACTTTGCAGTCACGTTAATTAAAAAAAAAGAAAAAGAAAAAAAAAAGAGAGAAAAAAAGGAGATTTTTATTCTTTGTAAATTTTCCTATTTTGTTTTCAATATTTGTTTATTTAATTGTCTGCTTTACTAATTAGCCTTTTTCAATGAGAGTTAATATTCAGTCCAACTCCATGAGTGTAAATCAGCTATCCATTAAATATTTTGACCTGAAAGAATATGGAGTTGAGGCTTTTACAAAAAAATTCTCGATATTATACATGTTATGGTGGGTGGTGTGAATTATCTTTTTGACTATATTATCATAAAAAAATTTAGAAATTAAAAAAAAAATATATATATTGTTACTTTAATATATTATGTGAAAATAATAATAAAAAGACATCTAATTATATATTTGTAAAGGCCCGTATTTTGTATTCATAAATTTGCGGAATTATTGAATTTTTCTAAATAAATAAATAACTTGCCCAATTTATAAAATAAACACGTAAAAAAAATATTTTAACTTTAAACTAACAGCGGAAGTCAACATAATATCTCAAACAACAATTTAAAAATAATCCAACATGTAAAATCGAGTTTGAATAATAAAAGGTGTATAAATTAAATCATGAGGTCCTCGGGTTTACTACTGCTGCCACAAGATCGCTCACTGGTCTACGCCCTCCGTCTCAACCTCATCAGTACCTACAACAATCAAGTCTAGTGAGTCTAAAGACTCAACATGTATATATCGTGAATAACAAGTAAATATATCATAAAATCGCATGCAACGTAAAAATATAGTATCGTAAAGCGCATGGTGAAAATCGTATCATGAATAATTATAACTACGTGCATATCTGAAAATCATACGTAAAAGCTTTGCTCAATAGAGCTCTGTCATGTCATATCATAATTTTCTGGTAGAGATAATGTTTCTAAGCAAGTGGCCCATAACATAACGTAAGCGCCTGATCAGACTAAACCACAGTATACTGGGCGGTAGAGATCAATCACAGCCCTTGGACTGGATGTCCGTACCCATACATAATCATAA
>NC_133314.1:7219948-7370798 GCF_012295235.1 Primulina huaijiensis
TTTAGACAATAGCGTGGCTCTGTCGGTTGTTCTAAATGAAATATAATGATTTAATTTAACATTTATTTTATGCAGTTATATATTTATATAGTTATATATATAATCATAGGTACCATATATAAAATATCGGTGAATTCGGTATTTTCTATAGTGGGAACTATATTATATTAGGTGTGTATTTAAATATTTTTATTTTCTTGGAACTATTATTTATGGTGGTTTCCTTTGTTTTATTTTAGTTAAACAATATTGCATAAACCAAGAATAAATCCTCGAGCCTTGACAAAATTTATAATTTGTAAACTTCGTTCTTGCATTTGATAATCTATAAATTAATAAATTTAAACTTAAAATAACCTCTCTGTGGATCGATCTCGTACTTACGAAATATATTATTTGCAGACAACCTACACTTGGGTGAATTATAATTTAAGTAGTAGCAACAGGGCTCTATCGAGCAAATATGTTACGTACGATTTTCAGTTATGCACGTATTTATAAGTACTCATGACACGATTTTTACGTTACGCTTTACGATATAATATTTTTATGTTGCATGCGATTTTATGATATATGTACTTGTTATCCATGATATATGCATGCTGAGTCTTTAGACTCACTAGACTTGATTGTTGTAGGTACTGATGAGGTCGAGACCGGGGGCGGGGACCAGTGAGCTAGCTTGGGTCGGCAGTAGTATGAACTCGAGGACCTCATGCTTCAGTTTATTTATCATTATTATGCAAACTCATTTTTTTATCTTGTTGAATTATTTTAAGTTGTTGTTTTGAAACAAATATTTACTTCCGCTGCTATTTTAACATTAAACTTTTTATCAGTTTATTTTATGAATGAGGCATGTAATTTATTTTAATAAGAAAAATTTTAAATAATTCCGTAAATTTACAAATACGAAATACGGGCCTCTACAAAAAGAGTTCACAGAAATAACATACAAAGTCCTGAAAACCATCAACATATACAAACGTAAGTGTATAAAAAAATATCCATGGTTCCTCCTAATTCATAAACGTAATGTGCTGAAAAAGTATGGTTCTCATGTTAGCGTGCTCACATCCAGCCCGGCTATTCAGTCTTCGGCGCCTCCAGTCTCCTCATCAATATTCTCACCTGCATCATTCACACCTAATGAGTCTAAAGACTCAACACACCTTAATCGTTATCACAAGTACATATACATAACATGCAACCGTGAAAAGTACTGTAATCAACATACATTTCATGATCTTAATAGCATGAACTTAAACATATCGTGTCAAAGCATAACTTTTCCAAAACATTTCTCAACATATCAGCATATATATATTCATTTTGTTTATTTGAATTCCGTTCATTAATTGTGTGACTTTCGTATTATCGTATTAGTCGATGGATCCATCTATGTAAAAAAGCAGTGTCCGTCAGCGGGGACATCAGCGATAGTATTACCCATCCACTGAGCATTGGCCTTACATGTCATCGTATTTTCGTATCATCATATTAGTCACAACCAACTCTCTTCCTTCAAAAGCACGTCATCGTATTCATTACTTATAAAAATAATGCATATACGTAAATTTCCTTAAAACCAAGCATGCAACGTATTTTTATATTTTAAAAAAAAATTCATGTTCGTGATATCATAAACATTTAAAACATGAAATTTTTGTGATCAGGGCGCTGCCAGTATTGCTAACTCGACTCGGATGCAAAATGACCATTTTGTCCCTGGAAACCCTAATTGACCTTTTTACCCCTTGACCTCAAAATTTCGAACCAAAGCCAGCCAAACACCTCAAAACATATTTATAATCGTTTCTTAGACGCAAACTCGAGCATGTTTCATAACTTATACGATTCGTTTTAAAACTTGGACCAGGGTCTCGGTTTTAACCCAAATTAACCCAAAACTCAACCAAATCTTTCCAAACTTAAACACACCTAACAGCCCCTAACCGACCATATTCCAGCCATTTTGAACCCCCTAAGCTTGGCTGCAACCTGCTGGAAAAATCTGTACGTATAAGCCCTAACCCTAGTTGCACCCACGGCCCCAAATTTGATCCTCGACCAAAAACCAACGTGTCCAGCCCTCAACCAACTATCCTAAGACCAAGATCAAGCCGTGGACTCACTACTGGACCAACCAAATCCATGCATACAGCCGCCTGCACGCGAGTTGCTTGGCTTGTCCGAAATTCACCCTAACCTTCCACATACCCTTCGCATCGTCCCTAGCCTCATGACCTGCAGCCCATGACTTCCCAGCCTTGACACAGACCCAACAGGGTGTGAACCATGGCCTGGATCAAGCCCCTGCATGCAACTCCCATCCTTTCCCCTGTTCTAGCCATATCGAGCCTTACCCTACACCAAACCCATCGGCCTTCACCTTATCTCGATCGAACCTCGACTCCAGCACTTAGATACCCTAAGCTTCGACGTGTTCAGCCCCCTAGCATCACAAATCTGCAGCCCCTTACATGACAACAACAAAAACCGTGAGTTATGTCAACAAATGCATATTTCGTGACAAATTGATGCACAAACAATACAACATAAATATTTAAACACTCCTCATGCAAACACACACACATCAACATATATTAGCGTGAATGATGAGGAAAAGAATGATTTATGGCGTGCCTTTGCGAATATGCGCTCGAAACCTTTGCATAGAACGTGCACCGGAGAGACAGAGAGGGGTTTCTTGAAAAGTTTGAGAGAAAAACGAAGGAGAAGCTGATGAATAATCTCGAAAAGCTGCTGCTGCTGAGGAGAGGGGCGTCCGTGTGTTTGTGAGGGAGTGTAGGTAGGTTTAGGAATTTTAAAATGTATTGTTTAAGTTGCATAATTATTCAATAATAGGCCCTTAATAAAAATTAAAGGGGTTAAAAGGATTTTAAGCCCATTAAACAATAAAATAATCCCATCAAGCCCAATAGCACTCCCGAAAAATATTTCGTTTAGGTACGTTTTTGAAAATATTGCCCGAACCGTCAAAAAGTTCTCTGACTGCTAAAATTTACGTACCGGTTAAAAATATGACCCGACGAGTAAAAATACCCAACCAAGGCCCATTTTTTAAAATCACACTTAATTATACCATATATTAAATAAATAAAAATAATTATTTAACAAAAATATTTTTCCTAAATATCCCCGATCTTTGTTCCTCGTTCGAGCGCGAAATACAACTTAAAGCCCTAATACATAAAACTTTAAATAAACCATGAACTAAACCACATATCCATGCAATAATCATGAAATAAAATAATTAAACACATATTTTAGTAAAACCCTATATTGCATGCAGTCAAGTTACGTAGTTCGAATTTCTTAGACCTTACAATTTCACTGCGTGTTGTGTCAAGTGTTACGACATTTTGAACAACATTGAAATCGGATACACACAAATTCTCATATAACCTTTGTAATTTATGTTAAAAAAAATATACCTCATACCAAAAAGTGGTATCAGAGCCTTCTCTTGATATACTAAGTGTTGATCCTGATTATTTTGTTTAACAGGTCTCTTTGTGAAACGACCTCAAACTTTTTTTCTAATCATAAATCATAAACTCTAAAATAATAAACTAAATAAAATAAGTTAACATAATCAAAAATCATAATAATTAACATATGAAATCTCAAGTGCATAAAATAATTCTCTAAAACGCTAACTAACAAAAACTCCTAAATCGACCTTTATAAAGATCAATTAACAATAAAATAAAGTATAAAAATATCTCTAATAAAAATCGTTAACATAATCTTTAAATCATTAATCTATCAAGCTAGTGCAGAAATAAAAAGGCCCTCGGGTATGTACTGCTGCACTCGATCCACTCAATTGTCACCGCCTCCCATAGGCCATAAATAATCAAATCATGCATCATACAAACATAGTGAGTTTAAAAACTCGCCACGCTCTAAACATGGATAACAAATAATATATATACAATCACGTGCATTAAAATCATATTTTTATTTAAAATAGCTTTTAAACATAAATAACCATTTAAAATCAGTTAAGCATAATTAAATCATAAATAGCAAAATCATTTTAAAATAACTTTAAGCATAAATAAATATTTTAAAATCATTTAAAAATAGCTTTAATCATCATAATAAATCATATATCATAAAATCAATTTAATCAGAAAGCTTTCAATCATATATCATTTTGGGTGAAGTTTGATCCTTGAAAATGATTAGCTTTTATCCTTCGGTCGACTGATCAGTCTTCAGCTGTACATGGCCCATGGGGTTGTGCACTAGGCTCCACCATGGAAATATGACCGTCGCGGCTCTCTCGAGGGCCTTCTCCCATAGACGGACTCTCTCTGGGATCTTTTCCCATAAATGGGCTCCCTCTGGGCCTTCTCCCCTAAATGGGCTCCCTCTAAGCCTTTTTCCCTCACGACATCCCCATAAAATTGTAAGTTGACCGTCCTCACATAAATGGATCCCTCACAAATGATATATCATATTTCACAATCAATTCACATCCCTCAAAATAATTTTCTTTTTCTTTCAAAATCATAAAATAGCATAATTTTCCAAAAATAACATTTTTGATAGTAAAAATTGCACACCTTTACCATAAATCCTAAAATAACATATTATCATCAAAATAATCGTAATAAATTATAAAATATCATTTAACATGCATTACGATCCTTCGGGACGCTGCCAAGCTTTTAGGTATTTGCCTAAGTGTAAAATTACTGTTTTGCTCCTAGACGTAAAAATTCTCGAATTTATCTTTTTCTTACTTTTAATGACATGGGCTTATTCTAGATAATTAGAAGACAACAGCCGTGCGTTTCCCAGCTCTCTCAGCCTCTCTCGAGGCAGCGGCCAACCCAGCCACTGCCCATCATCCTTAGACCCTATAGGACCTACCTAGCTCGCCCAAGCCCCAGCAGCGAGCCCCCATGGCCGCTGCTGCACATACACGAGCGTGGGGGAGAGTCCCTCTTCACGTGGACTCTTCCCCAGCCTAAAGCTCGAACCCTAGCTTCCCTAGGACTCTTCCTAGGACCTAACCACGACCCTTAGGACCCAACCTCCAGACATGGTCGAGCCCCAAGTGCCCATGCATCACTGCCAAGTCTCTTGAATTTTGCACAAACCCATAACTCACGGTTCCTTCTCTGATAGATTTCTACGGTTGTTCCATCCTGTTCTTCCTTTAAATCTATCATGTTTCGACCAATTTTCATTCATATAGCATCCTAATTTTGCAGCGTACTCGTATGATTCAAAACTTTTTTCATAAAAGCGCAAAAATGTCGTATAAACGTTCTACTGTAAAAATTATCAAATACCTATTTTATTAATGCATAAACAATTAAAACACACATATTATGATTTTTATAATGTTTAAAAGGGTTTAGGAAACGGGCCTTTGCGTTTATAACGCTCGAATAAACGATCGTTCGTGAGGGTGCGACGTCGGACGGCCGGACGACGAAGAACACAAGCCTTTTCCTTCCTCTTAATCCTCGAAAATTTGTGTGTGCTTTAGGCGTATTTTCGGCTGATAAAAGAAGGAATTGTGGTGTTTTGAAAGCCTAGGTCACTTATTTATAAATAATTAACATGTTAATGGGATTTGATTTTGGATTTGCAAAATTAAGGGTAATTGAGCCTATTTAAATTAATTAAATTGGGCCCAATAACACTTAATTAATTAAATAATACAAGTTTATCAAATAATTTTCCATAAAATAATATTTTTGATCTTTTAAAACTCCTTGTTTGCCCAAAACCGACTTCTCGGGAAAAAATCGAGCTCGACTCGTAAAATATTTCGAACTCCAACATTTTTAGGAAAATTAAATTATTTTTAATCATATTAGGAAGCCTTTCCATAAGTTAATGAAAAATAAATATTCTTGTCTTGGTCGTCTCAGGTTTCCTTTCCCCTACCTATTATCGAATATTCGGGTAAAATCCTTAATTTCATGTAATCTTGTCATTTTATTATTTAATCATGTAATCCTACCTTAATCATTTGCTAAACATCATGCTAGCATTTAAAATCAATTAAATAAAACAATTAAGCAATTAAAACAATTTGCATGCATGTGGTTTACGTAGGTTGGTTTTTCGGACGTTACACTTTGATAGATGCGTCACTCGTAAACGCAGCACTTCGACCACCTATTTTGGATGGATCAAACTACGGTCTATGAAAGGTGAAGATTGGAATATATATTAAATCCATAGATGAACGAGCTTGACAGTAGTTGGAGTCCACCAAAAAGGATAGACGAAGATGGTGATACCCTGATAAAGCCTGAAAATGAGTGGAATTTTGAGGAAGTACAGATCTCGAACCACAACTCGAAGGCCCTAAATGCCATTTTCACCTCAATCGATCTGAACATGTTCAGCCTAATCACAAGCTGTGTATCAGCTAAGGATGCTTGGGAAATTATCCAAAAACACTGTGAAGGCTCGGAAAGTGTGAGAAGAACGAAACTAAGAATGCTGGCATCCAAATTTGAGAATCTGAGGATGGAAGAAACTGAATCTATCATTGACTATGACAGACGCCTCAGAGAGATTTTCGATGAAGCTTTTAGCCTAGGCGATCCAATCTCAAATGAAATGTTGGTCAGCAAAGTTCTCAGATCATTTCCAACGGTTCAACATCAAAATTTGTGCAATTGATGAAGCAAATGATACAACTCTAATTGCACTGGAGGAATTGATAAGCTCTCTCCGAACCTTCAAGATGAACATGGATATGCAAAAGAAGGACAAAGGTAAAACGATCGCTTTCCAGGTATCAAATGACTCCTATAATGATCTCCTTCAGTTGTCACAAGAAGTAAATGAGTCGGACCTTTGTGGAGACTCTATTTTATATATCACAAAGAAGTTTGAGACTATTTGAAAAAGATCAGGTAAAAAAAGAAGACTGGACAACCATCTAAATTTTCTAGCATCACTGCCCTAGAAAAACCTCAGAAGTTTATAGTCCAAGGACATTTTCGGCAAAAGAATGAAGGGAAGAACCAGATGTATCCAAAAAAGTTTGACTCTGTGCAATGCAGAGAATGTTAGGGCTTTGGACATTATGCCAACGAATGTGCAAACTGATCCTGCAAAAATAAAAGACCTAATGTTTCTGTGAGTGATGAGGAATCTGATGAGGAGGAAAAGTCAAATGAAGAAGATAATGAAACCTCCTTGACAGCACTCCTGAAGAAAAGTGTTGGTTACAAGTGAATCCCTTCGGTGTTGCCTTAGGTGTTGCTATACCTGGGCACAACCCCTGTTCAGAATCATTCTGTCTAAAATCAGTATCTTCTAAAATTTTGAAGATAGAAGAAGAAGTCGAAGCTGATGAAGAAGAAATCTCTCTTGAGAGTGTACAGAAACTATATGAAGAGTTGTATGCTGATTGGATTAAAAGAAATAAGTTTAACTCAACTCTCATAAAGGAGAACATTGAGCTGAAAACTGTGGTTGTCAAATTCGAAGTAATCCTGAGCAAAAAAGACTTAGAACTGTGCAAAATCAAGATGAACTTCAGAAGACAACTGAGACACTAACTAAGTTCAATTCGAGCACATCTAAGCTTGAATCCATACTTTTAATGGGAAGAGATGACAATAAATATTTAGGTTTCAAAGAAAGTGTGTTTGAAATTGGTGAATCATCTAAATCAAATGTTTTTTGTGAAAAGAAAAGCTGATTCTACAAAACAGTCACAATCCACATCCTCGAGTAAAAGTCCTCCACCAAAAGGACAACCTGCTGCACCTGTTTCGAAGCAAAGAAAACACATGTATGTGTGTCATTACAGCTTTAAGAATGGACATATCAGGCCCTACTGTGTTAAACTTAGGGAAGACTGCATGAATACAAAGGTGAATCAGATGTTGCCCCGAATGTTGCCCAACACTTACTGCAACATCCCCACCCGTCGACCTTCAGTAAGACAAATTTGGGTAAAAAATGTATTTAAATCATACTTTAAGGTGTAAATGGGCCTTGAATTAAAATCAAAGGGATTAAAATGGTTTTAGGCCTATTATACAATAAAATAAACCTGTCAAGCCCAATAACACCCTTGAAAAATATTTCGTTTAGGTAAGTTTTTGAAAATATTGCCCGAACCCTCAAAAAGTCCTCTGACTCGATAAAATTTGCGTGCTAGTTAAAAATATGACCCGACGAGCAAAAATACCCAACCAAGGCCCATTTTCGAAAATCACACTTAATTATACCACATATTAAATAATTATTTAATAACAAAACATTTTCCTGATTATCCCAGGTCTCCGTTCCTCGTTCGAGCGCGAAATGAAACTTAAAGCCCTAATGCATGAAACTTTAAATAAAACATGAAGTGACATACATAATCAAGTCTTTAAAGCTTTAAAATAATTAAACACGTATTTTAGTAAAAACCCTAGATTGCATGTAGTCAGGTTACGTAGTTTGAATTTCCTAGACCTTACAGTTCTCCCCTCCTCAAACAGAATTTCATCCTCGAAATTTAAGACGTACTGAATAACTCCAGGTAGCGACTCCGCATCTCGATCTCAGTCTCCAAGTAGCATCCTCCTTTGAATGAATCTGCCACTTGATTTTGACCATGTGGATGACCTTATTCCGGAGCCTCCTCTCCTGCCTATCAAATATCTGAGTGGGTCTTTCTTTGAAAGACAGGTTCGATGTCAACTGTAGTGGCTCATAATTCAGTACATACGAAGGGTTCGACAAGTACTTCCTCAGAATCGAGACGTGGAACACATTATGAACTCTAACCAAATTCGGCGGTAAAGCAACTCTATATGTGAGTGTCCCAACTTTCTCTAGGATCTCGAATGATTCTATGAATCTAGGGTTGAACTTGTCATTTTTTCCAGATCTCATCACACCTTTCATCGGTGCGACTTTCACAAATACATGATCCCCTACTACGCCTCTGATCTGCATAATTCTTCTATTGGCTATGAGCGGTCTTCATCCTGTCTCGGATCTTGACCACTAACTCTGCAGTCTAACTGACAATATCCGGTCCCAACTTTGCCCTCTCTCCTACCTCGTCCCAGTAAATTGGTGACCTACACTTCCTCCCGCACAATGCCTCATATGGAGCCATAACGATAAATGACTAATAGCTGTTGTTATACGTGAACTCCACGAGAGGTAACTTCAACTCCCAGCTGTCCTGGAAGTCGATCATGCAAGCTGTGAGTAGGTCTTCCAAAATTTGAATCACTCTCTATGACTGTCCGTTGGTTTGAGGATGGAAGGCAGTATTGAATAGCAGCTTAGTACCCAATACCTGATGTAGACTCTTCTAGAATGCAGACGTGAACCTCGGATCCCTATATGACACGATGGACACCGGAATCCCATGCAATCTGACTATTTCTCTGATATATAGCTCTGTGTACTGAGTCATGATGAAAGTCTTCCTGATCGATAGAAAGTGTGTTGATTTAGTGAGCTGATCAACTATCACCCACATAGCATTTTATCCTCCAGTTGACCTCGGTAGTCTTGTCCCAAAGTTCATGGTAATGTTCTCCAATTTTCACTCGGGAATAGGGAGTGGTCTCAGCTTCCCTGCATGTCTCTGATGCTCTGCCTTGATCTGCTGACACGTCAAACACTCGGAGACGAAACACAGAATATCTCACTTCATGCCCGGCCACCAATAAAGAGTTTGTAAATCCTTATACATCTTCGTACTCCCTGGGTGGATGGAGTACGAGGTGCTGTGGGCCTCACTCATGATATCTGCTCTCAGGGAATCATTGCTAGGAACCCACCGTTGGTCACGATATCTGACTATGCCGTCCTCAATTGTATACAACCTCATGCCCTTAGGCTCATCCCTCTGTCTCTATTTCTGTAACTGCTCATCAGAAACCTGCCATGCTCGGATCCTGTCCCTCAGTGTCGACGGCACTGTCACGATAGAAAGACTAGGGGCATCGCCCCCGGCATAAACCGCAAGCTCAAACCTCTGAATTCCTGCCTCAAACGATCTTTGTACAGACAACTTAGCGATCACTGTATTCTTCCTGCTCAAGGCATCTGCAACCACATTAGCCTTACCTGGATGGTAGCCAATGTCACAGTCATATTCCTTCACTAGCTCTAGCCACCTCCGTTGTCTCATGTTCAGCTCTTTCTTTGTGAAGAAGTAATTCAGACTCTTGTGATCAGTGAAAATATTGCACTTCTCTCCATACAGATAGTGCCTCCATATCTTCAGTACAAACTCTCCTTACCCTGATGACATAGCTAGAACTAGCGCTGTAGTCAATATCTGCTTCAGCCTATCAAAACTCTCCTGGCACTCTGATCTCCGGCTGAATTTTGCATTCTTCTTCGTCAAGGCGGTCATAGGCACCGCAATACAAGAAAAACCCTGAATGAACTTCTAGTAGTATCCAGCCAACCCCAAGCGATTTCGGATCTCTGTCACACTCTTTGGCACTAGACAATCTCGGACTGCCTCAACCTTACTGGGATCGACCTCCACTCAATCTCGGGATATGATGTGGCCCAAGAATGCCACTCTGTCTAGCCAGAACTCGCCCTTACTGAACTTGGCATACAGCCGTCTGTCCTGTAAAGTCTGCAGTAAGGTCCTCAAATGCTGACTGTGCTCCTCTATGTTCTTCGAATAATTCAGTATGTCATCTATTAAAACTATGACGAACCAATCCAAATACGACTGAAATAGGCGATTCATGAGATCCATGAATATCGTTGGAGCGTTCGTCAGTCAGAAAGACATCACCATAAACTCATAATGCCCATAACGCGTCCTGAAACTCGTCTTATGCACGTCAGACTCTCTCACCCTCAGCTGGTAGTATCCTGATCGGATATCTATCTTAGAGAATACTGATGCTTCCCGAAGCTGGTCAAATATGAAATGACCCCTACTTTTTTTTTTAAGAACTAATAAACTCGAAAATACTAATTAAAAATAAACTTAACATTTTCATATATAATAATAAATCTCAAGTGCATAAAATGAATCTCTAAATCGTCAACTAACCAAAAATCCTGCGTCGACCTTTAAAAGATCAACTAACATAAAATTAAAGCATAAAAATATCTCTAATAAAATCATTAACATAATTTTTTAAATCTTTAATCTAACAAGCGAGTGCGGAAACATAAAAGTCCCTCGAGAGTGTACTGCAGCACTCGATCAACTCAATCGTCAGAGCCTCCCATAAATAATCAAATCCTGCATCATACAAACCTAGTGAGTCTAATGACTCAACACGTTCTAAACATGAGTAGCAAATAATACATATAAAATCAAATGCATCAAAAATCATACTTTTATTTAAAATAGCTTTTAAATATAAATAAACCATTAAAAATAATTTAAGCGTAAATCATATATCATAAATCATTTTAATCGTAAAGCTTTTAATCTTTGATCATTTGGGTAAAGTTTGATCTTTGAAGTGACTAGCTTTTATCTTTTGGTCGACTCATCAGTCTTCAGCTCCACATGGTCCATGGAGGTGGGCACTAGGCTCCACCGTGCAAATACGATCGTCGGAGCTCTCTTGGGGGCCTTCTCCCATAGACGGGCTCCCTCTGAGGCTTTTTCACATAAATGGGCTCGCTCTGGGGCCTTCTTCTATGAATGGGCTCGCTCTGGGGCTTTTTCCCCTCATGAAATCCTCACAAATCATATATCATATATCATATCTTTTGTCACAGTCAATTCACATCTTTCAAAAAATTTTCATTTTATTTTAAAAGTATAAAATACCATAACTTTCCGAAAATAGCATTTTAAATAGTATAAATTGCACAGCTTTACGAAAATTCATAAAATATCATATTTTCCTCAAAATCATCATTTTAAATCATAAAATATCCTTTAACATGTGTTATGATCCTTTGCGACGCTGCCAAGCATTTACGTATTTTCTAAGTGTAAAATGACCGTTTTGCCCTTAGACGTAAAAATTATCGATTTTATCTTTTTCTTACTTTTAATGACATGGGTTTATACCAAATAATTATTTATGCTTAAATATAATTTTTCATAATTTTATTCGGCTTAATTCGAGGCTTTTTCATTAATTCTTTAAATAACGTTTCGTGAGACGTTTAAATCTCGGATAAATTCAAAACTTATTAGTTTCTTCCCAAATTTTAAACATAACCTTTTTATTACCTAATCTAGCATTGTGAGCCATGAACCACACCCGTGGACCCATGGTTCCAATTTTTCTTATTTAAATCTCGAAATTGACCCTTATATGCACAACCCGAGCCAACTCCTTATTTACTCAAGCCATGGTCAAGCCACATCGAGCCAAACCCGAGCTAACCCACCTACGCACCCTCCTGACCAAGCCCAGCCCATTGAACGGGCCCGAGCTCGCTCAGAACCCTTCTGCCCCTCAACCCGATTTCATGCATGTGTGTATGTGTGCATCCTAGTTGCACTAGGACACCTAGTTAGCCTAGGACTCTTCCCGCCGAGCAACCACCGAGCCCACCTGACCCTAACCAACCCTGGACCACACCCAGACCTAACCAAGCCCAGCACAGACTCCTGGACCCAAGCAGCGAACCACCTGAAACATATAGCAGCCTACGCCTCCCCCTTGTGTGCGTGGGTTTTCTTCGCGAGGCTCTTGCTTGAGCCACCACGAGCCCTGTCCCTTCCTACCCCTCTCTGAACCACCCTAGGGTACTGACCAGACAACCTAGCCCAACCCAAAACCGAGCCGCAAGCCACCTGCACGAGAAGATAGCAGCAGCGCGCCTCCATGCTCTCCCATGCTTTCCACGAGTTATCACCAAACCGAGCCACACCCTTGAGCCCAGCCCTTCCTAACCCTCACCGGACAGCCCTAAGGCACCTTCAGACCACCTAGCCCAGCCCTCTCTCAAGCTTCCCTCTGAAAGCTCTCGGCCAACAAAGATCACCCTACAGGAAGTGTCCTATCAAACGAGGACTCTTCCCAGCCCTGCTGCACGAGTCCTAGCCTTGCTAGAACCATTCCTACGACCTAAACACATCCCATAAGAACCATTCTCAAGACCTGGTCGAGCCCCTTCGCCCCATGCACCCTAGCCGAGCCCCAAATTCAAGCAAAACTCAACACCCTTGGCTTCGCTCCTGGTTTCTTCTCAAGGTTTCTAGCTTGTTATTACCTTTAATTTTGACATGTTTTAACCATAATTCAATCATATAACGACCTACGTTGGCAGCGTGTCCATGGGATTCATAACTGTTGGAACTTTTCAAGTTCACAATCTTAATTTTGATGTTAACAAAACTTGTCATTTTGTGTTACTAATGACTTACCTTAAGTGTGCAGAAGCTAGGATCAGTTTGAGGAATCTAAATCGCAAACTGAAGATCCATCGGTTCGCACAAACTGAATCAGGCGAACTGATATGTCAAATGAGCAGTTCAGCTGATCGTCTAGTTGATAGGTTGATCGGCAGAAGAACCTCAAAATCCTGGCTAACCGAAGGAGTGTTCAACTGATGAAGAAGCCCAGATGATCAGTTCAGCTGAATGAGAGTGAAATCAGTTCAATTGACGAGTCAACTGATTTCATCAGCCCACCGAAGATCAGTTCAGCTGACTAGTTTCGGAGCGTCAGTTAAGAATCTATCAGTTGTAGATGAAGACAAACTCATTCAGTGGATTCCAGCCATAGACAAAGGTACAAAATAATTGTCCAGTCAAATAACAATAATGGACGTTGCATTAGAGCATTAAAGACAAATGTTCCAGAAAGGCAGTTGTAAAGTCGAAGACACAAAGTCCAAGGAGCAAATTCAAGATGCAATGGATACAATAATTGAGTCTCACTATACGATCAGTTTTCCCATTTATATAAAGAGAAGATCAGTGGAGACGAAAAAATATAGAGACAGAACCAGAGAGAGTGTGGTAAAAAGAAAAGGGCACGCTTAATGCTTATCAGCTTTGAAGAAGCAATCAGCCCAGATTTGAGGGAACACTTCAATGTGTTATCATGTTAGTTTAGAAGCTCTCTTCCCTCAGTGTGTGAAACCACTTTTGTTCAGTTCTCACACACGAGCTCTCACCATAACCAAAAACACAGCCTTGCACAAAGACGTTAAACTTGTGTATGTAGTCTTTCTCACATAGACGTTAAAGAAGGGTTGACTGGAAGGTACTACCTTCAGTCTAGACTAGGAGTCCAGTTAGGCAGTGTATAAGTCCTAAGCTGGGTGGGTTTGTACAAGTAGTTATATAAATCAAAGTATTCTAGTAGATCTTACCTGAGGTGGTAGAAGGGGTGACGTAGGAGCAGTTGAAGTCTCCGAACATCCATAAACATATCTTGTGTATTTAACTGATTAACTACTGTTTTCAAACTGATTTGATCAGTTAGAGCATCAGTCAGTTCAGTTCTTAACATAAATGAACTGATATATGCGACAACTGATCCCCTGACTTTAAGTTATTCTGTTTACGTAAGTTAAAATATTTTCTAAATATTACAGTCTTCTTCACGAAGGATTACTTCGAGTTTCTTCCGCTTTGTTTGAAAATCAAACTCGATTTAATTCATCGATGTTCAATATTTCAAGAACCGAGCAATTGTAGCTCAACGATGATCACCCTAAACGATCCCTTCAATTGGTATCAAAGTCGGTTGTTCTTGAAAGAACATTGAAACTTATTTTGATGTTTAAAATTCGAAAATTTCAGATTTTTAAACATATATATGCAAAACTGAATTTTCGTGCAACTTGCAGCGACGGAGGAAAAATGACATATCTCTTTGCTTGCGTGTCCAAATGACAAACCGCTTTTTGCGTTGCAAACTAGACTCATAGAGGTTTACAGCGGTATAAAATTTTTAGCCTATTTATGCTCGAGAAAAATCAGTTTATTTGTTGAAGGCAGAGCATATGTGCTGTGGTAGAAATGATCCATGGAGAAAATTTGTTAGTCACCCCCCTTCTTTTATAAATTTCAAAGTTTCAAAAACGTATGGGGAGAAATCATTATAATTTTAATGGAGAGATTATTTTTAAATATTAAGGGGGAGAAAATTTTGTTTAAAATGTTTTTGACAATATGATTTTTTGATTCACACAAAAAAGGGAGAAATATCTTAGTTGAATCGATTGTTTATCCAAGTTTTGTGATCATAACAAATGGGGAGATTGTCGGAACATTTCATGTTCGCAATCTTGATTTTGATGTTAACAAAACTTGTTATTGTGTTTCTAACATATTTACTCAAGTGTGAAGTTATTAACACAAGAAGCAATCTGAAACTGAATTCTGCACAAAATGAATTTCTGCCAAGCTTCAGTATTTTGATGATATCTCTCAAATAGATGATTCAAATGACAATCCGCCAATTGAATGATCAGAAAACTCAATTTGAAACAAGTCGTATTTATGAAGGGGATTCAAAGCATGGGCAGTTAGCATGAACAAATCAGCTAGTTGAGAGCTCAAGCCCTTGTGTGAGGATACATGTGATATGTACACTGTAAAGGAAAAATTTCTCGCACACAATCACTCACACATATACAAGAGAGTTGAACTTTAAAGATTAGTTGAGTGAGTCTTGCACAAAGACAATAAACTTGTGTATGTAGTCTTTGCATATGAGATATTAAACATTATGCTGATTGTGAGGTGCTACCTACAATCTTGAGTGCTATGAGTTCAGTTAGGCAGTAGCGTAAGTCCTAGCTGAATGGGTTTGTACAAAGAGTTATATAAATCAAAGTCTTCTAGTGAATCTTTCACAAGGGGAAGAAGGGGTGACGTATGAGCATTTGAAGTCTCCGAACATCCATAAAAAAATTCGTGTCTATTAGTTTATTGCATTTATGTATAATTTCTATTGTCTTAAAGATGCATTGTTGAAGCATTTTATGTGTTCTTCAAATACCAAAATATTGCATACCAAGTGTTTGATAAAATGCTTCAACTAAAATATTTTTACACATTCAACTTGTATATATTTTAAATGCTTTAAAAAATATTTAATTGGTTTCTACGAAGGATTATTTTGAGTGTCTTCCGCTTGGTTTGAAAACCAAACTCAATTTAATTCATCGGTGTTCAATATTTCAAGAACCGAGCTATTGTAGCTCAACGATGATCCCCCTAACCGATCCCTTCGTATCATACTGTAAAATTAATTTAACCCATATTTACTTTTCATGCATAATACATTAAACACACATACAATTGGACGACCAGACGACGAAGACTCCCAGCCTTTTCTTCTCCCCAATATTTCGAATCTTTTGTGTGTGCTTTTGGTGTATTTCTGCTGCTTGGAAGTGTTTATGGGGTGAATAAACACCAGGTTTAGTTATTTATAGATTTAATTGCATGCTAATGAGCTTTGGTTTTGGGCCTTGCAAGTTTAAGGACAATTGGGCCTAATTTAAATAATTAAATTGGGTCCAATAACACTTGTTTAATTACAACATAAAAGTTTATAAAATTAGTTTCCCCAAAATAATATTTTTGATCTTTTAAAACTCTTTTTTACCCAAAACCGGCTTCTCGGGAAATATCGAGATTGACTCGTAAAATAATTCGAACTCCAACATTTTTAGGAAAATTAAATCATTTTTTTATCATGTTAGGAAGCCTTGCCATTATTCAATGGAAAATACATATTCTTGTCTTTGTCGTCCCCGGTCTCATTTCCCTTGCATATTATCGAATATTAGAGTACAATCTTTAAATTTCATGTAAATATGTCATATAATCATTTAATCATGCAATCATACATTTAATCATTTATTAGATATCATGCTAGCATTTAAAATTAATTAAAAAAATAATTAAGCGATTAAAATATTTTGCATGCACGTGGTTTACGTAGGTTGGTTTTTAAGATGATACAAAATAGATACTCGATCTTGGACAGCGGATACTTATTCTTAACTGTGACC
This sequence comes from Primulina huaijiensis, assembly GCF_012295235.1. Classification (NCBI taxonomy): domain Eukaryota; kingdom Viridiplantae; phylum Streptophyta; class Magnoliopsida; order Lamiales; family Gesneriaceae; genus Primulina; species Primulina huaijiensis. The sequence continues at coordinate 7,236,899 of NC_133314.1, forward strand.
CAATTCATCTCCCTGTAGTCGATGCAAAGGCTCATGCTGCTATCCTTCTTCTTAACAAACAGTGCTGGTGCGACCATGGAGAAAAGCTCGGGCGAATAAAACCCATATCTAGCAAATCTCATATCTTATCCTTCAGCTCTTTCATCTCTGTAGGTGCTAGACGATAGGGTGCCTTAGAGATCGGCACTGTACCTGACATCGGCTCGATAGAAAAATCAACCTCCTTCTCTAGTGGAACGCCTGAAACATTGTCCGGGAAAACGCTAGGGAAATTCCAGACCACCTTGACGTCCTATAGCCTCTGACTGACTGGCTCAGTCACAGTCACAGTCACAGTCACAATACTAGCCAAAAATGCCTGGCAGTCTCTCCTCATGAGCTTTCTCGCAAAGATGCAAGAAATGGGGTACGACATCTGCTATGTCTGGCGGCCTCAAAAATAAATGTCTTCCCGCTAGGCGGTCGACAGATACTGACCTCCGTCGAAAATCTATAACGGCTCCGTTCGAAGAAAGCCAGTCCATACCCAAAAAAATATCGAACTCCGGCAACGATAGCACAATCAAATCTGCCTGCACCTTATTTTTCTGCAACCGAAGCTCCAATCTCTTCACTAACTGAGACGTAAACATCTGATCTCCGGTCAGAATCGAAACTTTGAATCCCAAATCCATAGCCTCTAGTATTATTCCTAGTCGCTTAACAAATTACTCGGATATAAATGAATGTGTAGCTCCGTAATCTAGCAATGCATACGTGGCTACACCTGAAATATATATCATTCATGCGAAAAAACATACCATCAAATCTGATCGTGTTGAAAATTAAGAAATTTTTCTGTCAGTAATTAACCCAAAATCCTCAAACAATCACTAATTAATTTTAGTGTCCAATCAAAATTACGAATTTTACCACCAAAATTTTCAGAAATTGCAATTTACCTGCTAAAGTTTAGAATTCTTAACAATTTGTCCCTTCAATTTTTGAAAATTGCATCTTTGTCCTCACGAAATTTTGAAATTAGTCAAATTAAAGCTTAAAATTCTCGAAATGTACAAAACAACCCCTAAATTTTGATTTTTGCAGTAAGGTCCATGAGATTTCGGTTATTACATTTATGGTCCTTAAAGCTCTTAATTACCACAATTCCACCGTTAAGTCCACCTATTAGACAATGCAACCTAATTTATTCTAGGTTCTCAATCCCAAAAATAATTCCCACAACCAACACAATAATCCATGCAATCGAGGCGGTAATAAAAGTTTATAAACATTAAGGTCACCGGTGATCAGTGTTGAGTCTGGCTCCGCCTCCGCCTCCTCTACGTGCATCACATAGGCTCTACCAGTGATGAACCCTTGTTCTTAGGGCAATCAGCTATCTTGTGGCTCTCTTCCTGTCATATGAAACATTTGAAGGTTCCCCCACATACACTTGTCGAAGTGGAACTGATTGCACTGCTTGCAAGGCTGCCTCTCTGCCGGCTTAGGATCCCTTGGTGCCTGTCGTAGCCTCTGCTGCCCGGGCCTCTGAAACTTTCCCTAGGGCTTTTGTTGCCCCTGATGCCTCGGTGGACCCGTGAACTACCTCTTTTGTGGCTGTGAACTAGACTGGGCCTGATGCTTCTTCCGCTGCATCTCGGCGTCGATATCTCGGAGGGCCTGCTCTTCTTGAAAAGCACAAGCGGTGGCCTCAGCATAACTCATCGGTCACATCAGCATCACATCTCGGCGCAACGTGGGTTTGAGGCCATCCATGAAGTGCCTCAGCTTCTGGGCGCCATCCCTCGCAATAAGAGGCACAAAATGACAGCCCCTGTCAAACATCCTGACGAACTCTGCCACAAACTAGTCCCCCTGTCGTAGACTCATAAACTCTCTCGTCAGGCGACCCCTGACCTCCGCTGGAAATTATTTGCCGTAGAACACTTCCTTGAACTGATCCCACATGAGAGTAGCCAAGTTCAACCCGTGAGCTACTCCCTCCCACCAAAGAGATGCATCGTCCCTCAGCAAATACGCGGTGCATCTGACCCGATCTCTGCCCCTCATGTCTAGATACTGAAATTGCAGCTCTAGAGACCGGATCCAACCCTCTGCTAAAAACAAATCAGTATTACCCCCGAACTCCTTCGGGTTGAGCCGTCGGAACTGCTCATAGACGTCTGTCTGGGGCCTCGGAGCCTGCTGTGCCTGCTCCATCAGTCTGGCAATGCCCTCAAGGACTCGGGTAGCTTCGTCTCCCGGCGGTGGTGGAAGGCCTCTATCGCCTCTAGTAGTATCATCCTGCCTATCGGTGCTGGGGCGCGTCTGGGAGAAATGATATTTGAATATAGTCCAAATTATAAACGTAACCCATAATGAAATTTAATCTAGTTTTTGAAATATATAATCCTGAAATCGTGAAAACTGCTAAACATGTACTGTAAATCGCTGAAAAACATGTATCATGTAAACATGCAGGTGATAGAATTAAAACATTTAAACTTACAGGCATGAGGCTTGAAGATTGAGCTGCAGAAGTTGGCGGTGGCAAAACCCTATACAGGACCCTTGCTCTGATACTAACTGAAACGTCTACTAAATTTTATTTTTTTTGATAGATAAATTTCAAAATAAACATTTTATGCTTGCGTGCGATAACAACTGAAATTTGCACATTTTAAAATAAAAGTATTACAATATTGGTAAAAAAAAATGTAGTTAAAAATATACCAAAAATCATGTCGATCCAAAAACATATAAAATAAACAGAGTATGAAATAATCCATGATCTCTTCTAACTCATAAACATGATGTGCGGAAAAATAAGGTCTTGGAGTTAGCGTGCGCACATCCAGCCCTACCTACTCAGTCTCCGGAGCCTCCAGTCTCCTCATCGATATGCTCACTTGCATCATTCACACCTAGTGAGTCTAAGGACTCAACACACCATAAACGTTATAACGAGTACATATACATAACATGCAACAGTGAAAGTACTGTATCAATATACATTTCATGATCTTAAAAGCGTAGATGTAAACGTAATAAGGCATAACGTGTCAAAACATGTCTCAACATACCATCATAGACGTATTATTTTTCTTTACTTGAATTATGTTCATTAGTTGTGACTTTCGTATCAACTCTATCGTATCAGCTCTATTCGATAGATCCATCTTCGTATAACCGTGGTACCCAGCGGCGGGGACATCAGCGATAGTATTACCCATCCACTGAGGCTTGGCCTTACATGTCATCTTATTCGTATTCGTATTAGTCACATCCATCTCCCATCCTTCAAAACATGTCATCATATTCATCACTTATAAAAATCATGCATATACATAAATTTTCTTTTAAATCAACCATGCAACGTATTTTTCATATTAACATAAAAATTCAAGATCATGATAGCATATAAATTAAAAACGTGAAATTTTTTGATCAGGGCACTGCCAAGACTACTAACCCGACTCGGGTGCAAAATGATCATTTTGTTGGATCTCGATTTTCTACGTGCCCAAACGCAGCGGAAGATTAAAATTTTTATTTTATTTTGAAAACAAAATAATTCTTTTGGACACTCGTATGGTTTTTGACCAAAACCATTCATAGGATGTTCAGAAAATTATACCTTTGTGAATTAAATCACTGGCCTCCAACTAATCCGGTATAAACGGATTAGCTCTTGTTGATTCCCTTCGAACTTTCTTCAAGAAATCCTCCTATCAAGTTCACGACTAGATAGTGTGTTCCTCTTCCAATTTGCACTAGAAAATATGGAAGATATTTTGCGTAGGAGAGAAAATAATTGAGAGACGGCACAATAATTCTTTTCTTAAAAGCAAGTGGCCGAATTTTTTTTTTTTCTTATTGGAGGTGGGAGTCTCGAAGGTTATATGGTGGTAGGTGGTGGTATAGGGTTTTTCTTTTAATGTATTATTTATAAGTAACTTAAACCCTAACTACATAATTAACATTAATGGGCTTGATTTAATTAATTGGGCTAGTCCAACTAGTTTAATTAATTTAATCAAAGCCTATTAAAACTTTAATTATTTATTATGATGGACGTGTACTCTTACAAGCCCATTAAACATACCCACCTTATTTAATTTATTATTTAATAAACTCAACTTTTGAGCTTAATAAATTAAATACATTATAAATTCAACATTTGAATTTATTATTTAAATTATAAATTCAACTCCTTGAATTTTTATCACTTCCAAAATTTAATATTTAATAAACCCAACATTTGAGTTTAATAAATTAAATTCTCAAATTTTATAAATTCAACTACTTGAATTTATTCTCTCAAAATTTAATTATCATAAATTCAACTCCTTGAATTTACTATATAACATAAATTCAACTTCTTGAATTTATTCTCTCAACCGGAACAAACAATCCAGTGCTTGTGTGACCCTCAATGGTTCAGGGATACATCTAGCCGTGGGTTCACAACTCCTTGTGATTCAGAATAACATTTATTCTTATTCGGGCTTACCCTAGTTAGCCCCATTCTTTTCATCAACACCTTGATCAAGAATGTCAGAACTCATTTCTGATTGCACCCATCGGATCATGATAAGAACGTCTAGTAGCATCGCCCCATGATCCCCTAGGTATCACTGATAGTGCTTACAAGAACAAGTCGATTATGATTAACGTACAGCACGGTCCCTTCATCTCATATATCCCGATCGAATCTGCAACCATTGGTTCATCGAGGGTTGCATATTAATTCGATAACTATTTGATAACTATAATAGTGGCATCGCGTGTACTATTGGAGAACTCCTTCTTCAACGTAAATCTCATACTCTGGCCAGAGATTCCATGCACTATTATTACATTAGAGCACATAGGATATCCACACCCGTAGGTGAGCGGTGAATCCCCGACTACAATGCACTGGCTCCTATATGTGTCGCAACTATACCCAACCTCACCATCTGATGACTCTCCTGGAGTCGGTAAACGAGTCAAAGCACAGCCCTAGCATCTAGAGCCTCAGTGTTGTCCCGGGTCATAAGGACTAATGGTGTACAATCATAACCACGGACTTATTCTCTCAATGAATGATAACCACTTGGAAAGTCCGAGGGAGGGTTGTTCGGTATAATCATCATATGACTACCCATCTGTATGTTTGGACATCTCTATGCCCATACCAAGAAACGCAGTACACAACATCACAGATGCTAGTCTCGAACTCAAGCGACCTTTATCCATGTTTTAAGCGGCTGAATCGACTAGGAACGAATTTAGATCATACAGTGTTTACAAATGAGTTTCAACATCGAATTACGATTCATTTGCATTAAAGTATAATCAAGGTCTTTATCTATGTTTGATGACATGGGTATACCGATAAAGAAACAACAAACCATGAAATAATGAATTATATTAAAATAAAGATTGTTCTTTACAACTGAGTCAATAAAATCCCTATTCAACAGTTGACTTGCAGGGCATCTACTCTAACACATTTTGCCCCTTGAAACCCTAATTGACCATCTTACCCTTGGGCCCCTAAATTTTGACCCAAAGCCAACCAAAATCCTAAGATCTGCATAACTCTTCTGTCGGCTCTCAGCAGTCTTCATCCTGCCTCAGATCTTGACCACTAACTCTGTAGTCTGACTGACAATATCTTGTTCCAACTATGCCCTCTTTCCCACCTCGTCCCAATAAATTGGTGACCTACACTTTCTCCTGCACAATGCCTCATATGGAGCCATAACGATAAATTCCTGATAGCTGTTATTGTACGTGAACTCCATGAGAGGTAACTTCGACACCCAGCTGTCCTGGAGGTCGATCATGAAAGCTCTGAGTAGGTCTTCCAAAATCTGAATCACCCTCTCTGACTGTCCGTCGGTCTGAGGATGGAAGACAGTATTGAATAGCAGCTTAATACCCAATACCTGATGCAGACTCTTTCAGAATTCAGACATGAACCTCGGATCCCTATATGACATGATGGACACTGGAATCCCATGCAGTCTGACTATTTCTCTGATATACAGCTCTGTGTATTGAGTCATGGTGAAAGTCTTCCTGATCGATAGAAAGTGTATTGATTTAGTGAGCTGATCAACTATCACCCAAATAGCATTTTATCCTCCAGCTGTCCTCGGTAGTCATGTCACAAATTTCATGGTAATGTTCTCCTATTTTCACTCGGGAATAAAGAGTGGTCTTAGCTTCCCTGCATGTCTCTGATGCTTTGCCTTGACCTGCTGACACGTCAAACACTCGGAGACGAAACGCAGAATATCTCGCTTCATGCCCGGCCAACAATAAAGAGTTTGTAGATCCTTATACATCTTCGTATTCCATGGGTGGATTGAGTACGGGGTGCTGTGTGCCTCACTCATGATATTTGCTCACAGGGAATCAGTGCTAGGAACTCATCGTCAATCACGATATCTGACTATGCCTTCCTCAACTGTATACAACCTCAGGCCCTTAGGCTCATCCCTTTGTCTCCACTTCTGTAACTGCTCGTCAGAAACCTGCCCTGCTCGGATCCTGTCCCTCAGTGTCGAATGCACTGTCACGATAAAAAGACTAGGGGCATCGCCCCCGGCATAAACCGCAAGCTCAAACCTCTGAATCCCTGCCTGCAATGGTCTTTGTACAAACAACTGAGCAATCAATGTATTCTTCCTGCTCAAGGAACCTGCGACCACATTAGCCTACCTGGATGGTAGCCAATGTCATAGTCGTAATCCTTCACTAGCTCTAGCCACCTCCGCTGTCTCATGTTCAGCTCTTTCTGTGTGAAAAATTAATTCAGACTCTTGTTATCAGTGAAAATATTGCACTTCTCTCTATACAGATAGTGCCTCCATATCTTCAGGGCGAATACCACTGCCGCTAGATTGAGGTCATGAGTCGGATAATTCTTCTCGTGGACCTTCAACTGTCTGGATGCGTAGGCTATAATTCTGTAATGCTGCATCAAAACCGCGCCCAAATCGAGCTTTGATGCATATGTATAAAGTACAACTCTCCTTGCCCTGATGACATAGCTAGAACTAGCGCTGTAGTCAATATCTGCTTCAGCCTATCAAAACTCTCCTGGCACACTGATCCCCAGCTGAATTTGGCATTCTTCTTTGTCAAGACGGTCATAGGCACCGCAATAGAAGAGAAGCCCTGAATGAACTTCTGGTAGTATCCAGCCAACCCAAGAAACTGCGGATCTCTGTCACACTCTTAGACACTAGACAATTTGACTGTGCTCCTCTCTGATATTCGAATAAATCAATATGTCATCTATGAAAACTATGACGAACCGATCCAAATACGGTTGAAACATGCGATTCATGAGATCCATGAAGATCTTTGGAGCGTTCGTCAGTCCGAAGAGCATCACCATAAACTCATAGTGCCCATAACACATTCTGAAAGTCGTCTTATGCACGTCAAACTCTCTTACCCTCAGCTGGTGGTATCCTGCGGAGATCTATTTTCGAGAATACTGATTCCCCTTGAAGCTGGTCAAATAGATCCTCGATCCTGGGCAATGGATACTTATTCTTAACCGTGACCCGATTCATCTCCCTGAAGTCGATGCAAAGGCGCATGCTGTTGTCCTTGTTCTTAACAAACAATACTGGTGCGCCCCATGGAGAAAAGCTCGAGCGAATAAAACCATTATCAAGCAAATCCCGTATATAATCCTTCAACTCTTTCATCTCTGTAGGTGCTAGAAGATAGGGTGCCTTGGAGATCGGTATTGTACCTGGCATCAGTTCGATAGATGAATCAACCTCCCTGTCTGGTGGAACGTCTAAAACATCGCCCGAGAAAATGCTAAGGAAATTCTTGACCACCTTGACGTCCTCTAACCTCTGACTGACTGGCTCGGTCACAGTCACAATACTCGCCAAAAATCTCTGGCAGCCTCTCCTCATGAGCTTCCTCACACAGATGCAAGAAATGATGTGCGGCATCTGCTATATGTGGCAACCTCAAAAATAAATGGCTTCCCGCTGGGCGGTCGGACAGATACTGACCTCCGTCAAAAATCTATAGCGACTCCGTTCGAAGAAAGCCAGTCCATACCCAAAAAAAATATCGGAATCTGGCAACGGTAGCACAATTAAATCATCCTGCACCTTATTTTTCGGCAACCGAACCTCCAATCTCTTCACTAACTGAGACGTAAACATCTGATCTCCGGTCGGAATCGAAACTCTGAATCTCAAATCCATAACCTCTGATATGATTCCTAGTCGGTTAACAAATGACTTGGATATAAATGAATGTTCAGCTCCAGAATCTAGCAATGCATACGTGGCTACACCTGAAATATATATCATTCATGCGACAAAACATACCATCAAATCTGATCGTGTTGAAACTTAAGAAATTTTTCTATCAGTAACTAACCCAAAATCGTCAAACAATCACTAATTAATTTTAGTGTCCCATCCAAATAACGAATTTTAAACCAAATTTTTTAAAAATTGCAATTTACGCCCTAAAGTATCGAATTCTTAACAATTTGGCCCTTCAATTTTCTAAAATTGCATCTTAGTCCTCGTGAGAGTTTAAAATTAGTCAAATTAAACCTTAGAATTCTCGAAATATGCAAAACAACCACTAAATTTTTATATTTGCAGTAAGGTCCCTGATATTTTGGTTATTACATTTATGGTCCTAAAAGCTCATAATTACCTTAATTACACCGTTAAGTCCACCTATTAGAACATGAAACTTAATTTATTCTAGGTTCTCATTCCCAAAAATAATTCCCTCAACCAACACAATAATCCATGCAATCGAGGCGGTAATAAAAGTTTATAAACATTAAGGTTATTGGTGATCAGTGTTGAGTCTGGCTCCGCCTCCTCTGCGTGCATCACATAATCTCTGCCAGTGGTGGGGCCCTTGTTCTTAGGGCAATCAGCTACCTTGTGGCCCTCTTACAGGCTTATGAAACATTTGAAGGTTCCCCACATACACGTGTCGAAGTGGAACCGGTTGCACTGCTTGCATGGATGCCTCTCAGCCAACTTAGGAGCCCTTGGTGCTTGTGGTGGCCTCTGCTGCTCGGGCCTCAGAAATTGTCCCTGGGGTTTCTGTTGCCCCTGATGTCTTGGTGGACTCGTGAACTGCCTCTTCTATGGTTGTGAACTATACTGGGCCTGATTCCTCTTCCGCTGCATCTCGGGGTCGATATCACGGAGGGCCTGCTCCGCCTGAAAAGCACAAGCGGTGGCCTTATGATAACTCGCCGATCTCATCAGCCTCACATCCTGTCGCAACGTGGGTCTTAGGCCATCAATTAAGTGCCTCATCTTCTGGGCAGCATCCCTCGCGATAAGGGGCACAAAATGACAACCCCTGTCAAACTTCCTGATGAACTCCGCCACAGACAAGTCCCTCTGTCGAAGACTCATAAACTTTCTCGTCAGGCAACCCCTGAACTCCGCTGGAAAGTATTTTCCATAGAACACTTCCTTGAATTGATTCCACGTGAGAGTAGCCAAGTTCAACCCGTGGGCTACTCCCTTCCACAAAAGGGATGCATCGTCTCTCAACACATATGCGGCGCATCTACCCCTCATGTCTAGATACTGAAAGTGCAGCTCTGGATACCGGATCCGACCCTTTGCTAAAATCGGATCAGTAGTACCCCCGAACTCTTTCGGGTTGAGCCGTCGGAACTGCTCATAGACGTCTGTCTGGGGCCTTGGAGCCTGTTGTGCTTGCTCCATCAGTCTGGCAATACCCTCAAGGACTTTATCACCTCCAGTAGTATCATCTTGCCTGTTGGTGCTGGTGGTGGAAGGCCTCTATCACCTCTAGTAGTGTCATCTCCCAGCTGTGGTGGTGGTGGAAGGCCTCTATCACCTCCAGTAGTATCATCCTGCCTGTCGGTGCTGGGGGTGTCTAGGAGGCATGATATCTGAATATAGTCCAAATTCTAAACGTAACCCATAATGCAATTTAATCTAGTTTTTAAAACATATAATCCTGAAACCGTAAAAACATCTAAACATGTACTGTAAATCGCTGAAAAACATATATCATATAAACATGCAGGTGATAGCATTAAAATATTTAAAAAATTTAAACTTACAGACTTGAGGCTTGAAGACTGATCTGCAAAAGCAGGCGGTGGTTCAACTCTATACAGTGCCCTTGCTTTGATACCAACTGAAACGTCTACTTATTTTTATTTCTTTTATAGCTAAATTTCGAAATAAACATTTTATGCATGCATGCGATAACAACTAAAATTTACACATTTTAAAATAAAAGTATTCCAATATTGTTAAAAAAAATGTAGTTAAAAATATACAAAAAATCATGTCAATCCAACAACATATAAAATAAACAGAGTATGAAAAGATGCATGATCTCTCCTAACTCATGAACATGATGTGCAGAAAAATAAGGTAATTGGGTTAGCGTGCGCCCATCCAGCCACGCCTACGCAGTTTTCGGCGCCTCCAGTCTCCTCATCGATATGCTCACCTGCTTCTTTCACACCTAGTGAGTCTAAAAATTCATCACACTATAAATGTTATAACGAGTACATATACATAACATGTAACAGTGAAAGTACTGTAATCAACATACATTTCATGATCTTAAAAGCGTAAATGTAAACGTAATAAGGCATAACGTGTCAAAACATGTCTGAACAAAACATCATATATGTATTCATTTTGTTTACTTGAATTTCGTTCATTAGTTGTGACTTTGTATCAGCTCTATCGTACCAGCTCTATTCGATGGATCCATCTACGTATAACCGTGGTACCCGGCGGCAGGGACATCAGCGACAATATTACTCATCTACTAAGGCTTGGCCTTACATGTCATTGTATTCATATTTGTATTAGTCATAACCAACTCTCATCCTTCAAAACATGTCATCATCTTCATCACTTATAAAAATCATGCATATACGTAAATTTTCCTTAAAATCAACCATGCAACGTATTTTTCATATTAACATAAAAATTCATGATCATGATAGCATATAAATTAAAAACGTGAAATATTTTTGATCAGGGAGCTGCCAGGACTGCTAACTCGACCCGGGTGCAGAATTCAAAATGACCATTTTGCCCCTTGAAACCCCAATTGACAATTTTACCCCTGTACCTCTAAATTTCGACCCGAAACCAACCAAACTCGTAAGAGCATCTCAAAACATATTTATAAATGTTTCATAGGCATAACCTCGAGCATGTTCTATAACTTATACGATTCGTTTTAAAACTTGAACCGGGGTCCCGGTTTTCACCCGAATCAACCTAAAACTCAACCAAATTTTTTCCAAACTTAAACCATGAATTCACCACACATGGCCAGCCCTTTAACAACCTAATTCAGACCGTTTAGGACTACCGAATTTTGCTAAAAATCTGCTGGAAATTTCCTGCACAAATCGAGCAAAACCCTAACTACATTTCCAAGCCAATAACTCGACCCTACGCCGAACTACCTTAGACTAGACCCTCACCAGACCTTCCTAGCCCACCATTGCACCCTTCTTGACTTACCTAGCTGTGGCACCTAGACACATGCACACGGACGTGCATGGTTCACTCTAACAAGACAAAACATGACTACACTTCCCTCCTAGGCTCACGGTCTGCCCAAAGACTGCTTTCAGCCACACATCGATCGTCTAGCACCCCAAATCAGACCCACTAAGGCCTGAACCATAGCCTGGTCCAACCTGTACACAGCCGCATCAAGCCCTAAGCCTGTTTGAACCAAAACCAAGCCTACACATGAAGTCCCGATCGGCCACCCACAATGACTCACTCCAGTTCTGATCTTTTCATCTAAACCCTCCCTAAACCTTATGTAGATCATCCCCTAATCATAAACCCGGCAGCCCCTTCATCAACAACAAAACGTGTGGTAAAAACATATTTTTTTCAAAGATATTCTTGACAAAATCGAGTAAAATAATGCACCATCATAAGAACGATAATATGTCATGTATAATCTAACAAGTTTTCATAGTATGATGTGAATGATGAGAATAAAGGGTTTTCAGGCGTACCTTTGCGTTTAAACGCTCGAAAACTTTGATATCTACGCGTAAGATGAGCACCGGAGAGACGGGAAAGGGTTTTTCTTGAAAAACCTTAAAGAACTCGAAGGTGTCTACTGGATTATTTCGAAACTTCTGCTGCTGTTGAAGGGGAGGGGCAGCCATGGGGTTGGGGTTAGGTTTAGGGTTTGACAAATGAGGTTTAAATTATACTTATAGGTGTAAATGGGCCCTTAATTAAAATCAAGGGGATTACAATGATTTTAGGCCCATTATACAATAAAATAAACCCGTCAAGTCCAAAAACACCCCCGAAAAATATTTTGTTTAGGTATGTTTTTGAAAATATTGCCTGAACCCTCAAAAAGTCCTCCGACTCGATAAAATTTGCGTACCGGTTTAAAATATGACCAGGCGAGTAAAAATACCCAACCAATGCCCATTTTAAAAAATCACACTTAATTATACCACATATTAAATAATTAAAAATAATTATTTAATAACAAAACATTTTCCTGATTATCCTGGGTCTTCGTTCCTCGTTCGAGCGCGAAATGCAACTTAAAGCCCTAATGCATGAAACTTTAAATAAAACATGAAGTGACATACATAATCATGCCTTTAAAGTTTTAGAATAATTAAACACATATTTTAGTAAAAACCCTAGATTGAATGCAATCAGGTTACGTAATTCGAATTTCCTAGACCTTACACGTATTGTATATTCTAAATATGTTTCTAGCCGATTCAGCTGCCTAAGACAAGGATAAATGTCGCTCGAGCTTGAAATTGATATTGTAAGGTCTAGAAATTCGAACAACGTAACCTGACTGCATGCAAATCTAGGGTATTATCAAAATGTCTAAATTATTATTGTAAATGCACAAATACATGATTATATGTTTTTATTTATTGAATTACTATATTGCATATATTTGGGCTTTTTGCAGTATTTCATGCTCGAATGAGAAACGGAGACATGGGACATTTTGAGGAAAAATGTTTAGTTAAAAAATTATTTTTAATTATTTAATATATGATGTATTTAATATGTTATTTTCGAAAAATAGGATTTTATGATATATTTTTCTCGTCGAACTATATTTTAAACCAATAGTCGATTTTTAGCAGAATGGAAGATTTTTTGAGGGCTCGCGTAATATTTTTGAAAACATACTTTAACGAAATATTTTATGTGCCTGTTATTGGGCCTAATGGACCTGTTTTAGTATAAATTTGGGCCAAGATTATTGCACCTTAATATTTCAAAACCTAGGCCCAATATTCTTTTAATTCTCCTTCATTTTTCACGCCTAACCCTAGCATCCTCTTCCCCTCGCTCGGCCACAACTCACAGCACTTTTGCATCAATTTTTCAAGGTAAAAATGAAAATAAAAATGTCTTGTCCCTCCGGTGTTCGTTCTACATATCGTTCTTGAGATTTTTCGAGCGTTTAGATGCAAGGGCATGCTCAATACCTTCATTTTCTCATCTTTCACATCATAATACATGTTTTTAATTGATTATGCATCATATATGGTGGATCTAATGTTTTATGTGAGTTTCGAATACATGTACATGAAGAAAACCGATTTTCATGCTTTGATTCTCACGTTTTTATGACTCATATTTTAAGGGGCTGTCAGGACCGATGGGTAGAAGGCTCAAACAAGTCGAGATGAAGGTGCTTAGGTGTGAGAAATAGATCTGGAATGAGCCCTAGTTAGTGGCCGATCGGGTTTGCAAGTTATGGCTTGTTTGTGGCTTGGTTTGGTTTGATCTTGGTGTTGGTGAGGAGTAACAGTGCAAGGCCAGTTCTAGGCCTTAGATCAGACCCTGGTAGGTCTGAGACGTGGCCCAAAATGGCTCGAAAACTGCTGGTTATGGGTTAGGGATATATCGACAGAACTTGAATGTAGGGGAGACTCGGTTTGGATTGTTCCGAGGGTAGCGTCCACGACGGCGTGACGGGCTTGTAAGCCACGGTTACACTACAACAAAAATCCTATTTAACAACACATCAAAGACAACAGTTTCTTTAAAACCGTTGTCTTTGATATATCTACGACAACGGTTTTTAAACTGTTGTCGGATAAGCGTTTTTCTTCAAGATACGACTACGGTTTGTAAAAAACTGTTGTCTTTCAACTGGTTTTTCTACAAATTTTGTTGTCAATATTAGATTTCGGGATGGCCTAAGTAAAATCTGTCGCTAAATTTAGCGCCGGTTATACTATACCGGCGCTAATTTAAATATTGCGACGGTTTATGTAAAACTGTCGCCGATGTAGATATAGCGACGGTTTTCCAAAACAGTCGCTAAATTTAGCGACGGTTTTTGTATAACCATCGCTACATTTAGCGGCGGTTTTATTAAACCGTCGCCGATCTATATTTAGCGACGGTTTTTATTTAACCGTCGCTAAATAAAGCGACAGTTCTTATAAAAGCGTCGCTAATTTTAAATCGGCGACAGTTGAAAAAATAACTGTCGCTAATTACGACGGTTTAATCAAAACCGTCGCCAACTTTCTATAAATATCCCAACCCTCAGTCCATTTTCTACCCTACCACTTCACAACACTTAAAATTTTTCTCACTTACACAATTTTAATTTCGTTTTTCTCTTTAAAGATTAATAAATTTTTACCACTTCACAACACTTAAAATTTTTTTCCCTTACACAATTTTAATTTCGTTTTTTTTAAGTTTAATAAATTTTTAAAATCAAGAATATAATATTTTCGACTGAAATTTTTTTTTATTTTACTGACAAAAATAGCGACGGAAAGCATAAAACACCTTCGCTAATATTAGCGACGAAATTGAATTAATACCATCGCTAAATTTAGCGACGGTGTATAAAACCGTCGCTCTTTAGCGACTATTTAAATTACGACCGTCGCTAAATTCGCTAAATTTAGCGACGGGTAACGATGATTTCCGTCGCAAATTTATTTGCGACGGTTATTCAAAAACCGTCGCAAATTGTAACTACAACAACACTCTAGAACCGTTGTCTTTTAGCGAATTCTTTAACCACATGACCTTTAACAACTGTTTTGTTTACCTACGACAACGGTTTTTCACCGTCATCTTTAGACGTCTACGACAACGGTTTTTCACCGTTGTCTTTGAGCACACCCTTTAACCACAGGGCTTCTAACAACGGTTTTAAAAGGCCTACAACAACGGGGAAAAACCGTTGTCGTAGGCCTTTTTTCTTGTAGTGTTAGGACAGTTCAGGAGGAGTCACTCGTGGTCTAGGCGTAGGGTAGAGTTTTGTTTCGAGGTTGTAACTTGGGTTTTTGTTTGTTAGCATTTCAGCTCTTAGAGTTCGGCACTTGTAGCGCCACAGCGCTGGCTGGGCGCCTTCTATGGGCTTTGTTTCATGTGTGAGTTGGCCTAAGCGCTTGTCTATCGTTTTGATTTCGTTCATAGGCTCGAGTTTACGTCTAATAATTTATTGTGAGTATGTTTTAAGGTGTTTTGACAAGTTCGGATGGATTCGGGTCGAAGTTTTAAAGTTCAGGGGTAAAATGGTCAAATCAAGATTTCAGGGGCAAAAATTGTCATTTTTCACCTGAATCGAATTATCAGTCCTAGCAGTGCCCTGACATTAAAAATGCATGCTTAAAATGTTTGTTGTATATGAATATGAAATTTTTATGATAATGCTGAAAAATAAGTTGCTTGCTTGGTTTTAAGAAAATGTATGTATATGCATGAATTTTACAAGTGATGAACACGATTACATGTTTTTAAAGGAAGTGAAATGGTTGTGATTAATACGAACATGAACACGAACATTAACATGTAAGGCCAAGTCTCAGTTGACGAGTGAGAGTGTAGCTGATGTACCCATCGTCGGGTACCACGATTATACATAGATGGATTCATCAACCTAGAGCTGATACGAAAGTCACAACTAATGATCTGAATTCAATAAAATAAAATGAATACGTATATGATATGATATGACATGATTGGATATTGATAGGATCGATTAATGTAACAAGAGTGTTTAGAAGGGGGGGTTGAATAAACACTCTCAATTAAAACTGATCTTTTCGAGTTTTGAGTTCAGTTTGGTGAGAAACTGATTCTCTGAATCTTGCTGGTCAATGACAATCAGTTCAACTGAAGTAGTTGCGGAAATTAACTGATTGAAAGATAGAATACAAAACTGAAATAAAATACACAAGGATTGTTTTTGGATGTTCGGAAATTTCAATTACTCCTACGTCACCCCTTTTATCTCAAGGATAGGATTTCCACTAAAAGACTTTGATCTAATACAAGATTTGTACTGACTCACTTCAGTTTGGACTTATCACTGCCAAAAACTGAAACTCTTAGTATTACAAAATGTTCTCAGTGCGTAACTGATCTTAGAACTATCGAATTTAACGATTATTACAAAGTGCTAGTGAGCTCAAATTGTAGCCTTGACTGCTACGAATAAATGAAGTAAGGGTGAGCTAAGATTTTGACAAAGTAACAGCAAGCTTTGAATAGAGTGATCTTTATATTCTCTTTCTTTTTTTTCAGCTGTTCTTCTATCATATTTATAAGCTTCCCTTCCAACGGTAACTTTAGATATGTTTGAATCTTTGTATCCGTTGATTGCCACTTCATCATTCCTAAGGCATTGTTTGCTTCATTTATTATAATGCGACGTCTTAATTGCTTTAGCCGAAATGCGTTGTTCTAAGCTGTATTGATTGAATTGCGGCGTTTCGTATTCAGTTGCAATCTGCTATGTCTCTTTGTCGGTTGAATGTTCTTTCCCGAGACATGTTTAGTTAAAGGAAGCATACGGCTGAATATATCAACTGAGCGGTTTCCAACTGATCAGTTTTCTTTATTGGATCTGCTGATTTCAGTTGTCAATTCAAGTTGCTGAATATAATTGCGCGTATCAGTTGGTTGATCAGTTTGTCAAACTCCAGAATTTAGAGTTTGATTCATATTTTGTCAAACGCCGGAATTTCGTTTTCAACAATTTCCCCCTTTATGGTGTTTGACAAAACTAAGTAAATAGTAACTGATCATCTGAAAACATTGTAGATAAAATAAGAGATTGATCTTGATCATTTGAAAGCTGAATAATAATCCACACAAATACAAGATAGACTTTTAGAGATTTTTCTTTAACGAGAAGATTTCTTCTGTTGTTCTATAATCTCTTTCATTTCTTCCCCTTTTTTGTCAAACAACTCCATCTTCAAGGATAATTTTCGAACTTCTGTTGATAGAAAATTGACAGAGTTGGATACGTTTTCAACAGCAGAGGTTAGAGCGATTTGAAGTACATCTATCTTTCTTGATACGAGCGTCTCCATAGCATCAACGCTTTTGCTGATAGAGTCTTGAGTCACTGAGAGACTCTTAACCAAACCTCTGTTCTTCTGAATATCATCCACTGTTCGAGAGAGAGATATTAAAGCATCTTGAATTGTCGTCAGTTTCTGATAGTTGAATTTTTCAGAATGTTCCATTTTCAGATAATGCTCTAATTGAGTATGCTGGATCTTGTATACATGATTGATCATTTCATTCATATTCTGCTGAATTTCCTTAATATCTTCAAGAACTTTATCAAGATCTGTAGAAAAATGAGGCGGAGACTGACAAGACGTTCCTGGTTGCGTTGAGACTTGATCAAAGACCACCATGGTCTTATCAGATATCATCGTGTCAGAAACAGTCTGTGCTGGAACATCTGTTTCAGTTACTGCCACTTGGACTGTAGAAGGTGTAGATTGATGATGATCAGCAAAGATACTTTCCTGCTATATAGGAGAGACTGCAGGATCTTCAGTTGATTGATCATGAGCTGATGCATCTTCTTGAAAATCAGCTGAGACTTGAGCTGGCTCATCAGTTGGAAGTTTTTCAGCAGTAATCAACCCAGCCTCCGTATTTTCAGCAATCTGTTGATTTGGTGATGGGCTAGCCACCACTGTTTGATCTTCTATTTCAGAACCAACAGACTGAATTTGTACTTCTGTTGAGATAGGAACCTCTTGAGCTATTTGATCAGTTGAGTGATCAACTTCTTCAGAAATGGGTTCACTCATAAAAGATTCTTTCGCCACTGCTTGAATAATTTCATCAATGTTGGCAAAAGTCAGCTCAGCTTCAGAGTACATCTGATGTTCCACAGCAGATGATTGTTGCACATCCTGAACAGGTTTTTCAGCAACTGGTTGTGGAGATGGCTCTTTCTGTTGGGAGGAGAGTGTATCTTCTTTTGCTTTTGAACGGGAGGATTTTTCAGGGAGAACCAATTCCTGATCTTGTTCCCAAAATCTGATTTCCATTTGTAGGCCACTAAGATCTGTGTCCAGTTGGGTGAACACAGCTCTATCATAATAGGCAGTTGGACCTACGGGATTGTAGTTGGATTTCAGCTCTTCGACCATTTTAGTCAGCTTTTTGACTCGAATCTGATCAAAGAAATATTTTTTCCTCTCCATTGCCTGGGCAATCGTAGCAGCTTTGACTATTTTCAACACAATCTCTTCAAGTTTAATAAACTTTTTCAGTTGGGATTTGCGCTTCAGCTCTTGGGCAAAAATCTCAGTCCTGTACTTCTTCCAACTATCCAAAGATTTTAGTTTCGATGTGGCAAATGCATTGACCTGTTCCCAAACCAGGTCAATGTGAGTTTGGATGGCATTATATGGCCTTGTCTCTTCTACTAGCTTGCCTTTTCCTTTTTCAGTAGTGAGAATGTGAGGAATATCCAAACCAGAGTGAGTGGTGTCCACTGGTTCCCTCAATATAACGCCTTTAGATCTGGCCCGAGGCAAAATGGTAGGGCGATTTACATGAGTCAAGGGAGATCTTACTTTAGCGGGTGCCTTTTCTTCAGTAATTGAATCATCAGGTGGAACAACCTGCAAAGGTATAGCCTGAATAGGCTGTTGGGCAGCTAATTGAGTCAAACTCTCAGTTGGAATGAATTTCACCGCTGTTATTGGTTTAGTTCTTTGCGTCCTCGGTCTCTTGAAAAGCTTAGGAGAATGAGTTTTCTTCGAATCTGATTCTCTGATAATCAGTTTTCGTTTTGCAGTCTTCAGTTGGGCCAAAGTTTTGGCCTTCTTGACTGGTGTTGGAGCAGGTGTTTGCGTCCCAACCTCCTGTTTGGTTTTTGGCTGCAAGATGTTCTTGGCAGTGAAGACCTTGAACTTTGATGATTTTCAAGCATTGTCAGCTATCAATCCCTTTAGTTTCAGAAGATAACTGATTGGAATGGCAAAGCCTCTTGATTGTTTGGTAGATTGAAGCATATTCCTTAGAATATTGAAGATAATGTGCCTCAAGTTAGCTTTCTTCTCTCTCATGATGATGGTCATCGCTTGGAATTTCTCAAGAGTAAGGGCAGCATAAGAGCCTGCCTTAGCCAATATGCCCTTCGCCACAATGTCGGCTAATAACTGAACCTCATGCTTCAGTTCCTTCTTAGGATCAGAAACTTTAATTTTCCGCCCATAAGCATACAGCAAGGATTGCATTTCTTCAATGTCAGATGGTTTGACTTCAGAGAAGCTGACGTACCCATCAGTTGGCAACGAGAAAATTTCTCCAACGGTCTCTTCAGAGAGGATCAACAGCTGATTATTGACAGTTACAGAGATACTTCCATCAGTAGTGACAAACCCCTTGAGATAGAATTCATTTACTTCCTTGGGGTATATCTCCTACGAAGATTGTCCCAAAAACATCCTGGAGACCAGCAGATTCAATCTTCAGAAAGACGTTATTAACATCAGCTTCTTGAACTGATAAAACTGAGTCAAAATCAATGGCCATAGCGTTCAACACGTGAGCTGGGATTTGATTCGCCATTTCAAAAGATAAAATGATCTGAGTGCTTCGCCGTTTGCTCTGGAGGCCAGGAAGGCTGTTATAGAAGATGAAGTCTTCTATAAGAGTCTTCACTACAGGGAAAAGTTACAGAAGCTTGAGTTCCTGTACAATACTGGGGAGGCTACCACTCCTGAACTGGTGGCAGAGATGAAAAAATTGCGTGAGCACTTGAACATAGCTGTATGGGTGGACGTCTTTAAATATGGTCATCTCTATCAGCTAATGCTTCGAAACGAGCTGAAAATCCTTAAGCGCATAGCTGTTTCTCAGAGCTTTGACAAGAAATCTACCGCACCTTTGCCCGCTTGGTTGAAAATGTGGATAATTGTTGTAGAGGAAAAATATGATGATGTAATTCGTGCAAACGTTTATGATTGAATGAAGTATTTATATGAGCTTAACTTTGTTTTTCTCTTTCCTACAAATTATAAACTTCATCAGTTGTTATATATATGAATTGCGAACTTTAAACAGATGGACTGATGAAAGGCTAACTTATATCAGTTGACTATGAACTGAAATCAGTTAAGCATTAAGTAATAAATGACAAACTGATATCAGTCGATAATGAACAACTGATAAATAAGAAGCCTGGGTAAATGAGAAAAACGCTTCGATTGACTCGTGACTCTTTAGCTTCCTCAACATTTAATGTCATCTGTCTATAAAAAAAATGATAGAGATAAAATATGAGATAATAACAGTTCAATATGTCGGATTCAAGTAATTCTGATGCATGCAGCAGTACGCATATTCAAGTTACTGAACAATTAAGTCCTTATTTAGAAGAGTTGAAGAAAACGATGCAGGAATATGTCTTGACAAAAGTGATGTCAACATGGTTCAAAATTCATGATTTGCAGAGGATAAGTAGGAGTGGTGCTGCTCCTTCTCGTGCTCAAGCAGCAACAGCAAGAAAATACATTGATCGTTTTGAAGTCAGGCATGTTACAGACATGGTTGATGACAATGTTCTGTTACATGCAATGCTATGGAAGGAATGACATGTAATTGATAAGATTTCTACAACTGAATCATTTTCAAGAATTCGAATTTATGAGTGGAATAATTTGATTACAGAATGGCAAGATTCAATTGGTTCCAAGTTATCTTCTGTATTATGGATTCGATTTTATTCTTAATAAAGTATCATTTCCAACTTGTTGTTGTGTTTTGATTTTCTGCAAATAATTTTATTAGTAAAACAGCATCAATAATAATTTTAAGACAAGTCAATTAAACCAAGAATATTGCGAAAGTAAGAAAACTTAGTCTCGGGTAATGGTTTGGTGAAGATGTTAGCTGCTTGTTGCTCAATTGAAATATACTCCAGTCTGATGTCCTTCTTCAAAGCATGATCTGTAATGAAGTGGTGCCTGACATCTATATGCTTGGTCCTTGAGTGAAGAACTGGATTATAGGTGATGGCAATTGTGCTCGTATTGTCACAAAATATGAGCGATTCATTTGTAATTACTCCATAATCTTTCAGTTGTTGCTGGATCCAGATCAGTTGTGCACAACAACTACCAGCAGCAAGGTATTCTTCTTCAGTTGTTGAGGTAGCTATGAATGTCTGCTTTTTGCTGAACCAAGAGATCAGTCTGTCTCCTAGAAACTGACAAGATCCACTTCTACTTTTGCGATCAAGCTTACATCCTACATAATCTGCATCTAAATATCCAACTAAATTGAAAGTAGAGTCTTTATAATACCATAACCCAACATTTTGTGTACCCTTAAGATATTTTAAAATTCTTTTAGCAGCTGAGAAATGTGATTGCTTAGGATTTGCTTGAAATATAGCACACATACAGACAGCAAATACAATATCAGGACGACTGGCAGTTAGGTACAACAATGAACCTATTATACCTCGATATAATGTCGCCTCAACTGATATTCCCCCTTGATCAGTGTCCAATTTTACTGATGAGCTCATGGTAGTATTTGCAGCTGAACATGATTCCATGCCAAATTTCTTCAGCAGCTCTTTTGTATATTTAGTTTCACTGATGAATATACCAGTCTCCAGTTGCTTCACTTGCAGTCCAAGAAAGAATGTCAGTTCACCCATCATGCTCATTTCAAACTTATCCTGCATTAGCTTAGCAAACTTTTCGCATAATTGGGGGTTAGTTGACCCAAATATGATATCATCAACATAAATTTGAACTAATAAAATGTGATCATTCTTAGCAAATTTGAACAAGGTCTTATCAACTGATCCAACAGAAAAATCATGATCAGTTAGAAATTTTGAAAGAGTTTCGTACTAAGCTCTGGGAGCTTGTTTAAGGCCATATAAGGCTTTGTTCAAATGATATACATGATTAGGAAAGTTGTGATTTACAAAACCTGGGGTTGTTCAACATGTACTTCCTCTTGTAGTTGATCGTTCAGAAATGCACTCTTTACATCAATCTGATATACCTTGAATTTCTTGTGTGATGCATAAGCAAGAAAAATTCTGATTGCTTCCAATCTTGCAACTGGAGCATACGTCTCATCATAGTCAATTCCTTCTTCTTGCCGATATCCTTGTGCCACTAATCTTGCTTTGTTGCGTACAACTGAGCCATCCTCGTTCAGTTTATACCCATTTTGTACCTATAATAGTTTTTGAAATTGGTCTTGGAACTAAGTTCCAGACATTGTTATAAGTGAACTGATTTAGCTCTTCTTGCATTGCATTTACCCAGTTAGGATCAGCAAGAGCTTCATCAGTTTTCTTCGGTTCTAGTTGTGAAACAAAAGCTGAATAGATAAATAAATTTAGTATTTGATTGCGAGTTCTTACTGGATCAGATGGATTTCCTATTACCAGTTCAGGTGGATGTGATTTTCTCCATCTGTACTCAGTATTTGTTGTATCGGCAATTTCTTCAGTTGGTAACTGAACACAGTTTTCAGTTTCAGTTGGTGCTTCGTCAACTGGTATTTGAATGTTATCATTATGCTCTGTCAACTGATCATTAGCAATGACTTCCTGCACATCTGATTGGTCCAGTACTTCTGGTTCAGGTGTTTGAAGTATGTTTTGATAGCCATGACTTTCATTTTTGTCATCATCTTCCAAACTGATATATGTAAGTCGATCAACTAGCTCAACTTGATCAGTTGGCTATTAGTTAGTTCACTTTCATCGAAATCGACATGAGCAGATTCTTCAACATTTAGGGTTTTCTTGTTGAAGACTCTATAGGCTATACTAACTGATGAATATCCAAGAAATATTCCTTCTGCAGATTTAGCATCAAACGATTTTAAATAATTTTTACCATTATCAAGAATAAAACATCTGCAGCAGAATATTTTGAAATAAGTAATTATACTTTTTCTTCCATGCCAGATTTCATATGGTGTTTCATATGATTCTTATTAATCATTGATCTGTTCTGAGTATAACACGCAGGGTTTACTGCCTCTGCCCAAAATCTTTGAGAAATACCAGAATCAGCAAGCATTGTTCTAGCAGCTTCTTTAAGAGTCCGATTTCTTCTCTCAGCTACACCATTTTGCTGAGGAGTTCTGGCTGCTGAGAGCTCATGCTTAATTCCAGCATTTTCTAGGAAATTTGAAAGAGTTTGATTGATGAATTCAGTTCCTCAATCAGATCTAATTCGATCAATTCCAACTGATTTTTCATTCAAAATTCTTTTGAAGAGCTTTATTAGTTGCGAAGTAGTATGGTCTTTAGATTTGCGAAAAATAACCCAAGTAAATCTTGAAAAATCATCTACGACTACCAAGGTGTATTTCCTTCCTCCTAAGCTCATGACTGGTATAGGACCAAAGAGATCCATGTGCAACAGTTCTAAGCATCGGGATGAAGATTTACATCTCTTGTTTTTAAAAAAGGATCGTACTTGTTTACCATACTGACATGCTGAGCAAAGTTTTTCTTTTGAAAAGTCTCTTTTGGGCAAACCAGTTACAAGTTCATGTTTACTCAGATAGGCAATTGATTTAAAGTTTAAATGATTTAGTCTCTTATGCCACAATAAGTTTTTAGATGATTTGGAAGCAATAAAACAAACTGGTGTATAAGTTTGATCATTCCAACTGACTTTATATGTGTTTCCACAACGTTTGCCAGTTAGTATGATTTCATCAGTTGAAGTTTTGACTAAACATGAGTTTTTGTCAAATTGTACTGAGAATCCACTGTCGCATAACTGACTGATGCTAATCAAGTTATACTTCAGGTTTTCTACTAATAGAACATCTTTAAAAGTAAAGTTACCATGGATAAGCTTACCCTTACCCACAGTTCTACCTTTGGAATTGTCCCCGAAACTGATGTTTGGACCAGTGTATTTGATCAGTTGGGATAATGCACTTGCATCTCCTGTCATATGTCGCGAGCATCCACTGTCCAAATACCATATTGAGTTCTTGTTTGTACCTGTTACCTGCAATCACACATATAATATAACTTGGTACCCATATCTATTTGGGTCCTGAACTGATTAGTCTCTTAGGAATCCACACTTGGATTAGTCTAACAGACTTTCCAGTAGCTGTATTCCAAATGGTTTTTCTCGGCTTTTGTGTGCTCGGTGTGTAGTGTACAGATGATACAATATTTGTTTTAGTTTTATTCAACTGATTGTTCAGTCTATATCTCTTCTGAACTGCCTTGCAGTTATAGTAATTGAAATAGCTATTCGAATAGTTCTTGTGAGACCTCTTTGATGACTGACTTTGTGAATCAGTTGAGAATTTTTGACTATAACCAATCCCATATCTTCTAGCTTTGTTCATATTCTCAGTAGGTTGCTCAATCAGTTTACTAGGCTCAATTTGTTCTTGTATCACTGCTGTTTTGAAAAAATGAATGTATTTCCCTTTGTCTATTTTTGGCTTTGGTTGAGTATCATTTGGATATATTTCTCCTTGCGTGTTGAACCCTAAACCAGTTTTATCAGAAACTGATTTTTGTGAATTCTGTATCTCATTCAGTGCGGTAGATGACTTGTTCCAAGACTGAATGAGTTCAGTCTGTTTTGAGTTTTCAAGAATCAATTTCTGGATTAATGACTGATTTTTGTTTCTCTCTGCTTTTAACTCAGCAATTTCCCTTTTTAGACTCAACCCATCAATTGATTCATCAGTTTTTGTTTTATTTTCTGTTGTATCAGTTTGCTTTGCTTTGATTTTTTCAAATGATGATGCAAGCTTTCGATACTCATTTCCCATGTCATGTAGTGTTAGAATGAGTTCTTCTCGTGTGAAATCAGTTGAGCTGAAATCAAATACCTGTTGGCTAGATGATTCTTCTTCTGCATCATTAGCCATCAAGCACTTGACTTCCTCATCATCACTAGAGCTGCATGAGCTTTATGGTTCTGACTCCTCACTGTCAGTTTCTGCCCATTTAGATTTATTTTCTTCAGCTAAGAGTACCTCATGTTTCTTTCTGAAGGACTTCTTATCTTCCTTGGGTCTTTTTTTGTGCTCATATGAATTCTTTCTTCTATCAGTTGAGCCTTGACTGTCCTTCTTGGGTTTAGGACAGTCAGCCATAAAGTGACATGATTTTCCACAGTTGTAGCAGACATTTGATTCATCTTTGAAACTGTTCCTTTGGTATTGGTTCTGGAAGTTTCCTTGATTCTTTCTTATGAACCTTCCAAATTTTTTGATGAACAATGACATAGCATCACTGCTCAACTAATCAGCAGATTTCTCTACTGAACTGATTGGTTCTGTTCTGACATCAGCTAGAGCAGTTGTGGCTGCAGGGATAGATGGTTCTCCTTCTCTGGTCTGCAGCTCAAATTCATAAGCCTATAAATCAGCAAACAGATCATGAAGTTCAATCTCGTTCAGATCTTTGGACTCCCTCATAGCCATGGTCTTGACATCCCATTCCTTGGGAAGACCTCTCATTACCTTCAGTGCAATCTCTTTGTTGGTATACACTTTTCCAAGTGCATTTAACTCATTGATGATACTTCTTACTCTTTCATCATACTCGTGCATTGATTCTCCTGCTTTCATTTTTATGTTATCAAACTTTTGAACAACAACAGAAAGTTTATTTTCTTTGGTTTCATCATTTCCTTCGCACAGCTGGATCATCTTTTCCTAAATTTTATTGGCTGACTTACACATCTTTATTTTGCTGAAGGTTACTTTGTCCAGCGTTTTGTACAGAATGTCTTTAGCCACATTATCAAGATTTGCTTTTCTTTTATCTTCAGTTGTCCATTCATCTCTGGGCTTTTCTATTCTTTGTGGTGCCCCTTCTGTTATGGCAACTACTGTATTTGTTTTTAGAATCTTCATGGGTCCATCAGTTATGACATACCACATGTCATCATCTTGTGCAGCTAAATGATCCTGCATTCTGATTTTCCAATCATCAAATTCTTCTCTGGAGAACATAGGAATTTTGTTGAATGAAGTCATGCTAGCAAGTTTTATAGATCAAAAGTATTCAAGAACAAGATTCAACTGCTCTGATACCACTTGATAGGATCGATTAACGTAACAAGAGTGTTTAGAAGGGGGGGTTGAATAAACACTCTCAATTAAAACTGATCTTTTCGAGTTTTGAGTTCAGTTTGGTGAGAAACTGATTCTCTGAAACTTGCTGGTCAATAACAATCAGTTAATCTGAAGTAGTTGCGGAAATTAACTGATTGAAAGATAGAATACAAAACTGAAATAAAATGCACAAGGATTTTTTCTGGATGTTCGGAGATTTCAATTACTCCTACGTCACCCCTTCTATCTCAAGGATAGGATTTCCACTAAAAGACTTTGATCGAATACAAGATTTGTACTGACCCACTTCAGTTTGGACTTATCACTGCCAAAAACTGAAACTCTTAGTATTTCAAAATGTTCTCAGTGCGTAACTAATCTTAGCACTATCGAATTTAACGATTATTACAAAGTGCTAGTGAGCTCAAATTGTAGCCTTGACTGCTACGAATAAATCAAGTAAGGGTGAGCTAAGATTTTGACAAAGTAACAGCAATCTTTGAATAGAGTGATCTGTATATTCTCTTTCTTTTTTTTTTCAGCTGTTCTTCTATCATATTTATAAGCTTCCATTCTAACGGTAACTTGAGATATGTTTGAATCTTTGTATCCGTTGATTGCCACTTCATCATTCCTTGGGCATTGTTTGCTTCATTTATTATAATGCGTCGTCTTAATTGCTTTAGCCGAAATGCGTTGTTCTAAGCTGTATTGATTGAAGTGCGGCGTTTCGTATTCAGTTGCAATCTGCTATGTCTCTTCGTCGGTTGAATGTTCTTTCCCGAGACATGTTTGGTTGAAGGAAGCATACGGCTGAATATATCAACTGATCGGTTTCCAAATGATCAGTTTTCTATATTGGACCTGCTGATTTCAGTTGTTAAGTCCAGTTACTGAATATAATTGCGCGTATCAGTTGGTTGATGAGTTTGTCAAACTCCAGAATTTAGAGTTTGATTCATATTTTGTCAAACGCCTGAATTTCGTTTCCAACAGATATGACCCGATATGTTAATGTTTATGTTTATGCTTTGAAAGATCACAAAACTTATTTTTGTTACAGTATTTTTCACTTGTCACGGACCGTAAATTTAAACTACTTAAATTTGCGGAAATTAAAAATTTTTCCTAAATAAGTAGTAATCCCTCAAATTTTAAAATTCTTGTCTAAATATTAGAAATAAAAATGAGTACAAATTATTTTCATGTCATCATGACACAACAAAAAACGAGCTAGTAAAAGTTCTTGTTTAAACAACATGCAGTAATTTCATGAAAATCAGAGTTAACGAATTTAACGTGCATAAAAATTCTGGAAAATTTAAACGGCCCTCGGGTTAGGCCTCCGCACCTTCCGAGCCAACTCACTGGTCCATGCCTCTAGCCTCATCATACTCGTCCTCACCTGCATCGATCAAGTCTAGTGTGTCTAAAAACTCAACATGTATAAAATGAGAATAGTAAGTAATACATAATAAAACCACATGCATTTTAAAGTAGCTCATACATACTTAAACTCTGAACATACTTACATAAGCATATTTACATAAACATAGACATTCCATCATTTCATAAACATTTTCATAAACGTGCTTGCATCATAAATACTTAAACATGCATAATCATCATCATTTTGCGTAGAGATATGTTTCAAAGTAATGACTCATAACATAATGCGCTTGATCAGACTAAACCACAGTACCGGGCTGGCAGGAATCATCACAGCCTGTCGACCGAACGTCCACTCCCACATACATAAGATCCTCGGTCATGCTTTACTAGGTGGATTGGTCGCTGGTCATATTTTACCGCTTCCCAATCCTGATCATAACCCGGTCATGCTTTACCGAGGTGGAGACGTACCCAGACATGTTCTCCGGCTTCCAAACTCGTTCATAATTGGTCACAAGACAATTCGCATGCCTCAAAAACATAAAATATTTTCCTTTGAATGTCGAACATACTTATATAGCGTTGAGGGCTTCGTTAGATCCCGCTTGGACGACTACTGCACATGCTAAAACATTTTTTAAAAAAAATTTCCACAATGCCTGGCGCTCGGACGGTAATATCTTATCGCTCGAGCGCGCCTCGTCCAGAAAACCTAGCGCTCGGGCGGTAACATCTTACCGCTCGGGCGCCACCCAGCTGAACAATCCCCAACGAAGCCTGCAACTCGAAATCCTAAAAAAAAACACATTTTTTTAACACAGTTTGAGAAGTCACACGATAAAAATCATAACTCAATCATCTCTTGTTAAAATTACGAATTTACTGTCAAATCGAAGATATCAAAAAGTAATGCATTTTATATTTTAAAAATTTTTCCAGAAAACCGACCTAAAATTCGCAGGCCTCGAAATGACAGCAGATTTGGTTTTTGAGATCTAAAAATCGTTCCAAAAATCGTTTCAACATCATATCTCAAACTTTGCATAGCATAACCGGATTTTTACATACAATATGCATAAAAATATTTACTATGACAAGATCGATGCAGAAAATATAAGAATATACATGCTTTTGCGTTAAAACGCACGAAGATAACGAATACCGACGTGGTGGATTGCGGGAGATGATCGGGAGACGCTTGCTAAATGATTCTTGCTCGAAAAAAAAACGTAAATCTCAAGAAATTTTGTAAGGGGAAGGGGTGGCTGCTGGAAGAAACTTAGAACCCTACTTCTTTTCTTCAAATATGAAAACACAATGTGTGTGTAAGTGTGTGCAGCCGATGGTGTGTGTGTGGTTGTGTAACATGTGTTTTTGTGTGAGGGGTAATTAGGGAGTTAATTAGGAGCTAATTAGATTAATAAAAATACTAACAAACCATTAACATGTTAAATAAAATGTTAACCCATCACTAACTTACTAGAACCCTTAATTTTAAATAAAATGCACAAGTGATAAACTCTAAAGATTTAAAATTCTCCAACTATTCAAATTAGTATTTTGAAAAGCTTAAAATCTTAAAATCACCTAATAAATTAAATTAGGCTTTAAAATGTTTAAAATTTCATAAATAATTTAAAATACCAATTTTCTTGACTTGAAATAAAATACCACATATTTCATACATCGTCTAAATCGTCTCCGATCTCTATTCCTGATCCCGTGTCGAGTATTCGTCTGAAACATAAAACTCCAGAAAATGTTTTAACATGCATCAAATAAACATGTAATAATTTAAAATAATGCAAATCATAAATCGTGCATCATTAAAAATCATTTTAAAATTAAATAAATTATTTAACAATTTAAATAAATGCATGGGTTTTCGTGTAATGATTTTGGGCTCTACATCACTGTTGCATGATATGTAAATATACTTGTTATAACGGTTCAGGTGTATTGAGTCTTTAGACTCACAAGGTATGATTGATGCAGGTGATCATGTGGATGAAGAGAGTGGAGGAGCTGAAAACTGAGTAGGCTGAGCTCGGGGTGCACGGATAAACCCGAGGACCTTGCATTTCTTCCTCACATTATGATTTTTGAGACATGGGTTAAAACAGTATTTTTAAATGCTTATGAATTTTTAATACGTTGATGATTTGACATATTTTTGGTAACATGTTTGAGTTTTTTTTTTAAAACAATAATCTTTGAGATCGATTGCATTTTCAAGATTTGATAACTGCAGTTATTTCATTCAGTCGTTGGATGGTTTTTATACAGTGTAGGTTTCGAAATTTCCTTGGATTTATGTGGTTATGGTTTTGGCCATTACTTTTTTTTTAAAAAAAAAAAATTAAGTAGTATTTTAGTAGTAGATGTTTCAGTTATCTATGATGTAAATAACATGTTTCATTGGTAAGGGCATGGAGATTTCCATTCATATAGATGGATGATCATTTGATGAGAAACTGAACAAACCTCCCTCGAACTATCCAAGTGGTTATCACTTATCGAGTGGAATAGTCTACGGTTATGGTTATACACATTAGTTTTTTGACTTGGGACAACATGAAGGTTTTTGTACTTGCATGAAATTTGATCCATTTACCGATTACATTGAGGGTCATTAGGTAGCAAATTTTGGTATAGTTTTGAAATACATAGGAGTCTATGCATTGTAATTGGGGATTCAACCCTCGCATATGAATGAAGATATCCTATATGATCTGATGAGTTATAGTGCAAGAAATCCCTGGCAAGAGTAAGCCATGTGCATTTTGGAAATGTGTTTTCTTAGTTGCACATACCATGTCACTATTATTACTCATTGATACATTATTCATTTGCAATTCTCGATATAAAAATAACTTAGTGGTTCATGCAGGAATTATCATTGATACCTAGGGGATCATGAGGCAATGCTACTAGAAATTCTTACCATGATCTGATGAGTGTAATCAGATTTAAGCTCTGACGTTCTTAATCAACGAGTTAATTAAACGAATGGGGCTAATTAGCGTAAGCACGAAAAGAATTGTAAGGTCATGTAATTAATTATCCGGTAATTTGGTATAATTAGAATAATTATTTATTTGTAAATTAAAAATAATTATTTATGCCAAATAAATTCAAGAAATGTGTTAAAAATATGTATTTTAGAATATCGGAGAATTTAACGATATAAAATATATATAGAGTTTAAATAACACATGAGAGCAAAATTAATACAGACCGGGATAAATGGGCTTGAGTTACTATTTTAGTAACCAAATACACAATATATAAGTATAAATATACATACACACACAACTTACGTGAAGCGAGAGAAGGAAGAAAAGAAATAAGAAGAAAGAAGCTTTCCCCCAAACTCCATTCCCGTCACTTGTGTAGCAGCCGCGGCAAAGTTGCGATATCTCCTCCGTCCGGCGTTTAAATCTCAATCGGTCTAAAGGGATGTCTACCTAACATCCTAAGCTTCGATTTAAGTCAGAAATTGCGAAGTTTGAGTAAGGATTTGGGTAGATCAAAGCTGCTGTTCCGGTGCTCTGTTTCTGCGCGAATTCTTCCGGTTTTGGGGTTAGAGTTTTGTGTTGCTACAATTTTTACAGCTTGAATTTGTAGAAATAACCTAAATAAACTTTGTAGTGGTTTACGTTTTCTGTCTTTAGCCACTAGAATCATTGAATTTTGATTAGAAACGAATTTGATATGATTTTTCTACCAAAATGTGTCAAATGAAATTCTGTGTTGGAGCTGTGTTCAATAGCTACTATAATTCGGGATTATGGCATTTGTGCAATCAGATTCTGGGTTTTTTGTTAAAATAAAAATTTTAGAGCTATGTGTTATCTTTGTAATGATATAAGAATCGTTAAATTCCATTAAGAATTGAGATAGTTATACTGATATTGCCGAAACTGCTCAGTACGACATTCTGTCCGAAAATATGTTGAGTGGCAGTGTGTTCTTGATAATTCTGGGATTTATCTATTAGGATTATGGAAATGGATTCTTCTAGAAAAACTTAGATATTTGATTGTCTTTCATTTCCAATTGGCGGATATTGATTTGGGTCAAAAATGAATTAAATATGAATTTTATGGTCATAGGTGCCGAATCTGAAACTGTAACAGAATTCATTTTTCTAGATTTCTGGTTGTGGATGTTTATCCATGTCAAGATAATTGAATTTCTTGTTTAAATATTCTTATGAAATATGGGTTTTTGAGTTAGGATTCCAACCATGTATGATAAGTATATTTTGGTTAAGTTTTGGTTAAGTTTTGACTTAAAACTTAGCATAGGTACAAGCTGAAATTTGGAAATATTGTTATTGAATTGGAACTTTACTCGACTTGTTATATTATCTTATTGTTAGGCCGAGGAGATCAAATTTGAGCTTGTTGTCGTTATCAGTCGGTATAGGTATGTTACAGCTCGGTAACATACGACGGTAAAACATAAATCATGTTTAATTGTCATTCTGTATTGCACTGATCGTGTTTATGATTTGTTGACTGTTGTAAGTTGTTAAATGCCTTCGTTGTGATATATGTTTATTATTGTGACATATTATTGGCATTTAGCATAGGGCATACTGTTGTGACATTCATGTTGAGCCCTATCGTTCTTGTTAGCCTATTGTTGATATCCGTTGTTATCTGGCACTGTTGTTTATCTCAAGATCATTGTGTGGCTGATAATCCTATACACATGAGACCGTAGATGTGATTGAACAATCCCGTGGTTAGTGTAGCCTTTTGAGGTGAGCGTTGGGATTGTGTCATCTAGTTCGTTCTGTTGTGCCATCCTGTTATATCGTATCAGCTATATGGAGGCCGCGTCAGGGGTGTTATTCAGCACAGCTTGGCATACCTCACATACTTGGCAGGGAGGTTTAGCTGCATGACGATGTAGCTCCCTTGTGTTGTTGCTCGAGCATTATTCCAGTTGTTATGGTACCGTTTGTTGGCTCCTGTTATCCCGATTATGCGTTGAGTCTTTCATGCATTGCATATTACATTTTATTATATGATTATGCATAATTTATGATTATTGTTGTTATTGTTGAACTATTTCATACCAGAATCCTAACCTCAGTTTTTTTCTGGGGGGGCTGCCGTGGTTGCTATTGGGCATCACGGTAGATCTCCCGGGTCGTTTTGCAGCATCAGGCCGAGGTTCCGCCAGTGCAGCTCGGGATTGAGGTTGGATTGCTTGGTTCTGTTCAGTGGAGTCTCCCAGTTAGTCTATATGTATGTCTTGAGTTTATTTCAGCTTTGTATTGTACTTTATTTGTCGGGGAGATGCCCTGTGTATCTGTAGTGGTATTTGGTTGTTTTTGCGATGTTCTGAGTCGACTTTGTGATATTTATGATCTGATGAGTATTTGGTAAGTTTTAATTTCTGTTTAGTCCTGGCCAGTGCGGCTATAGGTTGTTTAACTTTGGTTTTGTTTTAATGACTTTAGTTGGAGTATATTTTGATATAAACTAATGCTTGAGTTTTCGGGATGTCCTACTTACGGGGAGGTCATGCCGAAATTTTTCTAGGCCCTAAGGTCCGTTTTAAAGTATTTTAAACACTTTTTTTGCTGCAGATTTAAATCAAATAATTATTGTTTGATAATAAATTGTCATTAGAGTAAATGAGCCTCACAAGAATTAATGTTGTTGTAAATCACATGAAGTTATGAACCCACAACTAGCTGTATTCCTGAGCTATTGAGGGTCACACAAGTATTGGATTATATGGTCCCATTGATAGTCGAATTCAAGGAGTTGAATTTGGAGAATATATTTTGATGAAGAACAAACAGATTGTTTATGATGAAGTTTATGAGTAGATTCAATGATTGAAAGTTATGGAAGTTAGCTTAACTACTAAATAAGTGAGGAGCGTGGAGTTGCATATTTTAGTGAAGAAGTTCACAAAACCCACAACTGTAAAAAATCGATTAGTGTAAAATTTTGAACTTCAAAATTTTAGTTTTTTCATTATGTGAAAGAGATTTGTACAATCGATACATTGACATTGTCTGATCGTCGATCGAGATTATAATGACTTAAAAATTTTTTATTTAATGAATTTAGAATATATTAATTATTTATTTAATAAATTTAGAATATAATAATTAAATAGAAATCAATATTAGTGACTACTAAGTATAAGATTCTCGTAAAATATTTCATAAGAGTCTAGAATTAATTAATTGATTAAAAATTAATTGAGTAATTTTCAGAAGTTTTCACTAAATTTTGTCCACCAAAAATTGATAACACAACAAGATCCTATCTCCATCACTTGAAATTTTCGGCCACCATGTGGCCGAGCCACTACAACACTGTCGTGACGTCGCCGTAGTTTCGTCGCTACCTCGTCGAAGTTCTGCAATTTTATGGCGATTGATTATCTCGATGCAAATTTCATGTGGATATCTGGTGCGATTTACACGATGAACAAATATATGATCGTGGACCTGATTAGAAGGTTGAAGAAAATTAATAGGGATTTACAAGAAGTGATATTACCGCCTAAACACCATGATGGCTAGAGCTAGTGTTAAACACGAAAAGTTAGATAAAACTAAACACCATATGAATGTTTTAAAAATCATATGATGCCACGTTTTGAATATCAATTTTTTTAAAAAAAAACTTTGGATACATCTTGGGTGTTAGAAAACGATACTCCAACAATGAGACCTTGATTTCCTAATGATATTCGGTCCTTTAGCCATTGGCCTCACTAATTGATAAAAGCCGGGTAAGTTCGAGAAATAAATTTCCACGGGCTTCTGAATGTAACATTTCTTGCTAAACTCACATCCCATCCATTTTCTTGCATCCCATATTTGATCTAATGGTGGACCAACCCCTTGAGATAGAGTCCTCCAAGTTACTAAGTATGATAATAAGTCGAGTTTGGACGACTTGTTACAATTTTGAAAAGACCATAAACTTTCCATGACACTTCTAAACCTAAATTTGTACTTGTATTTACTCATACTTACAGTTAAGGGGTTCTCATTGTTATCCTTTTTTATCAATAATATTATTTGATATTTTCAAATTTTAAGTTGTACGTTTATAACAAAAATAATGAAAAAATTTCAAATAAATCACATAATTAATATATATCCCAAAAAAGAATATTAACATATAGGTTATCCATGAAATCATATGGAACTGACAATTTTCGAGAGAATTTGAGAAAATATACAGATATTTATTTTTATATCGCGATATGTGAATGTACATTATGGATCGGGTCTTATAAAACCCGTTACCCAACTCATACCCTCCTGGGTACAAAAATAAATACTCATTGCTCGACTAATAACCATTTATTCTATAGACAAACTTGACTCAATTTTTTTAGATCAGAGTTTGGTAAATGTTCTATCCGAACTCATTATCATCCCTACAAGTTATCAATTAGTAATTTCTTACCTGTTCCAGATATTTGGTTTTAGCGTCAGAGTGACTCACTTAGTTTGTTCATCTTTAAATCTTCTATTTTCTAAGAAATCGTTGAGATCTAACCAAAAAATTGTTATATGTGTCATGATCCACCCTTTATTTAAATCACCCTGCATTAATTAGCACCACACATATACTCTTCTTGTTGGATATTTGGGAACAAAATATAAAAATAACAAGGAAGAAACAATTTGAGAAAACAAATTAATTAATGTTATTATTAAGCAACTAATTGGTTATTTATATAACATAACCGGGATAGCTAGTGTCCTAATCAAACTAAAATTATAGAAGAAGTCTAGAACCTGAAATATGTAATAAAGATGTTAAAAATATATTATTATAATCCTAAAGTAATTATAGATAAATTTAAATAATCTTCTTGAGACAACACTCCTCTTGACTCTTAAGCTGCTTACTTCATCTTCTTTTCCAATATAGAAGCCATCAAATAATGCAAAGGCTTGCTTTTCGTCGTGCATGGTATATTGATCGATCTTGTCAGCAATTTTGTTCTAATTGGTCACAGATAAATTTGTTCAAGAAATTATTTTTTCTACTTAAAGTGAATTTCACAAGCGCGATTCAATTCGTGTTCTTCGTCCTCTATATAACACATGAGTTTCTTTAGTCCTCCTACATTTTTGTGTATCAATTGTAGCTTCTGTGTACGCCTCCAAACCTTGTTTTGTTGATAAGATGTCTTGTTTGTTTGGCATATTGATAAGCAACATATTTTGGGAGCTCGTCCTTTAATTATCTGAACCTTTCAGCAAATTGGTTTTATTCATGGACAGTGCATTAACATGTTCCTCCATTAAATCTAAGACAAAACTCTTGTCTTACGCTTTGAATTTAAATATCTCCTTGTCTTTTACATCTTTGATCACACAGTTTTGACTTCAAACAAATTCTTATATCCTTTTTCCAACAACTGAGTCATACTCAAAAGATTTTGATCATGTTCAGGTGTTGGATCTCGATTTTCTACGTGCCAAAACGCAGCGGAAGTTTTAAAATTTTTATTTTATTTTGAAAACAAAATAACTTTTGGACACTCGTATGGTTTTCACGAATTAAACATACATAGGATGTTCAGAAAATTATACCTTTGTGAATTAAATCACTGGACTCCAACTAATCCGGTATAAACGGATTAGCTCTTGTTGATTCCCTTCGAACTTTGTTCAAGAAATCCTCCTATCAAGTCCACGACTAGTAGTGTGTTCCTCTTCCAATTTGCACTAGAAAATATGGAAGATATTTTACGTAGGAGATTGAAATTTGAGAGGCGGCTCAAACTATGAAAAGAAATCAAGGAGGCCGAAATTTTGGAGGAGGAAGAAGCTGAATTTCGAAAATTGCTTATTGTGGTGGCTAGGGGTTTGACTCTCCATCCCTATTTATAATAATCCATGACCTAATTATTATAGTATAATAATTGGGCCCTTCAATTAAAATTAATGGGCTTGATTAATTAATTGGATTAGTCCAACTAATTTAATCAATTAATCAAGGTCCATTAACAACTTTAATTATTTAATATGTTGGACTTGTACTCTTACAAGCCCATTAAACATATTACGCACCATATTTAATTTATTAATTAATACGCTCAACCTTTGAGTTTAATAAATTAAATCATTTATAAATTCAACATTTCAATTTATTATTCAAATTATAAATTCAACTCCTTGAATTTATATCACCTCCAAAATTTAATATCTAACAAACCCAACATTTTGAGTTTAATAAATTAAATTCTCAAATTTTATAAATTCAACTCTTTGAATTTATTCTCTCAAAATTTAATTATCATAAATTCAACTTCTTGAATTTATTCTCTCAACGGGAACAAACGATCTAGCACTTGTGTGACCCTCAATGGTTCAGGGATACAGCTAGCCGTGGGTTCACAACTCTTTGTGATTCAGGACATAATCCTTTATTCGGACTTACCCTAGTTAGCCCCATTCTTTTCATCAACATCTTGATCAAGAATGTCAGAACTCATTTCTGATTGCAGCCATCGGATCATGGTAAGAGCGTCTAGTAGCATCGCCCCATGATCCCCTAGGTATCACTGATAGTGCCTGCAAGAACCAGTCGATTATGATTAACTTACAGTACGGTCCCTTCATCTCATATATCCCGATCGAATCTGTAACCATTGGTTCATCTAGGGTTGTATATTAATTCGATAACTATGTGATAACTATAAATAGTGGCATCGCATGTACCGTTCGAGAACTCCTTCTCTAACGTACATCTCATACTCTGGCCAGAGATTCCATGCACTATAATTTCATCAGATCACATAGGATATCCACACCCGCAGGTGAGCGGTGTATCCCCGACTACAATGCACTGGCTCCTATATGTTTCGCAACTGTACCCAACCTCGCCACCTGATGACTTTCCTGGAGCCAGTAAACGAGTCAAAGCACAGCCCTAGCATATAGAGCCTCAGTGTTGTCCCGGGTTGTAAGGACTAATGGTGTACAATCATAACCACGGACTTATCCTCTCGATGAATGATAACCACTTGAAAAGTCCGAGGGAGGGTTGTTCGGTATAATCATCATATGACTACCCATCTGCATGTTTGGACATCTCTATGCCCTTACCAAGAAACGCAGCACAACATCACAGATGCTAGTCTCGAGCTCAAGCGACCTTTATCCCTGTTTTAGGCGGCTGAATCGACTAGGAACGAATTTAGATCATACAGTATTTACAAACGAGTTTCAACATCGAATTACGATTCATTTGTATTAAAGTATAATCAAGGTCTTTATCTTTGTTTGATAACATGGGTATACAGATAAAGAATAACAAACCATGAAATAATGATTTATATTAAAATAAAGATTGTTAATTACAACTGAGTAAATAAAATCCCTAGCCAACAGTTGGCTTGCATGGCATCTACTCTAACATCAGGAACATGTAAAACATCATAAACTAATTTCAAACATGAGTGCCCTTCAATTGCTATAGCTCGTTTGCCTTTTACTTCAATGTATTGTTTATTTCAATCCCGACTTTAGAAAATGCAGTCTTATTAAGCTCTCTAAATAGATCTTGATTATAAGTCATGTGGTTTGTGTACTCTTGATCAATTTACACATATATATGGATTCACTTATTGAATTTGAAGGATCGGTTTTTGATAGGTTTGGTTTTTACATGTTTTACTGCATTAGTTTTATGTGTGTTTGCATTACGCATGCATTCATTTTATTTACATTTTGTTCGTTTTAGAGTAAGCATTTGCATGTTATCATGTCTCACTTGGGAGTGGCAAATTTGCAGGAAAAATGACCGGAAAACGGATATAGGAGCAAAATGTGAAAAATTGGGCAGAAAGACTGGCGCCCGAGCGGTAGAAATTTACCGCTCGGGCGTGAGAAAAGATTCACGCAGCCAAAGTACAGAATATGTGGCGCTCGGGCGGTAAATTTTCTACCACCCGAGCGCGAGAGAGGCCTTCCGAGAAGAAAAAATACAGAAGACTCGGCGCTCGGGCGGTGAAATTCTACTGTCCGAGCGCGACTGCCGCATTCCCCAAGAAATTTACAGAAGGTGTGGCGCTCGAGCGGTAATTTTCTACCGCCCGAGCGCCACCTATTTTTGAAAAAAGTTCTTTGCTGATTCCTTACCTTATTATTTGGATGTGAATGATATGGAAAGGGATTTGGGACGTTTTTGAGAGCTTGAGACAGAATTCAGAGCCACCGCAAGACTTGGAGAGGAGTTTCGCGCTTGAAGTTGAAGATTCGAAGATTTCCGGGCACAATTCTTCGCAGATCTGGTCTAGTCTAGTATTTCTAATCTAGTTTTTATCATTTAAACATTGTTTTTTCTATTTTTATTATGAATTCGAGTAGCTAACTTTAAATATTTGTTGGGACTTAAGGGGATCCTACCCCAAACTTTGATTTAATTAATTTATATTTCAATTGTTGCGTTATTCTTGAATGTGCTACTGTTTTTCATTGTATTGTTAGAGCGTAGCTAATTTTAACAACATTTTTATATTGCAAGTGAGTTCGAGAGAATAACTTGTGATAGGAACGAGTAGCATAGTCCGTGGATTTACAATTTACATAGATATATGAAATTGGATACGCGTC
The DNA here is from genome assembly GCF_012295235.1 of Primulina huaijiensis. Classification (NCBI taxonomy): domain Eukaryota; kingdom Viridiplantae; phylum Streptophyta; class Magnoliopsida; order Lamiales; family Gesneriaceae; genus Primulina; species Primulina huaijiensis. Next base: position 7,276,316 of record NC_133314.1, read on the forward strand.
GATAGTCATAGTCCGGGGGGACGAAAACCAGGGGATTTCATAGATCGACATGCGATTCACTCTTGATAAATAATTAAAGACATTTAATTACTTCACTGAGTAGAATTAGTTTGGCATAGCTCGAGAGAGTGTGTTCAATTGAATAAGAAATCTTGTCGGAAGCATACAATCACTCTCAAACGAATTAAGTAATTAACGAGGGGTATGTGAACTGAAATTCCCAACAAATTCATTTCTCATTGAATTTTAATCGACCATTTTAGATATTATATTTCATTATTAAATTCTTGAATCTTTTTATTTGCATGTTTATTTGAGCATAATAGTAATAAATAACCATCCAAATTTCGTTACTAAATATTTAATAACTGAAAATAATAATTGTCAAATACAGTCTTCAGTGGAACGATACTCGTACTCACGTACATTATACTATTACTTGAAATCGTGCACTTGCGATTAAAATTTGAGCATACAAAACCATATTTTTAACAAGGATTCTACAGTGCAAGTTTTGCTCGATCAAGTTTTTGACGCCGTTGCCGGGGACTGTTAATCTTCAATTTTATTTTAATTATTTACTTTAGCATTCTCTGTTTTACTTTATTTGACACCTTCGCTTTAATTACAGGTACCTCTCTCGTGCATGCCAAGGTCTCTAGAGTCTGAACTAGAGATATTCGATCATGAGATTGAAAGAACCTTACGCAAAAGAAGGCAACAACAGAGGCTTAGAGACATGATGAATAGGAACGAACATGAGGAAGAGCATCATGAAGATCTAATGGTCGAGGAGCCAAGGCGCATACCTATGCTTGAATATGCGCAACCTTCGCTGGATGGAGCACGTCGAAGCATAGTGCGACCAACTGTCAGGGCAAACCAGTTTGAGATCAAGCCAGCCATAATTCAAATGATCCAGAACACTGTCGGGGGGAATGCGCTAGATGATCCGAACACTCACATCGCCGACTTCGTAGAAATTCGCGACACTTTTAAATTTAATGGAGTTTCAGATGATGCGGTTAGACAACGTTTATTTCCGTTCTCTTTGCGTTAAAAAGCTAAATCTTGGCTGAATTGTTTGCCTGTATGTTTAATCACAACTTGGGAATACATGGCTAAGGCATTCCTCTTGAAATACTTTCCTCCATCAAAAACCAAGAAGCTGCGAGCAGACATAACCACCTTCTCTCAATTTGAGCAGGAGTCACTCTATGAGGCTTGGGAGCGCTACAAAAACTTACTGCGAAGATGCCCACATCATGAGTTGCCTCTTGGGTTAGTTGTCCAAAATTTTTACTATAGTTTAATTTCATTTAACCAAACCATGATAGATGCTGCGGCCTGCGGAAATCTGTTGAGGAAAACAGCCGAAGAAGGGTATGAGTTATTGGAGGAAATGGCTACTAGAAGCTATCATCCTCAATCTGAAAGGAACAACCAGCGGAGAAGTGCAGGAGTTCACCAGGTAACTGAACTTTCTGCTATTACTGCACAACTTTATGTCTTGAACAGGAAACTGGATGGTTTGAATATGGGTGGCACGGCTATGCGTCTTCAAGAGATATTTTGTGAAAAATGCGGAGGAGAACACTATGTTAAGGACTGTCAAGACAGTGGTCCTTTTTATGTGCCAGAAGGGGCACCAGTGAATCAAGTGGGAATCCAAAACCGTCCAAGGAATGATCCGTATTCGAACACATATAATCCTGGATGGAGGCAACATCCCAACTTCTCATGGGGTGGTCAAAACAGTCAGAATCGACCACAAGGAGGACAACCATATGGGAAACAACTGATGTACAGATCTGACTCTCCTAGAGAAGAAAAGTCTAATTTGGAGCAAATGATGTCTAAGTTTATCTCGTCCACTGAAACTAGACTCCAAAATCAAGATGCATCGATAAAGGGGCTAGAAAATTATATTGGGCAGTTAGCAAAGATGATAGCAAGTAGAGAGCCAGGCACCTTGCCAAGTAACACCGAGACCAATCCAAAAGAGCAAGTGAAGGCCATTGAGTTGAGAAGTGGAAAAATTCTAGAGTCGAGAGAAAAAGAAAAAAAGTGCCAGATGAACAGACCGAGATATCTAAAAGTAAGTCTTCTAACACTACACCAGCACCCACTGCACAATCTAAACTTGTTATACCTCCCTCTTTTCCTGCAGCACTAAAAAAAGCAAAACTTGATGCATAATTCGGTAAGTTTCTTGTGGTATTTAAAAAATTGCATATCAATATTCCTTTTGCTGATGCTTTGATGCAAATGCCTAGTTATGCTAAATTTCTGAAGGACATATTAGCTAATAAGAGGAAGTTGGAGGATCACATGACGGTGAACCTAACTGAAAATTGCTCTACTTTGGTGCAAAACAAAATCCCACCGAAACTAAAAGACCCAGGGAGTTTTTTTATTCCTTGCATGATTGGTGATGTTGTTTCTCACAAAGCTTTGTGTGATCTTGGTGCAAGTATTAATCTTATGCCGTTATTTGCATTCAAGAAACTCGGATTAGGAGAACCTAAGCCAACCAAGATTTCGTTACAGCTAGCAGACAGATATGTCAAGTATCCACGGGGAGTTATTGAGGATGTGCTAGTGAAAGTGGACAAATTTATTTTTCCTGCAGATTTCGTGGTGCTCGACATGGAGGAGGATATGGAGATGCCTTGATTTTGGGGATACCATTCCTTGTAACTGGCAAGGCCCTGATTGATATTCAAGAAGGGAAGTTGAGATTGAGAGTGGGGGAGGAAGAGATTAATTTTGATATTTTTAATGCACTTAAGCACACACTGCATTCTGATAGTTGTTATAGAATTGATGCTTTTGATGCTCTCGTGTCTAATTATGTGCAGGATGCTCTTAGGGACCTTTTGGAAGCCACCCTCACAACTGAATTGGAGGATGACGACTTGGACGAAGAAAAAGCTCAAATAGTGGCATACTTTAATGCCAACCATCCATGGAGAAAGTCAATGAAGATGAGACTGTAGGATTTAGGAGAGCGCAGAGATTTGACCCCTCTAAAGTCAAGCATCGAGGAACCACCGACGCTTGAGCTCAAACCATTGCCTCCACACCTAAAGTACGTATATCTAGGTGAGAATAACACTTTACCTGTCATTATTTCTGCTGCTTTGACAGATGTGATGGAGGACAAACTGTTGGAAGTTTTGAAAATGCACAAGAGTGCTTTTGTGTGGAAGGTGGCAGATATCAAAGGGATCAATCCATCAGTCTGTATGCACAAGATCTTGATGGAAGACAAGTACTCAGCTCTTGTGCAACCTCAGAGAAGATTGAATCCAAAGATGCAAGAGGTAGTAAAAGCAGAAACTATCAAACTCCTTGATGCATGTATTATCTATCTTATATCTGATAGTGCATGGGTAAGTCCTGTTCAGTGTGTGCCGAAAAAAGGTGGGATTACTGTAATCACAAATGAAAAAAATGAATTAATACCCACTAGGATAGTTATGGGATGGCGTGTGTGCATAGATTATAGGAAATTAAATGATTCTACCCGTATAGATCACTTTCCACTGCCCTTCATTGATCAAATGCTTGAGAGGTTAGCGGGTCATGAGTTTTATTGCTTTTTGGATGGGTATTCAGGGTATAACCAAATCATGATTGCGCCCGAGGATCAAGAGAAAACCACTTTCACTTGTTCTTATGGCACTTTTGCTTTTAGACGGATGCCCTTTGGTTTGTGTAATGCCCCTGCCACTTTTCAGCGATGCATGACCGCTATATTTCATGACATAATAGAAACTTTTCTTGAGATATTCATGGATGACTTCTTGATATTTGGCTCTTCTGTTGATGACTGTTTGCAGAATTTGAAGGTGGTGTTGATGAGATACGAGGAGACAAATTTGGTGCTGGATTGGGAAAAGTGCCATTTTATGGTACAAGAAGGAATAGTATTGGGGCACAAAATATCAGGGCATGGAATAGAGGTGGATAATGCAAAAGTTGAAGTTATCAAGAACTTACCACCTCTGACATCCATAAAGGGAGTTAGAAGTTTTCTACGCCACGCTGGTTTTTATCGGCGTTTTATCAAAGATTTTTCTAAAATTGCCAAACCTCTATCTTCCTTACTTATGAAATATGTGCATTTTGATTTTAATTCTGACTGTTTAGAGGCATACGAGGATTTGAAGGAGAGCTTGGTGACAGCTCCTGTCTTGGTGGCACCAGATTGGGATCAACCCTTCGAGGTCATGTACGACGCCAGTGATACTGCGGTGGTGGCTGTGCTTGGCCAGCGGAAAAATAAGGTATTTCATACAATTTACTACGCAAGTAAGACCTTAGATGAGGCTCAATTGAATTATGTAACAACTGAAAAGGAATTACTTGCAGTAGTATCTGCGCTTGACAAATTTCATTCATATCTTGTTCTGTCAAAAGTCGTTATTTACACGGACCAATCTGCACTGAAATATTTATTAGCTAAGAAAGTTGCAAAGCCACGACTTCTTAGGTGGATTTTATTGTTACAAGAATTTGATCTAGAAATAACGGATAAGAAAGGTGTCGAGAACGTGGTAGCAGATCACTTGTCTCGGTTGGAGCTGATTAGTAATGACTGTGTAGATCATGCTATAAATGATTGATTTCCTGATGAGCAGCTATTAGAGGTGAAACACTGTCCTTGGCATGCAAATTTTTTTAACTTTCTTGTCGCAGGCACACCACCACCAAATCTATTGTTTCACCAACGTAAGAAATTATTTTCTGACGTGATACATTATTTTTGGGAAGAACCATTTTTGTTTAAGATCTGTGCCGATTCAATGATAAGAAGGTGTGTTGCAGAGGAGGTGTTCGGTCAAATCCTTGACCATTGCCATGACCGTGAGGTAGGTGGTCATTTTGGGCCAACAAAGACGGCATTCAAGGTTCTTGAATGTGGCTTTTATTGGCCAACCCTCTTTAAGAATGCTCGTTCTTATGTGCTTACTTGTGATAAATGCCAGCGAACAGGTAACATCTCTAACCATCATGAAATGTCATTGAATAATATTATTGAGTGTGAGGTATTTGATGTGTGGGGGATAGACTTCAAGGGACCGTTTCCCAGTTCGTTCACGAAAAAGTATATTTTTGTGGCAGTGGACTATGTGTCTAAGTGGGTAGAGGCAGAAGAATACGCCACTAATGATGCTCAAGTGGTCCTGAAATTTCTTAAGAAAAATATTTTTAACAGGTTTGGGACTCCACGAGTAATCATTAGTGATGGTGGCAGCCATTTTTGCAACGAACTCTTTGAAAAACTTTTGAGCGAGTATGGTGTCACGCACAAGATCTCTACCCTCTATCACCCCAGATGAATGGTCAAGTCGAAGTGTCTAACCGAGAGATCAAAAGGATTTTAGAAAAAGTCGTAGGTGTCAGTCGGAAGGATTGGTCTGTAAAATTAGATGATGCTCTTTGGGCATATAAGACTGCTTTCAAAACACCTATAGGCACTACACCATATAGGCTACTGTTTGGTAAAGCATGTCACTTACCTGTAGAGTTAGAGCATCGGGCATACTAGGCAACAAAAGCACTAAACTTTAACTTTACTGACGCAGGTAAACGACGTCTGCTTCAATTGGATCTGTAACGTACCGAACTTTTTACTACTTAAGTTTGCGGAAAAATTAAAATTTTTCTTAAATTGAAGTGAACATTCAAAGTTCGATAAAGTAAACTGTTCGTTCCAACATAGTTGCAACAACAATCTCAAAATAAAGTTTGCCAAAAGATCTCGTAAAAATCTCATGAACAGGAATGTGAAATCAGAGTATTTGGGATTTTCATAAAATTCTTAAAATAACATTTGGCGGTCCTCGGGTCTAGTATCCTGCTCAGTCCCAGCCGGCTCCTTGGTCTCCACGCCTAGCCTCCTCAACATACTCCTCACCTGCATTGATCAAGTCTAGTGAGTCTAAAGACTCAACACGTATAAACTGAAAGGTAGCAAGTACTACATAATAAAACTACATGCAACTTAAAAATAGGGAGTACATACATGAAACTTGAACTTGCATAACAAAAACTTGAACATATGTACATACCATTAACATAAAATTTTTTTTAAACATGCTTGCATACTTGAACATACATAACTTCATCATTTTGAGAAGAGGCATGTTTCAAAGCAAGTGATCCATACATAATAAATGCCTGATCAGACAAACCTCAGTACTGTGCTGACAGGGACGTATCCACTGCCACATACATGAGATCTCCGTTCATGCTTTAACGGGTGGATTGGTCCCCGTCCATGATTTAACGCTTTTCAATCTTGATCTAAACCCATTCATAATTTAACGGGGTGGGTTGGTCCCTATTCATGATTTAACGCTTTCCAACCCCATACATAATTTGGTCACAGGACATTTAGCATACCTCAAAAACTTGAAAAATATTTTCTTGCACGTCAACATACTCACTTGGCGTTGAGGGATTCGTTGGATCTCGTTTGGGGCCGCTGCTGCAACATACTCATGTGAGTTTAAATATTTACTTGCATAACTTAGACGTAGGTACTCGAGCTCACCACCGACGTGTTTAAATAGCTTATGACATTCTAGTTTACTCAGGATTTGACCTCGTTTAATCATCGTGCTAACCATGATCTTGAACCCCAAATCAACTCTTAAGGTGAACTTAAAATTATTCCCCAAAAATGAAGGTACACGGACCCCGTGCCCTGGTCCGTGTAGGGGTCCGTGTAGACTCTGCAAATTGACACTTGGAAGAAAACACAAGCACGGACCCCGTGTCCGGGTCCTTGTACATCTCCGTGTACCTACCGGAAAAGTGACACCCGAGTGAAACAAAGGCACGGACCCCGTGTCAGTGTCCGTGTAGCCTCGGAAAAACGAAGCCTGCGCGAAAACTTAACATGACGTTTCTCTCTTCTTACTAAACCATAAGGGCTGAGAATCGATACCTCGAGACCCCTCCTAGGACACTAAGGTAATGACTCCAACCCATACAAGCTATTACAATTGCCACCAAACACGACAAATAGTAACAAACGACACAACCCGAGATTTCGACACCACTTTTCTTCCTACGACTCTTAGTTCAACCTTGTGCCTAACGACACGAAAAGAGACACCAAAAATAATCCCAACATTGTTCTTAACTTACTTAAACGCAGCAACGATCGCCCGTCGATTCCGAATGAAGCCTGCAACAAATAACTTCAACAACACAATTTACATAAAAGTCGCAGTTTGAGCAGGCCCACGAAAAATGCCATAAGTCACTCAATTGTCATCAAAAATTTTGAATTTTATATCAAATCGAAGGTATCAAAATGTTCTACGATTTTCATGTTGAAATTTTTTCCAAAATCATGACTGAAAAATCGCAGTATTTAAAAAGACAGCAAAAACGTGATTTTAGATCCAAAAATGGTTTCAAAAGTAATCTAAACATGATTGCTCAAACTTCTACACAACATTCACATGGTTTTCATACAAAATACAACACCACGCATACTATGACAGGATCGACGCAGGAAAAACAGATTATACGTGCCTTTTGATATTTAGAAATACCGATATGACGATACCGACGCGAGAAAGATGCGAGAGACGATCCGCTACGAACGTGGCACTAAATTCCTTGAAGAAAACCAATGAAAATCGCTGGGAGAACTGAAGAAATGAGGCTGCTGCTAGAGGTAGCTTAGATTCCCAAGTCCCTTGAAAATCGATCATACATGCTCGTAATAGATCCTCCAAAATCTGAATCACTCGCTCTGACTGGCCATCTGTCTGCGGGTGAAAAGCTGTACTGAATTGCAGCTTCGTCCCCATGGCTGCATGTAGGCTCTTCAAGAATGAATATGTGAACCTCGGATCTCTGTCAGACACAATGGTAACTGGGATTCCATGCAACCGAACGATCTCTCTGATATAAAGCTCCGCATACTGTGTCATGGAGAAAGTCGTCTTCACTGGCAAGAAGTGCGCTGATTTAGTGAGTCGGTCCACGATAACCCAAATGGCATTGGAGACTCTGACTGACCTTGGTAACCCAATAACAAAATCTATAGTAATATTCCCCCATTTCCACTCTAGGATAGGGAGTGGCTTAAGCATCCCTGCTGGCCTCTGGTGTTCCGCCTTCACCTTTTGACAAGTGAGGCATTCAGACACAAATCTGCGGATGCCTCTCTTCATCCCTGGTCACCAATACAAGATCTGCAGGTCTTTGTACATCTTGGTAGCTCCTGGGTGGATTGAATACGGAGATGCATGTGCCTCTGATAAGATATCTTCTCTGATCGAATCTACGTTAGGCACCCACATTCTTCCCCTGTATCTCACAATACCATCTGACACTGAGTAGAGCACACTGCCCTTGGCCTCATCCTTCAGCCTCCATTTCTGCAACTGCTCATCTGAAGGCTGTCCCCTACGGATTCGGTCTAGCAAATCGGATTGGACTGTCAGAATAGATAGTCTGGGAGCTCTGCCCTTACGATAAATCTCTAGACCAAACTTCTGAATCTCGGACTGAAGAGGTCTATGCACGGACAAATGTGCTATGACCGCGACTTTTCTGCTCAAGGCGTCTGCGACCACATTAGCCTTTCCCGGATGGTAGCTAATTTCGCAGTCGTAGTCTTCCACTAAATCCAACCATCGCCTTTGTCTCATATTCAGTTCTTTCTGCGTGAAGAAGTATTTGAGACTCTTGTGATCTGTGAATATATGGCATTTCTCGCCATACAAGTAGTGCCTCCAGATCTTCAACGCAAAGTCTACTGCGGCTAATTCAAGATCATGAGTCGGGTAGTTCTTCTCATGCACCTTCAACTGCCTTGAAGCATAAGCTATAACCCGACTATGCTGCATCAATACTGTGCCTAACCCGAGCTTAGATGCATCGGTGTACAACACAAAGTCTCCTTGCCCTGATGGCATGGCTAGCACTGGCGCTGAAATAAGAGCTCGCTTCAAAGTATCAAAGCTCTTCTGACATTCATAACTCCATACGAATTTTGCATTCTTCTTTGTTAGTGAAGTGAGTGGCACTGCTATCGAAGAAAACCCTTTAATAAATTTCCTGTAGTAGCCTGCTAGGCCTAGGAAACTGCGAATCTCAGATGCATTCTTCGGCTTGACCCATTCCTTAACGGCTGTCACCTTTGCTGGGTCCACCTCAAACCCACTGCTAGACACTATATGACCCAAAAAGGCTACCTTCTCCAACCAGAATTCACACTTACTGAACTTCGCAAATAACTTGCGACTTTGCAGGATTTGTAAGACCGTCCTCAAATGCTGGCCGTGTTCCTCATGGCTCTTCGAGTAAATAAGGATATCGTCAATGAAGACTATGATGAATTTATCAAGATAAGGCTGGAATACTCGGTTCATGAGGTCCATGAAAGCTGCTGGAGCATTTGTCAGTCCGAACGGCATCACTAAGAATTCGTAATGCCCATACCTGGTCCTGAAGGCTGTCTTGTGAACATCTGAATCTTTGACCTTCAGCTGATGATACCCCGATCGAAGATCTAACCTAGAGAACACCGAAGCTCCCTGCAACTGATCGAACAAGTCCTCGATCCTTGGAAGTGGGTATTTGTTCTTGATCGTTACCTTGTTCAACTCTCGGTAATCGATACACAACCTCATACTCCCATCCTTCTTCACAAAGAGCACTGGCGCGCCCCACAGAGAGAAACTAGGGCGAATGAATTCCTTGTCCAGAAGCTCCAGAATCTATTTTTTGAGTTCTAGCATCTCAGCTGGAGCTAATCGGTACGGTTCCTTAGAGATTGGCACTGTGCCTGGCATAAGGTCAATGGAAAACTCCACCTCTCTATCTGGTGGAAGATCTGTGACGTTGTTAGGAAAGACGTCTGGGAAGTCTCTGACTACCGGCACATCTGATATAGATGGAGTGGGTGCATCAGGTGCCGAAATAATGCTGGCCAAGAAGGCCTGACACCCCTTAGAAATAAGCCTCCGTGCCTGCATGCAGGATATCATACTAGGGAAACTTCTCCATCTGTCTAACTCAAATAGAAACTGCTCCATTCCCATCGGTCTGACCAACACTGATCTTTCTGAAAGTCAATCAGGATGCGGTTCTTCGTCAGCCAGTCCATTCTCAAGATAATGTCGAATTCTAGCATCAGCAATACTATCAAGTCGGCATACACCAGGTGGCCCTGCAGTTCTAGATCAATATCTCTGACCACGCTGGTAGCTAACAGTTCTTCCCCTGATGGGACTGTCACTGAATAGTTCACGTCAAGGCCGATAGACTTGATGTCTAAATGATTAGCGAATCTCTCCGAGATAAAGGAGTGAGTGGCTCCCGAATCTATCAGGGCCTTTGTAGCTAATCTCTTAATGAATATATTTCCTGAGAGACGTTAGCACGACACAAAACTTATATCCCAAAAGTTCTAATATAAACCTTATGCAACAAAAGATACCAAAAATGCCAACTAACAACCTAATAATCCCAAAACAAAACGAGCATGCAAGGTAAAAAATCAAATATTGTACTGAATTAAATAAATTACCCATCAACAGTGTAGTGTCTGGGTTCTCCTCCTAAGCATGCATGGCGAACACCCTGCCCTGGGTTGGTTGCTTCCATGAGGGCACTCCTTCAACATGTGGTCACTTGCTCCACATTTAAGGCACTTGCTTGATCCGTATAAACACTCTCTCGGATGCTGGCGGTTGCATTTAGGACACACTGGAAAATTCCCAGGCCTCTGAGGTGCCTTCTGCTGCTGAATAGGACCCTTGCCTTTCGGTGGTCCTTGATAAGGCTTCTTCCCCTGCTGTCCCTGGTAAGGCTTCTTAAATGGGGGTCGCTGCTGATACTGCTGCGGCTGCTGTGGAGCCTGATAGGGCCTCTTGCCCTGCCTGTCCGCCTCAATATCTCTCTGATCCTGTTCTGCCGCCAAAGCTCTAGACACGGCAACTGCATATGTAGTAGGACCAGCTACTCGGACATCTAGGCGCAAGATCGGCCGTAACCCATCCATGAAATGCTTTTTCTCGGTATCATTAGCTATTAGGGGCACTAAGTAACACCCCCTTTCGAGCTTTCTCACAAACTCGGCTACACTGCTGTTTCCCTGTCGCAGCGCCATCAACTATCTAGTCAATCGGGAGCGTACTTCCTCAGTAAAGTACTTGGAGTAGAAAACCTCCTTAAAACCATCCCAAGTCAGTGTTCGCAAATTCACTGACACTGACGCACTCTCCCACCATAGCCTGGCGTCCCTGGTCAGAAGAAACGTGGCACACCTGACTCTATCTGCATCTGTCAGCTCCATAAAATCAAAAATTACCTCGATGGACTTAATCCATCCCTCCGCTATCATCGGGTCAGTGGTCCCCGAAAACTCCTTTGGGTTCATCCTCCTAAATCTTTCATACACCGCCTCCAGTTGGGGTCTCACCCCTGCACCACCTGCTGCAGCTTGGTTCCCCGCAAGCTGTGCAAAGAACTGCGTCATTCCTGTAAGAATCTGCGCCTGCATATCTGGTGGTGGACGAGGAGGAGTGACCCTCTCCTCATCTCGGGCCTCTCGGTTCTCCTCTCTTTCTTCGCGGTTATTCATACGTCTAGGAGGCATACTATTCAAATAATTTACCCAACACGTAAACCCACATGCATGAACATTATAATAATAGCATAAGATGCACGTAATTTGGATTTAAATATGCACAGGCTGAAATCATGGTTCAATCCTTAGTACATAACATAATTTAAAACATGAAAACTTACGAACTTGAGGTGTGACTTCGTCAGCTTCTTGCAACTGGCAGTAGGCATAACCCTTTACAAGAACACCGCTCTAATACCAACTGTAACGTACCGTACTTTTTACTACTTAAATTTGCGGAAAAATTAAAACTTTTCTTAAATTGAAGTGAACATAACAATGTTCGATAAAGTAAACTGTTCATTCCAACATAGTTGCAACAACAATCTCAAAATAAAGTTTGCCAAAAGATCTCGTAAAAATCTCATGAACAGGAATGTGAAATCAGAGTATTTGGGATTTTCATAAAATTCTTAAAATAACATTTGGCGGTCCTCGGGTCTAGTATCCTGCTCAGTCCGAGCCGGCTCCTTGGTCTCCACCCCTAGCCTCCTCAACATACTCCTCACCTGCATCGATCAAGTCTAGTGAGTCTTAAGACTCAACACGTATAAAATGGAAGGTAGCAAGTACTACATAATAAAACCACATGCAACTTTAAAATAGAGAGTACATACATGAAACTTGAACTTGCATAACAAAAACTTGAACATATGTACATAAATACATAGACGTGCCATCAACAAAAAACTTTTCTTAAACATGCTTGCATACTTGAACATACTTGAACATACATAACTTCATCATTTTGCGTAGAGGCATGTTTCAAAGCAAGTGATCCATACATAATAAATACCTGATCAGACAAACCACAGTACTAGGCTCACAGGGTTGTATCCACTGCCACATACATGAGATCCCCGTTCATGCTTTAACAGGTGGATTGGTCTCCGTTCATGATTTAACGCTTTCCAAACCTGATCTAAACCCGTTCATAATTTAACGGGGTGGGTTGGTCCCCGTTCATGATTTAACGCTTTTCAACCCCATACATAATTTGGTCACAAGACATTTAGCATACCTCAAAAACTTGAAAACTATTTTCTTGCACGTCAACATACTCACTTGGCGTTGAGGGATTCGTTGGATCTCGTTTGGGGCCGCTGCTGCAACTTACTAACGTGAGTTTAAATACTTACTTGCATAACTTAGACGTAGGTACTCGAGCTCACCACCGACGTGATTAAATAGCTTATGACATTTTAGTTCAATCGGGACTTGACCTCGTTTAATCATCGTGCTAACCATGATCTTGAACCCCAAATCAACTCTTAAGGTGAACTTAAAATTATTCCCCAAAAATGAAGGTACACGGACCCCGTGCCCAGGTCCGGCTCTGGGTCCGTGTATACACTGTAAAATGAGTCGTGCAAAAAAGAGAAGGCACGGAACCCGTGCCCTGGTCCGTGTAGGGGTCCGTGTAGACTCTGCAAATTGACACTTCGAAGAAAACACAGGCACGGACCCCGTGTCTGGGTCTGTGAACACTTCTTTGTACCTACTGGAAAAGTGACACCCGAGTGCAACAAAGGCACGGACCCCGTGTCAGGGTCCGTGTATTGGTCCGTGTAGCCTCGGAAAAACGAAGCCTGCGCGAAAACTTAACATGACGTTTCTCTCTTCTTATTTACTCACAAGGGTTGAGAATCGATACCTCGAGACCCCTCCTAGGACGCTAAGGTAATGACTCCAACCCATACAAGCTATTACAATTGCCACCAAACACGACAAATAATAACAAACGACACAACCCGAGATTTCGACACCACTTTTCTTCCTACGACTCTTAGTTCAACCTTTTGTTTAACGACACCAAAAAAGAGACCAAAAATAATCCCAACATCGTTCTTAAATTACTTAAACGCAGCAACAATCGCCCGTCGATTCCCAAGGAAGCATGCAACAAATAACTTCAGCCACACAATTTATATAAAAGTCACAATTTGAGCAGTCGCACAAAAAATGCCATAACTCACTCAATTTTCATCCAAAAATTTCGAATTTTATATCAAATCAAAGGTATCAAAAAGTTCTACGATTTTTATGTTGAAAGTATTCTCAAAATCATGACCAAAATATCGTAGTATTTAAAAAGACAGCAAAAACGTGATTTTAGATCCAAAAATGGTTTCAAAAGTAATCTAAACATGATTGCTCAAACTTCTACACAACATTCACATGGTTTTCATACAAAATACAACACCACACATACTATGACATGATCGACACAGGAAATACAGATTATACGTGCCTTTTGATATTTATAAATACCAATATGACGATACCGACGCGGGAAGGATGCGAGAGACGATCCGGGACGAACGTGGCACTAAATTCCTTGAAGAAAACCAACAAAAATCGCTGGGAGAACTGAAGAAATGAGGCGGCTGCTCTATGGTAGACGAACCCTAGGTTTTTCTCCTTTAAAAACAAGAAATCTGAATTGTGTGTGTGAGTCGTGTATTAGTGTGTGTAAAAGTGTGTGTGTGCATGCGGTTTTGTGTGAAATAATAACGTGTGTGTGTTAATTAAGAGAAAATTATGGCTTAATTAACTAATAAAAAAATGCTAATTAAATGTTAATCCATTCTAAATTTAACAAATCCTTTACTTAAATTAAAAATGCACAAAATTTATAACTTGATAAACTTTAAATGTTTTAAAAAAATATATTAAAATACCTAAATCAATGTGTGTGTGTGCATGCGGTTTTGTGTGAAATAATAACGTGAATTCCCCATTTTTTGACTTAAAATAAAATACCACGTTTTAAAATTGCCAAAATCGTCGCCGGTCTCTTTTCCTCGATCCCGCATCGAATAATCGCCTGAAACGAGAAACTCGAAAAACATTTTAACGTGCATCACATAAACATAAATAATTTAAAGAAATGCATTTATAAAAATCATGCACCACTAAGACTCATTTTAAAATTAAATAAATGCTTTAATAATTAAATAAATGCATGGGTTATACGTGTTCTGAATTTGGGCACTACAGGATCAATTGGAGGAATTCCGGAATCTGGCATATGATCTCGCACTGTCATACAAAGAAAAGACAAAGAAGGCTATGATCGGCGGATCATCGAAAGGGAATTCAAGGAAGGCGAAAATGTCCTACTCTACAACTCCCGGTTGAGACTGTTTCCTTGAAAATTGAAGTCACGATGGTCTGGTCCATTCGTGATTTCTAAAGTTGACCCATCGGGAGCTGTGGAATTGCAAGATGGAAAGGATGGGACGTTTACGGTCAATGCCCAGCGACTGAAGCACTACATGGGTGGCTTAATTGAGCCACAATTTGGAATCACCCGGTTCCAAGACAATTCGAACTGAAACCGACCGACAGTCCAGATCTCGACTATAAATTTTGAACTACCTCGCTCTCCCTTATTTTGCACGTAATTCAATTTTATTATGTTCGTTGTTATTATTTTATTTTATTTTATTTTTTTATTTTACTTTTAGTCATTCTTTTGTTTTAGTTTTAGTCTAAATTATTAAAAAAAATAAAAAAAATAGTGTGCAAATTTCCAGAGAGCTCGGCGCTCGAGCGGTAATTTTCTACCGCTCGAGCGCGAGCACTGATTTCGGATACAAATTCCAGAGATCTCGGCGCTCGAGCGGTATATTTCTACCGCTCGAGCGCGCCTGCAATTAAAAGCGCGATCCCCTTTCTCATTCTGCAGATTCCTCAAATCCCTAATACTATATATCACCGCCTCTCGTTTTTTTGTGCAGAAATTTCGGTACGAGTCCAATTTCCGGCAACATGGCACACTCTTCCTTGGGAATCAAGACTCATCTCTCTCCGGTCATCCACCATCTCCATCAACACCACCATGGCACCCAAGAAATTGAAAGGTACTCTCGGTTCCTCTTCCTCTTCGTCGTTTGATACATTGTTTTGTGAGTGAGGCTGCTAGGGGTTGATATGATCACGCTAAGATTCATAGAAACCCCATTGCCGAGAGGGGATTCCTTAGGCAGTTTGGAGATAGATATTTAGATCCTCTTGTGAAGTTGGAGAGGCGTGGATGGGAACAATTTGGAAATCAATCTAAGGCCGCAATGGTCTCAGTGGTTCGGGAATTCTACGCCAATGCGGCAGAAGGGAAGGATGGTAAGGTTTTTGTGAGAGGTCGACTTGTGCCGTGTGACTTTGTTACAATTAACGCACTTTTAGAGACGGCTGAAGTTGATGACTCTCGATTTGGGGAATTGGTAGCCGACCCCAACTATGATATGATATTTGCAACGCTGTGCCATCCGGGCGCGATGTGGAAACCGTTGGGCGGACCGCCAAGCTGTTTTGACGAGAAGTATTTGAAAGCAAGAATTGCCTTTTGGTATCTATTTTGTGGCCCGACAGATGATGCCAGTCTCGCATAAGAGCGAAGTGCAAAAAGAGCGGGCGGTGCTACTGTTTGCTTTGACCGAGAGATACGACATCAACGTGGGCAAACTTATAAATTCTCAGATCATATTGACTGCTCACAATAGTCATGTCGGCCTCTTCTTTCCCACTATCATTTCAGAGCTGTGTGCGAGGGCTAGAGTTGTATTCCGTGATGATGAGGAGTGGTTACAGCCGATGAAAGCTATTTGTGTGGACGACCTCCAACGGAAACGTTCTAAGCGAAGTAGTGATTTCCCCACTCACGAGGGAGATACAGGTGGATCGAGCACAGCCGCCCCACGTCGTCTACCTCAACAACCACGGAGGCGAACCCAAAATGAAAAAATGGATGAAACGCTTGCCTTCATGGCTCACCAGGAGCAGGTCAACACCAACTTCACGGCGCATTTTGCCCATCTCGACTCCATGATGCGCACTATGCTCATCCACGGGGGCATGGACCCTGGAACTATACCACCACCTCCGCCATTCATTCCCCCCTACCAGTTTCAGTATGACTATCTTTAGCAGGGGGATGCGTTAGTAGTGCCACCACCAGAGCACGACGAGGAGGAGCCTTGATCAGGGGAGTTCACTTTTTCCCCTTCTTTACATTTTTATTTTCCACTGCTTTATGTTTTATTTCTCATTGTTGTTTCAGCATAGCATGTATCTTGCATTATTTTTCTGTGTTTGTATTTGTGTTTGCATCTATGTGTTTTAGTCTTTTGTGCAATGGGGACATTGCACACCCTTAGTATGAGGGGGTCGTTTCGTTGGGTCTTGCATGTGTGTCAGTTGATGGTAAAACAGGTAAATTGGTAGCCAATGATGAATTTGGTCTAAATGAACTGCATGTTGCTTAGTCTTATCACTCGTTATGAATCCCCTGGTAAATTGAAATTTGTTATATGCACATGTAGTGGATTTTGATAGTGGTGTGAATGACATTTAAGTTCAAAATAATCTGTGAGGGAAACTGGAAAAACATGAGATGCGAGTAGAACATAAATGAATTTTTGTTGAAATAAGTGACTGACCAGTAGCATGAACTCGATTAGAAAATCAAAAGTATACCTTAAATACCCTTCATCCCAATTGTGCATAGGATCTAAAAATTCTTCTCTAGACCAGATAAACAAACATACCTTTTATTCCAATCCTAGGGAGCACGCACGAGAAAACTATGCGAAAATAAAAAGATGAAATAAAAAGAGGATGTAAGGTGTGGGGGAGCCAAAAAAAGATGAAATCCTATCTCAAGTCTAAAAAGATGGAGATATAAGGCGTTGAGGAATGTCAGATAAAATTTCTGACAAGCGCATAGTGAAAATGATCTACGTACTCCCAAGCTGTCTGAACCACTTGAGCACTTATGGCTATTGACTCCCTACATTTTGTTGTTCACCTATGAAACTCTACCACTTTATGTGTTTACTGGTTGGTCCGGAATAAAAACAAAAATCAGGAGAGAGAAACTTGCGTTGAATTGTTGATTTGGCGACCCACATGATTTGCGAAGAAAACTATCTGAAGCACAAGCTAGAAAAATCCACGGCACACACACACGACCACACCTTTTGGCAAAATAAAAATGTGTTGTAATATTTTGGAAGGGGTGTTAATAAGTACTGTGAGTGGACTATTTGGATGTAGTTCAAAAACCCACTGAGGTATGAAATGTCAGTTTGTTGTTTCGCCATCAGTTTAATTGTTTTTAATACTTTCACTTTGTGTTTTTTTCATGTGTTGGATGTGGTCTGTAACCTAATTTACTTGAGGGCAAGCAAAAGGTTAGTATGAGGGGGTTGATAGGTTTGGTTTTTACGTGTTTTACTGCAATAGTTTTGTGTGTGTTTGCATTATACATGCATACATTTCATTTACATTTTGTTCGTTTTAGAGTAAGCATTTGCATATTATCTTGTCTCACTTGGGCGTCGCAAATTTGCAGGAAAAATGAACGGAAAACGGATATAGGACCAAAATGTGAAAATTTGGGCAGAAAGACTGGCGCCTGAGCGGTAGAAATTTACCGCTCGGGCGCGAGAAAAGATTCACGCAGCCAAAGTACAAAATATGTGGCGCTCAGGCGGTAAATTTTCTACCGCCCGTTCGCGAGAGAGGCCTTCCGAGAAGAAAAAAATATAGAAGACTCGGCGCTCGGGCGGTGAAATTCTACCGCCCGAGCGCAACTGCCGCATTCCCCAAGCAATTTACAGAAGGTGTGTCGCTCGAGCGGTAATTTTCTACCGCCCGAGCGCCATCTATTTTTGGAAAAAGTTCTTTGCCGATTCCTTACCTTATTCTTTGGATCTGAATGATATGGAAAGGGATTTGGGACGTTTTTGAGAGCATGGAGACAGAATTCAGAGCCACCACAAGCTTTGGACAGGAGTTTTGCGCTTGAAGTTGAAGATTCGAATATTTCCGGGCACAGTTCTTCGCAAATCTTGTCTAGTCTAGTATTTCTAATCTAGTTTTTATCATTTAAACATTGTTTTGCCTATTTTTATTATGAATTCGAGTAGCTAACTTGAAATATTTGTTGGGACTTAAGGGGATCCTACCCCAAACTTTGATTTAATTAATTTATATTTCGATTGTTGCGTTATTCTTGAATGTGCTACTGTTTTTCATTGTGCTGTTAGAGCGTAGCTAACTTTAACAACATTTTTATATTACGAGTGAGTTCGAGAGAATAACTTGTGATAGGAACGAGTAGCATAGTCCGTGGATTTACAATTTACATAGATATATGAAATTGGATACGCGCCGATAGTCATAGTCCGGGGTGCGAAAACTAGGGGATTTCATAGATAGACATGCGATTCACTCTTGATAAATAATTAAAGACATTTAATTACTTCAGTGAGTAGAATTAGTTTGGCATAGCTCGAGAGAGTGTGTTCAATTGAATAGGAAATCTTGTCGGAAGCATACAATCACTATCGAATGAATTAATTAATTAACGAGGGGTAGGTGAACTGAAATTCCCAACAAATTGATTTCTCATTGAATTTTAATCAACCATTTTAGATATTATATTTCATTATTAAATTATTGAATCTTTTTATTTTCATGTTTATTTGAGCATAGTAGTAATAAATAACCATCCAAATTTCGTTACTAAAGATTTAATAACTGAAAATAATAATTGTCAAATACAGTCTTCAGTGGAACGATACTCGTACTCACGTACATTATACTATTACTTGACATCGTGCACTTGCGATTAAAATTTGAGCATACAAAACCATATTTTTAGTAAGGATTCCAAAGTGCAAGTTTTGCTCGATCAGTTTTGACACCCTTGAAGGTGCTTCAAACACAATATTTTCCATAAGTTGTAATAGCTTGTGTTCTAAGAATGAATACACCAATGAATT
This sequence comes from Primulina huaijiensis, assembly GCF_012295235.1. NCBI lineage: Eukaryota > Viridiplantae > Streptophyta > Magnoliopsida > Lamiales > Gesneriaceae > Primulina > Primulina huaijiensis. The sequence continues at coordinate 7,295,774 of NC_133314.1, forward strand.
AAATCGAGTTTGGTTATCAAACCAAGAATAAGATACTCGAAATAATAATTCGTTAAGAAAACTGAATAGTTTAAAGCTTTTAGCTTGTGTTTAAACTGAATAATTGAAATAAGAGGGATCAGTTCGGGCTTGTTGCAGTTCACTTATAGGAAGAACTGAATTGATATCAGTTGAACTGATCAAATAAATTATGAAACAATAGTTAAACAGTTAAAGACGCAAGATATGTTTACGGATGTTCGGAGACTTCAACTGCTCCTACGTCACCCCTTCTACCACCTCGGGTAGGATCCGCTAGAAGACTTTGATTTATACAACACCATGTACAAACCCACTCCAAAAGGGCAACACCCAACTAGAACTCCTAGCACTCAAGATTGCATGCAATACCTTACAATCTGCATAATGTTTAACGTCTTTATGCAAAACTACAAACACAATCTTTAATGTTTTTGTGTGAAGACTCACTCAGCTAAACAATAAGCTCAATTCTATGTATATGTGAGTGATTGTATGTGAATGCGTGAGAAATGATTTAATCAGTACAACACGAAGGTGTTTTCACACAACTGGGCTAACTGCTTCTAGTAAGCTGATATGAAATAAACGTGCCCTCGATTTTCTTCACACACTGGTCTTTAGTTGTAGTTCCAATCTATGTTGTTATTGTCACTTTTATTATGATGTATTCAATGGTCTTTGATCTGGTATTTATAGGAGCTCAGCTGACCATACGTGAAGACTCAATAATAGTGTCCGTTGCATTTGCATGTGCTTCCTCAGGACATGTCTTGTCATTCTGACAACTATTCTGGAAGATTTTATCTTTTAGCTTGGTGCAACTTCCATTATTGTACCTTCTTTTGTGAAGTAACTTGTAGCTTGTATATTCGTGCTTAGCTAGATTCCATTAAATAATCTTGTCATGACATGCGAACAGATCAATTACAACTGATGCTCTGAACTAGTCTGGTGAATTGGTTCTCCGAACTGGTCTTGTAAAATCAGTTTCACTGTGTCAGTTCTTTAGTTCTGCTGGGTTCTTCATCAGTTGAGCTCTTCATCTCAGTTGAATTGTTCTTAGATATATCATTTGGACTGGTTCAATTCTTGCAGTCAGTTGAAGCTTTCAATTTGCGTCTTGACAGCTTTAGTTTTAGTTTCGGGAACCGATCAGTTTAGAATCTGATCAGTTTCAGCTTTCTGCGTACTAAATAAATTTGTTAGAAACAAAATAACAAGTTTTGTTAACATCAAAATCAAGATTTCGAACATGAAATGTTCCAACAAAATTATTTATGTTCTTGGGGGAGTGGAATAATCTTGATCTTGGACCTTTGTGCTTTGACTCTTATTACGGCATGAGGGAATGATCAGTGGTCTGGCCATGTGGTAGTTTATGATTTTTTAAATTTTTTGCTCACTAGTGTTTCTTGTGGTTCTCTTTTCACGTTTGCTGCCTTTATGCTAATTTTGCAAGGAATTTGTTAATGTGCTTTGGTCAAATTGTGAAATGGTTTGATGACATTAATTTGATGATTCCTTATTTTGTCTAATCTAGTTGAATCATTTTGATATGCTCTACTTCACAGCTACTGAAAAAAATATGTATGTTATTGAATGCATATTCCATTATTGCTTGGCTTTTCTTTGGAAATATCTACATGTTGGGATTCTTTTTGGGAGTTGGGTAGCTCTGGCATTGTTTGGCCATTTGTCAGCCTTTTAATCGTGGTTGTGATAAGATGACCATTTTTTGGCCTTGTTGTATGTGTTAGAACATCTTTGCTAATCTTTTCCTCTTTGTGTTATTCATGCCTCTTGACAGTCGTTTTCAGTTAGGTACGACTTGGCTGCTTTCTATGTCCTTATTGTGAAGAATTTCTTTACTATCCGTGTCTCGTCTCTTTTTTGTTGGTTTATAGGTCTGGGGCTGGGGCTGCTGCCACTTCTTATATCATGTCAACTTTATCAACTCTCCCATTGGACGTTATTACCACATATGTGTCCTCCACCATTCACACCAATTCTTATATAATTATGGAGTCCGTGATTTCCTCTTCTTTGGACATTCCCTTGTCTGATATCCTGCACCTACTGAAATAAGCATATCTTTAACTTTTTTGGTTTGTTTACTTTATGCTAGTAATACATGTGTGTGTTATAATTCATTAGTTGCTCTTCTTGCGTTTGTTCTTATCATTTACCTGACGGGGAAGTTTGATGCATTACCACATTTGTTCCAGCTATTTCATGCTATGGTTCAACCCACAACTCTAGAAACTCATCCACCAGCTCCTAAACTCTTTTTTATGATAGGAGAATAATTTAAAACATCACTGCCATAATCAAACAAAAATTGTACACCATAAGACCAAAATCTTTTTCTTTGGTGGCAGCTATTACTGAGATAATTTTTGGCAGGCCATATTTTGCTCGAACTCCGTAGAAGCTTTATAATGATCCAATGCATCTTTAACACACGTTGTGCCTTCTTTATATATTTAAACTTGTATGTCACATTTCACTTAGGCCATATCTCTCTTCCTAAGCAATCAATTGTGTGCATGCATATATTTCTTTGCATACCATGCTTGCGGGTTTCTGTCTATAACATCTATAGGTCATGTGCTGGCCATACTCCCTCATGGTTCTTGCCCAAACAATCGGCGTATTTAAGGACGAATCCATCATTTGATGACAAATGCAACAACAACAAAAAAAGTTTCAATCTCTTTTTTGTGTGTTGCATGTAACTTGGGTTATATTTCGCCAGCCCAAGCACCCATTTTCATGCATTGCATTTCAATTGGACCCCTTCTCCGCATACATTTATCTGCATTGCATTTCAGTCGGACCTCTTTCCCGCATACATTTCTATGCATTACACTTCAAGTGTTGGGGAAGGCGAAATGAACCACTTTCCAAGAGTGGGATATTCTATGAGTGGCAGTGCATGGGCGTGGGTCGAGGGCCATGCTGGACCATCCTAACGACCCATGATCAGTAGTGGTGCATGGGTATGGGCCGAGGCTCCTGGCAGACTTCTAGGCGGAGGAAATATGAATGAACCGATCTTACACCGGAAGGAAAGGGATTTCGAAACTGTTCAGGTATGGGACTATGCAGTTGAGGAGGGCTTAAAAGATTTTATACGTACTACTCATATCAAAAAGGTACATCTTCGTTTCGATAGCTCATCACATAAGAACTCCAAAGTTAAGCGTGCTTAACTTGTGGCAATTCTAGGATGGGTGACCCCCTGAGAAGTTTTCTAGGGTGCGTGTGAGTGAAGACATAAGCACGCTGGAAAGACTCGTCTTGGTACAGTGAAGACAGTCGTCGAATCTGGGATGTTACAGTTGGTATCAGAGCCTACCTCTCCTAGTACGGTGTGGTTCGGGAACCAAACAAGCGTAAGATGGTGGGCATGTAAGGCCCGAGGTCAAAGAGGGCGGGGGATGATCGCCGGTGCCATGAGGTTGCACGGACAATGAGCGGCTCCCGACAGGATTCTTGGCGGAGGGAACATGAATGAACTGATCTTGCACCGGAAGGAGATGGATTTCGAAACTGTTCAGGTATGAGACTGTTCAGTTGAAAAGGGCTTAAAAGATTTTGTATGTACTACTCATATCAAGAAGGTGCATCTTCGTTTCGGTAGCTCATCACATAAGAACTCCAAAGTTATGCGTGCTTAACTTGTGGCAATTTTGGGATGGGTGACCCCCTGTGAAGTTTTCTAGGGTGCGTGTGAGTTAGTACATAAGCATGCTGGAAAGACTCGTCTTGGTACAGTGAGGACAGTCGTCGAATCTGGGGCGTTACAAGAATAAACCTTCTTACCTTCTTTACTCACTCTCTTATTTCTCTATTATCGTACTTGGAAAATATGACTTCAAATATTTTGCATTTATGCATCTTTGGTTCATTTTCTTTCTCAAGTGTTTGACTAATTTGGTACAAAATATAATATACTTTTTAAGTGACGCATCCTTGATCCTCGGGGAGATGACTTTCCATGGTACCGCTTCTATAAGGTTCAAAAATGCTATGACATAGTCTAACTGCATACAAATCTAGGGAAAAGATAAAATGCTTAATTAAATTATTTTAATTGCATTAAATGTATGATTAAAACCTTGTTTTTATGTTTAAGTAGAAAGTTGTATCTGATTGCTGAATATAGGACTTTTAACATTTTTCGATGCTCGATCGAGAAACGAAGACTGAGAACTGGTTAAGGAAAATGTTTTTATTAAATAAGTTTTAGTAATTATTTAATATATGATGTAATTATTATGTGATTTTGTAAAATATGGTGTTTTAGGATATTTTTACAAGCTGAGTCATATTTTAAACCGGTAATCGATTTTTGACAAAATTAATAACTTTTTGAGGGATCGAGTAATATTTTTGAAAACTTATCAAAACGAAATATTTTACGTACATGTTATTGGGCTTGATGGGCATGTTATAGTAGGATTTTAGGCAAAGGTCACAACCTTTTAATATTTAAAGTTTAGGCCCATTAACTCATCATTATTTTCACTCAAAACCCTAGGCTTTCTCCCCACCCCTCTCACGATAACACACACACAAAGCAGGTTTTTTGCCATAGTCTTTCAAGAGAATTATTAAAGAACGTTGTCTCGTCCTTCCGATGTTCGTCTCTCGTATCTTTTGTGCGAATTTTCGAGCGTTTAGACGCAAATGCATGCCCTATACCCTCGTTTTCTCATCATTCGCATAAATATATGTTTATTTGTGCGTGTGCAAGAAAAAAAGCAGATCTACTGATATATGCATTTATGGATCGAACTTACATAGAAAACATCTCATTTTTCTTCTATGTACTCACGTTTTTGGAATGTATTGAAGAGGCTGCAAGGTCTTGTTTGTTAAAGGTTCTTTTACAGCAGGTTGAAGGTGTTTTAGATTCAGGGATCAAATCTGGAACAGGCAGTTTAGAGGGCCGACTGCGATCTCATGGTTTGGAGTTGTTATGAGCTCGATTGGGTTTGGTGAAGGGAGCGGCTTTGCTCAGGTCTGTTCTAGTACCCGAATTCTAAATTCTCATCGTTAGTTCTAATCTCCTAAACTAATATGCACCAAGGTAAAGGAAATTGATTGAAACGACATAGGATATTGAAGGAAACAAACTTCCAACATGATTTTATTTTCATAAATCACTCGTAATTTGTAATTATGAGAATTACAATAAACTTGCTGAAATATAGAATTAAAAATACGTAAAAAATTTGGATTAGACTAAAACGATAAATTTCCTGAAGATGAAAACTAGATTTTTTGCAGAGAATTTGCAGAAATTGTGTTGTTTATTTATACTGTACATCTTCTGCTACTTATTCTCTCCATTTGTTCACCCCTTGAGATGGTTTCTCCAACTCTTAGATGATCTACTGGCCAATTTCTCATTGTCCACGATCTTCCACTTATATGACCAGCTATGACTTCCTCACATGATATCCTTTCTTGGACGTTATCCAATTTATAAAATATACTAATGGACTTTTTATGATATTCTCGCTCCTCAAATTTCTGGGCTTGGGCCTAATTGATTCGGGCTTAATTATTTTTTGGTGCAAAAAATAATTGAAACGTCCCTTACCTTTAAAATCCCACTATTTCTTTATATTTAAAATTCGAAACATTCAATTTAAAATAACTCAACATTTAAAAGTCTTAAATGTATAAAAATCCATAAATCGTCAACCGCAAAAATCATACGTCAACTTTTAAAATAATCCAAAACTAGACTTCAAAATAAAGCGTAAAAATCTCTAAATAAATAATCCTCAAAATCTTTACGGAAAACTTTTAAATACTAAGTAAACACAGAAAATAAATGTCCCTCGGGAGTGTACTGCCAGACTCCATCCACTCAAGCGTCAGCAATTCCCTCAATATCATCCTCACTTGCAGTCATCCAAACCTAGTGAGTCTAATGATTCAGCACATTCTAACCATATGTAGCAAATAATACATATGTAGGCTCATGCATTAAAATCATACTTTTATTTAAAATAAGCTAGCATAAACTTGCAAGCGTAAATAAATCATAAATCATTAAATCATAAAGCTTTCTATCATCATGTATCATTTTGGGTAAAGTTTGATCCTTGAAAGTAACTAGCTGTAATCGTATCATCATGTGGTTGACTGATAGCTCACAGTTGTACATGGGAGCGGGGTCGTCAGCAACTTTCGTCATTGGGCCGTCGCCAAATATGGAAATACGATCGTCGGGCTCCCTCTGGGGCCTTCTCACGTAAACGGGATCCCTCTAAGGCCTTTTACCTCATGATATCCCCAATCATATCATATTTGTCACAGTCAATTTACATCCTTCAAAATATTTTTCTTTCTTTTTATTTATAAAATATTGTATCCTTCAAACTCATAAAATAGCATTTTTCAAGAAAAATCGTACAACTTTAGCATATATCGTAAAAATATCGTATTTTCATCATAAGCATTTTAAAATATCATTTAGCATGTACTATGATTCTTCAGGACACTGCCAGACCTTTCGTACTACCCGGAACGAAAAACGACTATTTTACCCTTGGACTCCAAAATTCTCGATTTTGACTTTTTTTTTATTTTTATTGATCCAGCTATCCCTAATCATCTTATAAGCTTAAATTTGACTTTTAACATTTTTCTTAGATGTAATCCCGAACCTTTCGATTTAATTACTTAATAACTAAACCGTGAAGCGTTTTAAACCCGAATTGATTCCAAATATAATATTTTCTTCCCAAACTTTAAACATAAGCTTTTCATATCTAAACTACCCCCGTGAGCCACGAACCACACCCTGTGAACTACGGTTCGAGCAACTTTCCTTCCTAGCCCAAAACCGAGCCCTAATTCCCCAAACCAAGCTGCACCCTTACATTACTCGTGCCATCCTCGAGCCAGCCACGGACCAGCCCATTCCCCATCCCTAGCGGACACTCCTAGACCCTACTCAAACTCCCTGGACCAACGCACCTACACCCAATCCCAAGACAACCCGCGCACGGCTCCTATTTCCCTAGGGTTTGCGGCTTTCACCTTGCTCGTATACCACTCAGCCCAGCCGCCTAGGAACCCATGTAGAACCCTGCCAGGACAACTCCTAACGAACACCGAGCCAGCCCAAGCCTCGTGCGTCCTGCCTCTTAGTCGTGCGCAGATGCGCAGGAAACCTTATGGCTTGAGGCTCCTTCGCATGTCCATGAGTCCAGCCATGCTAAGTCTCCTCATAGACCTAAGACGCAGCCTCCACCACACCATGACCCCGCCTGATTGGGCACCTTTCTAACCCCTGCCCTAGCCGAAAAAAACCCATGGAATAACCTAGAAACCCTAGGTTCGACTCTCCCTTTTCCATGCACGTTCCCTCCTACGTTCCACCATTAAACGACTCTTTTATTACCCGTATACGTCTCCTATTGGCAGCGTGTCCCTTAGAATATCTAACGCAATTCATATACGAATAGAAGCATTGCAACTTTGAAAAATATACGTCTAACATTAAATTATTTGATCTAAATAATTTTTCATGCTTCAAAAATAATCAAGCATAATATGATTTGAATGGTGCAAAAGAAAGGTTTAGAAGCGTGCCTTTGCGTTAAAAACGTTCGAATATTCAATTGTTGACGTAAGTTACAGAGAAGGACGAACATGCGACGAAAAATCCTTGGACTTTCCTCTTGAAAATTTTGAATTCTTGTGTCTGTTTTGTGTGTGAATTTCGGCTGCTAGGACTCTCAAGAATCCTAGTTTTGGTTTATGTAATTTTTGAAATTTGATTTTTAAAAGTTAGTGTTTTAGGCTTTTAAGTTTAGCAATAATTAGGCACAATAATCTTAGGTAAATTAGGCCCATTAAGACCTATTTATTTGTAAAATAAAAGTTTACTAAATTTGTTTTCAAAAATAATAATTTTTGGGCGTTTAAAAGTCTTTCGTTTGCCTAAAACCGGCTTCCCGGATAAAATCGAGCTTGTCTCATAAAATAATTTGGACTCCAGCATTTTTAGAAAATTTTAATCATATTTGATCATATTATCGAGCCTTACAAACATTTAATGAAAAATATTTTTATCTTGGTCGCCCCCGATCTCCTTTCCCCGCCTATCATTGAATGTTCGGATAAAATCTTTAATTTTCATGAAATCATGCAATTAAACATTCAATAAGATAATATGTATCATTTAGGCATTAATTAAATAAAGCAATTAAGAAATTTAAATAATTTACCGGCATGCGGTTTACGTGGACTGATTTTTGGATGTTACAAATCCTCCTCCCTTAAATAAAATTTTGTCTTCAAAATTAAGTCTTACCGAATAATTCGGGGTAGCAGCTCCTCATCTATGACTTGGTCTCCCGAGTAGCTTCTTCCTCTGATGATTCAGCCACTTGACCTTAACCATCTTTATCACCTTGTTCTGCAGCTTTCTCACCTGTCTGTCCAAGATTTGAGTAGGCCTCTCTTCATCGGACATGTTTGGTGTAAGCTGCAATGGCTCAAAGTTCAGTACATGTGAAGGGTTTGACATGTACTTGTGGTGCATCAATATGTGGAATACATTGTGAACTCCTGCGAGATTAGGTAGCAACGACACTCGATATGCTAAAGCTCCCATTCTTTCGAGTATCTCGAATGGTCCGATGAATCTCGGACTAAGTTTTTCTTTCTTGCCAAATCTCGTAACGAATTTCATAGGTGCTATCTTTATAAATACGTGGTCACTGACAGGAAACTCGAGATCTCGTCTTCTTTTATCTGCGTAGCTTTTCTGTCGACTCTTATCAGTTTTCATTATGTATCGGATCTTGACGACTATTTTTGAGTGTGCCGAACTATCTCGGGTCCCATCGTAGCTCTTTCTCTTACCTTGTCCCAATGGATGGGCGATCTACATTTCCTTCCATAGAGTGCCTCGTATAGAGCCATTCCTATTGATGATTGATAATTGTTGTTGTAAGTGAACTCCACTAGATGTAGTTTTGGTTCCCAACTCCCTTGGAAATCGAACACGCATGCTCTGATTAGATCCTCTAAAATCTGTATGACTCTCTCAGACTTACCGTCTGTCTAAGGATGAAATGCGGTGCTGAATAGTAGCTTGGTCCCAAAGGCCGTATGCAAACTCTTCCAGAATGATGACGTGAATCATGTGTCTTTGTCCGATACTATAGAAACTGGAATTCCATGCAATCTGACTATCTCTCGAATATATAGCTCCCCATACTGTGTCATGGAAAAAGTTGTCTTTACTGGTAGGAAATGTGCTGACTTAGTAAAACAGTCTACAATTACCCAAATGGCATGGAACCTTTTCACCGTGTTTGGCAAACCTACCACAAAGTCCATAGTGATGTTCTCTCACTTCCACTCGGGAATGGGAAGTGGTCGGAGAATTTCCGTTGGTCTTTGATGCTCTGCCTTCATTTGTTGGCACGTCAGGCATTCGGATACGAAGTGCATAATATCTTGTTTCTTTACAAGCCACCAATATAAGAGCTGCAAGTCCTTGTACATTTTTGTACTTCCGATGTGTATAGAATAAAGGGTATTGTGGGCTTCTGTCATAATATCAACTCTAAATGGATCTCTACTAGGAACCCATAGTCGTCTTTGACTGAATATAAGATTCTACCTTTTGATTCATCTTGCTGTCTACACTTCTGCAGTTGCTCATCGTTAGACTGACCGGCTCGAATTCTATCTCGCAGAGTAGGCTGTAATGCTAAAGTAACGAGATTATGGGTTTTTCCCCTAGCATAAACTTCCAGATTAAACCTCTGAATTTCCGTTTGTGGAGGTTTCTGCACTGATAATTGGGCCAACACTGTCCATTTTCTTCTCAAAGCGTCTGCAACTACATTAGCTTCACCGGGATGATAGATAATGTCACAGTCGTAGTCCTTTACAAGTTCTAACCATCTTCTTTGTCTCATGTTGGGTGAAGAAATATTTGAGACTTTTGTAGTCCGTGAAGATCTTGAATTTCTCACCATATAAGTAGTGACTCCAAATTTTGAGCGTCAATACGACTGCTGCAAATTTAAGGTCATGCGTCGGATAATTTTTCTCGTGGACTTTCAACTGTTTAGACGCATACGCTATGACTCGTTCGTGTTGCATGAGAACTGCGCTCAATCCTACCTTCGAAGCATTTGTATATAACACATATTCCCCTTGTTCTGTCGGCATAGCTAGAACTGGTGCGGTAGTGAGTACATGCTTCAACTGATCAAAAGTGTTTTAACACTCGGATCCTCATACAAATTTCGCATTCTTCTTCGTCAAGTATGTCAAGGGTACTGCAATGAATGAAAAACCCTCGACGAACTTGCGATAATAGCAAGCCAAACCCAAGAAACTGTGGATTTCTGTTACAATTTTAGGAACTGACCACTCTTTAACTGTCTCGACTTTAGATGGGTCGACTTCTATTCCTTCATTCGAAATGTGTGGCCTAGGAATGCCATCTTTTCTAGCCAAAACTCGTACTTGCTGAACTTTGCATATAATTTTCGATCTCGTAATACTTGAAATGTCGTCTTCAAGTGCTGATCATGTTCCTCTCGGCTCTTCGAATAGATGAAAATATGATCGATGAAGACAATAATAAACTGGTCAAGGTACGGCTGAAATACATGATTCATGAGATCCATGAAGACCGTTGGGGCATTTTTCAGTCCAAAAGGCATGACCAGAAACTCGTAATGCCCATAATGCGTTCTAAAAGCCATCTTATGGACATCTGCCTCCTTTACTCTCAGTTGGTGATATCCCAACCGAAGGTATATCTTTCAAAATACCGAAGCTCCTTGCAACTGATCAAATAAATCCTTGATTATGGGAAACGGATATTTATTATTCACTATCATTCTATTCAGTTCTCGATAATCGATGCAGAGTCTCAAACTTCCATCTTTTTTCTTCACAAACAGTAACGGTGTGAAGTCTACTAGTAAAATAAGACTAGAATTTTTTATTTTTGTTTTTAAAGGTTATGATAAAAAATATTCTTACACATGCATGCAAAAAGAAGCAGTCAACCATGCATTTTAAAATCCATTCAACCACTGAATAAAAATAATTACATTTAAATAAATCTAAACATCATCAAATTTCTAGACTATTGTTTTAAAAGAATTAAACACTTGTCAAAATCAACATCATATGAAATGATGCAAAACATATAAAACAATGTTTCACCTCTGACTCAATAAACATAAAGTGCGGAAGAATGCAAGGTCCTCGGGTTATCGTGTGCACTCCCACTCCGCCTACTCAGTCTTTAGAGCTCCTAGTCTCCATATCATCATGCTCACCTGCATCAATCACATCTAGTGAGTCTAAAGGTTAACACACCTGAACCGTTAAAACAAGTACATATACATATCATGCAACATTGAAAAAAATATTTTAATTAAAGTAAGCTTCATGATCTAAAAAGAAACGTGAAATTAAACATAACATGAAGTAACATAAACGTATTCGAATCATATCTCATCATGTAATCATATACGTACTCATTTTCCTTTATTGAATTCAAATCATTAGTTGTGACTTTCGTATCAGCTCTAAGTCGATGGATCCATCTACGTATAACCGCGGTACCCAGCGGTGGGGACATCAGCGACATTTTTACCCATCCACTGATCATTGGCCATACATTTTCATGTTCATGTTCGTATTAGTCACAACCAACTCACCTCCTTAAAAAAATGTCATCGTATTCATCACTTATAAAATTCATGTGTATATGTTCTTTTTCTTAAAACCAAAAAATCAACGTATTTTCCGTATTTTAATAAAAATTCATATTCATATTAACATATACATTTTAAACATTCCATTTTGGTTATCAGGGCAGTTCCAGAACTGCTAACTCGACTCAGGTGCTGGAAACCCTAATTGACCATTTTACCCATGGACCTTAGAATTTCGACCCGAAGCCAACCAAACTTATTAAAACACCTCAAAACATATTTATAACCATTTCCTAGACGTAAACTCGAGCCTATGCATTAATTCCTATAATTAGTTTTAAAACTTGGACCGGGGTCCCGGTTTTAATCTGAATTAACCCGAAACTCAACCAAATTTTCTCAAATTTAATCCATAACTTATTCACACCCTACCAGACCCTAAACAACAAATCCTAGCCATTTAGAACTTTCTAAACTTGGCTGCACCTTGCTGTAATTTTCTGAACCAAATCACTCGAACCCTAGTTGAATCTATTCTCCGAGTTATCTACCCTAGACCAAACCAGCTTGGACCAGACCCAAACCAACCCTTCCTAGCCCACCTCTGGACCCTCCTGTACTGACCTAGACCTGGCCCTCGGCCCCATGTATGCAAACATGCGAGAACCACACGAAGCAAGCCAAAAACTTACCCAACACGACCCTAGCTCCTCGATCTTCCCTTAGGCCATGACCAGCTGTGTTCGAGCTATCCTGGACCACGACTTAGACCCACTAGGGTCTGCACCATGGCCTGGTTTCACCCTTACACAACCACCTCTCCTCTTTAGCCCGATCTCCACTAAGTCGTCCCCAACAAAACCATGATCCGATCGGCCCTTACATAAATCGACCCCAAAAACGATCTACACACCTAGCCACTTTCGATCTTGACATGACACAGCCCCTAGGTGTCGAGATCTAGCAGCCCCTTACACACAAGCAAGGGAAAACGGGAGCCTCATGACAAAGTATATGCAAATATTCGTGTCAAAATCGTGTAAATCCAATGCAACATGATAGAGATGATATTTTTCATGCATAAACTCACAATTAAACATTTAATGATGTGAATGATGAGAAAAATGAGGTATAGGGCGTGCCTTTGCGTATTTACGCTCGAATATTTTGAAACAATCGCATAGAACGGGTACTGAGTGACGTGGAAGAGTTCCTTTGAAAATTTCTTACAAAAGTTGAGTAGAGAGGCTGCTGAATATTTGAAAGGCTGCTTATGGAGTAGAAAGGGTGGGGCGGCCGAACATGTGAGGGAGGAGATTAGGGTTTTGGGTAGGGTTAGATAAAATATTAAGTGTATAATGGGCCCTTAATTAAAAATAATTAGGTTGTGAAGGATTTTAGGCCCAATATGAATAAACATAGGCCCATTAAGCCCAAAACACCCTCGTAAAATATTTCGTTTAGGTATTTTTTTGAAAATATTGCATGAACCCTCAAAAAGTCCTCCACTTTGCTAAAAATTGCATACCAGTTTAAAATATGACTCGTTAAGTAAAAATACCTTAACAAGTCCCATTTTCGAAAATCACACTTATTTACACCATATATTAAATAATTAAAAATAATTATTTAATAAAAAACATTTTTCGTTAACTGTCACCGGTCTCCATTCCTCGTTCGAGTGTAAAATACTACTAAAAGCCCTATATCATGCAATCTTAATGAACCATGAAATAGAACACATTCGGAAAGTCCTTTACAATGCATAAAATACTACTAAAAGCCCTGTATCATAATGCATTAAAAATAATTAAACACTCATTTTAACCAAAACCCTAAATTTTCATGCAGTCAGGTTACGTCGTTCCAATTTCTAGACCTTACAACCGGTGCGCTCCATGGAGAGAAACTAGGACGAATAAATCCCTTTTCTAGTAGCTCTTGAATTTGATCTTTCAATTCTTTCATTTCAGCAGGTGCTATGTGATATGGTGCCATAGAGATCGGTACAGTACTAGGCATCAACTCAATCGTAAATTCCACCTCTCACTCGGGCGGGATGCCAGAAACATCGTCAGGGAACATATCTGGAAAGTCCTTTACAACTTCCACATCTTCAATCGATCAACTATCAGTGAAACGTGTACTGCTTAAATAATTTTTTTTTGTAAACTAATTCTCGAAAATACATTTAAATGCATACATGCAACAACAGCTGTCAATCACACATTTTAAAAAGAAAGTATTCGACTACCAATAAAATACTGCAGTTTAAAAAGGTCAAATCATCAAACCCTAGACTGTCGTTTTTAAATAACTCAAATGAGAAACATACAAAAATCCTGTCAAACCATCAACATATAAAAACTAAGAGTAAAAAGCATATCCTTGCTCCCTCCTAACTCATAAACTTAATGTGCGGAAAAAGTATGGACCTCGGGTTAGCGTGCGCACATCTAGTTCCGCCTACTCAGTCTTCGGCACCTCCAGTATCCTCGACAATATGCTCACCTGCATCATTCACACCTAGTGAGTCTAAAGACCCAACACACCTGAATCATTATAACATGTACATATACATAACATGCAACAGTAAAAAGTACTGTAATTAACATACATTCATGATCTTAAAAACATGAACTTAAACATATCGTCTCAAAGAATAACGTGTCCAAAACATGTCGCATCATATCAACATATAATGTTCATTTTTTTTATTTGAATTCAGATCATTATTTGTGACTTTTGTATCAGTTCTAATCGATGGATCCATCTACGTATAACTGTGGTACCCGACGGCAGGGACATCAGCGACAATTTTACCCATCCACTGAGCCTTGGCCTTACATGTTCGTTTTCGTGTTCGTGTTAGTATTAGTAACAACCAACTCCCATCCTTCAAAACATATCATCATATTCATCACTTATAAAAATCATGAATATACGTAAATTTCCTTAAAATCAAGCATGCATCGTATTTTTCATATTTCCAAAAAAAATAATTGCCCCTGGAAACCCTAATTGACCATTTTATCTCAGGACCTCAAAATTTCGACTCGAAGCCAACCCAACTTCTCAAAACACATTAATAATCATTTCCTAGATGTAACCTCAAGCCCGACTTATACGATTCATTTTAAAACATAGACCGAGGTCTCGATTTTAACCCGAATCAACCCGAAATTTTAAAAAAAATTTCCCAAATTTTAACCACATCCTATTCACACCCTACCAGCCCCTAAAAAGCCCAATTCCAGCCATTTTGAACCCCTTAAAACCCGCTACCGCTTGCTGGAAAACTCTGCACACATGTACCGAAACCCTAGTGCACTAAACACTCCTATTTTTCGATTCTAGGATTAACCTACCCAAATCAGCCTTGAACCAACATTACCTAGGACCAATATCAGGCATGGACACCATACTGGACCAACCCTAACCACTTCTACAGCCCATGGACGCGCATTGCTCGATCTTTCCAAAAACACCTGATCTAGCCACTGCTTCGTCCTAAGTCAGCTCCTAGCTCTTGGATCTCCCTTCTACCTGAGACCAGCCATGCATGGACCTCCCCTAGGCCTCGGTTGGACCCTCTTGGACCTCACCATGGCCTAGTTCAGCCCATCCTGGCCGTGTTCCCCTCTTCTCTCCGTCACCCGCTCGAGTAAGCCATAGATCTCCAAGATCCGATCAACGTCTCCCCTAGTCATGTACCATAGTGCACTTGGCCACTTTTCTTGCTGGATCCCAACTTTTTTTAGTCCCTTGACACCTAGATCTAGCAGCCCCTTGCACCAAAACATAGAAAACGTGAGTTATATGCAAAACGGTACGCGTATTTCATGACAAACCTTGCAAAAACGATGCAACGTAATAGATCTATGCATTACTCATGTAAACACACACACATCAGCATAAAATAGCGTGAATTTTTCAAGAGGGTGCTGCTGCTGAATGAGGGAGGGGGTGGCGAACATGTATAAATTAGGTTTAGAGTTTAATTATGGAGTTTAAGTTATAATATTAAGTGTTAATGGGCCCTTAATTAAAATTAAAGAGGTTAAAAGGATTTTGGGCCAATTAAGCCCAAAAGCATTCTCGAAAAATATTTTGTTTAGGTACGTTTTCGAAAATATTGCCCGAACCCTCAAAAAGTCCCCCGACTCGCTAAATTTTGCGTACTGATTAAAAATATGACCCATCGAGTAAAAATACCACACCAAAGCTCATTTTCAAAAACATCACTTAATTACACAATATATTAAATAATTTAAAATAATTATTTAATAAAAATATTTTTCCTTAATTGTCCTCGGTCTCCATTCCTCGTTCGAGCGTGAAATACCGCTAAAAGCCTTATATCATGCCATCTTAATGAACCAAGAATTAAACATATATATTCATGTTAAAATCATGTATTAATGCGTTAAAAAATAAATTAATTAAAATATATAAGAAATTTGATAACTTACATTCATATGGTTCACGTGAACTTTCAAATTTTTGGGACATTACAATTTATCCCCCTTAAATTGAATTTCGTCCCCGAAATTTGTTTATTCTCGATAATAAAAAAGTTTAGACTCTTAATTCTAGTATCCCTATAATCCACGCTTCCGCTGCATCACTCTGATAAAATAGGTGTTAGGTTGTCCTTATGTATCCTCAATCCTAATTAAATTTGCCTTCAATATCCTCGTTGCGAATCTTAACTTAAAACGACCTATGGTGACTTAGTTCTATATTTTTATGACCTCGAATTTTGACTTTTCTCGCAATTTCTAGTACTGGAAGTGGACATCCAAACTTATCGCATCTTAATTTTCTTATATTATACCCAAGATGTTTATCGACCTATTAATTTCAATATTAAAATCTCAAAAGCATCCTTTCTTAAAATTATTGAACTCAAGGTATGATAAGACTTTAAATCCAAATATTGGCATTTATGAAGTTCAATTTAAGAGATTTTAGCACCAAAAGTTACTAATCGACTTCTAACTTCGGTAATAATCTTAGAAGTTAAACATTATCTCAACCTCATAATAATATTAGCCTAAGATTCTTGAATCAAATCTTTATTTTACGGCACCAAACTTACGTAACTTAACTATTTACAAGTACATTCCAAATATAAAATTGTTGCAAATCTTAAATTTCGAGTAACGTTAATCCATAAAACCCAAATATACAATATCGATCTCTACCTAGATAATAAAATCCTTCTAGCTTCAATTACATGCTTAAACTATTTTCTTCCCAATTACAATATAGTTGAGGCCTAAGACACTTGGACTTTCCTTATTGGAACGAATGTCGCATTATGACGTATCCTTAATGCTTAATTAATATTAGCATATAAAACTTAATAAATTATCTTATGTTAGCGTTAGACTAACTCTAATAAATCAACTTCACTTAAAATTCGTAGAATTCTAGAACCCACATATAAAGATTTTAGATTTCTTACGTGATAAAAATTTTAATTTTCGTTTATTGGTAACCTATGTTGAACACACCTATTTTTTTTTTTTCGCCCAAAATTGTCCAATGAACACCTATCTCATAAACTTGAAATTCAAACTTACCCAATCCAAATAGTCTTAGATAAAATAATTCCAACACACATATACACTTAACCCCAAGTTTTTTAATGACTTTCAAAAATTCCTCAAGTGTCTTTATTCCTTATAAAGCATAACATCTAAATGTTCATGAGTATGCCATATATAAACTTCCAAATATCACGATATTACTAGACTTTTAAGAACAAACATTTTAATTTCCCCAAGACATGGTTTCTATCTCACTTCTTACATACGTCTCTCAAGTAACCTAACCATCAATCATACCCAACTTTTTTAAAAAAATTAACCCTAACAAAGGTATAATTTTAACTCTTAAGATCATGACTAAAACTTATAATACATGTGAATCAAACCTTATGTTCCCGAAAATATGTTATCTAAATGTCTAATTCTATAACTTAACTAATTGATCAATTTTACCTTAAATTGTCATAACTCTAAATTCTTAATTTGTCACAACATTATTCCAATAACGCTTAGATTTTCAAGCCCCATATTGATTTAACCTACAATGTCCTTGATTACCATTCCTTATAATATTATAACCTAAATATTTCAAGGTTCTAAATATCTATTCAAGCTTTAATCATCAAAAATTCTTGAAGGATCGTTTGTGCTAGCACCTTCGAAAATGCTTCAAACAAAATATTCTCTGATGAGCTGCAATAGCTCAATAGTCTTAATTACTTCACCTCCTCCAATGTTTCACATTTTCATCACTTAATAAAATCATGCATTTTAATATCATTTTCCTTTTAAAAACAAGTATACAACATATCTTTTAACGTTATCGTTTTATCATAAAAATCCATAATCGTTTAAAATAAACATTTTAACATATTAAAAATCCATAAACATTTAAAATAACATTTTAACATCATAAACATTTAAAGTAACATTTTGACATATTAAATCATAAACATTTAATATAAACATTTTGACATGTTAAATCATAAACATTTAAAATCAACATTTTAACATCATAAAAATTCCATAAACATTTTAAAATAAACATTTTAACATATAAAGATCCATAAACATTTTAAAATAAACGTTTTAACATATTAAATCGTAAAAATCTTTAAGCATAAACATTTTAACATATTAAATCCATAAACATTTAAAAATACATATTTTAACATATAAAAATTCATAAACATTTAAAATAATCATATTAGCATATAAAACAGTATTCAAGACACTGCCATGACGTTTACTAATTTTCGGGTGTAAAATTACAGTTTTGCCCCTAGACGTAAAATTTCACGTTTTTGATATTTTCTTAATTTCATTGACTCTAACATGTCCCACATAATTATTTAAACTTACATGAAATTTTCTCATATTTTTATTTAGCTTAACTCGATTACTTTTCAATTATTCTTTAAATATAACATATTATTGCGTTTTAATCCCAAATTAAACCAAACTTTAATATACAATTCCCATATTTAAAACGTAGATTTATAATAATTATTTGAGCTTAAATATAATTTTTCATAATTTTATTAAGCTTAAATCTAGGTGTTTAAATTAATTCTTTAATTAACGTTTCGTGAGGCGATTAAATCCCGGATAATTTCAAAACTCCATATTTTGATCCCAAATTTTAAACATAACATTTTTATTATTTATCCTACCCTTGAGAGCCATGAACCATACCCGTGGACCCATGGTTCCAATTTTGGTCTTTTAATTTTCGTTTTTGACACATAATCGAACACATCGAGCCATCTTTAAAAATACTCGAGCCACGTCCAAGCCACCTCGAGCCAAACCCGAGCCAACCCATCTAGGAACCCTCCTGACCAAGCCCACCCCAAAGAACCAGCCCTTAAGTCGCTCAAACTCACCTAGAACCGAGCTACAGAATCTGCATGTGTGTGTGTGAGACTCCTTGCGTATCTTGGACTTCTTAACCAACTAGGACTCTTCCAGCCCTTAACCACTTGACCTCTCGTGACCCTAACCATCCCTAGACCACGTCCAGACCCTACCTAGACCAGCCCAAGCCTTGGACCCAACCAGTGAGCCACCTGAATTCAGAATCACAAGCTGCACGTTTCAAGCTTCCTCACAGTTTCCACTCTTGTTTCGAGCCACAGCGCGTCCAGCCACTCCAGCCCCTAGCCCCACCCATGCCCCGCTACACCCCTTTCCCGAAGCACAGCAGCGTACAACACATGGGGGAGAGTCCCACTTCACGTCGACTCTTCCCCAGCCGCCTCCCTCGACCCTAGCCGTCGTAGGAACCTACCTAGCCTTCAAACTTGATCCTGGCCAAGCCCCCAACCAGCCCTGGCCAGCCCCGTGACCCTATGCAAAACTATCGAGCCCCATAAACCACCACAGCACACAAGGCCAAATCCAAAACTCACGGTTCTTCTTTATTTTGATCCACGATTACCAGCTTGTTCTATTCTTATGTCCAGCCTTTTTGTGTGTGTTCTAGGACCTTATAATTTGTGTAAAACCATCCCTTTTCAATTCCTAATCATGGCATCCCCTTATATACATGTAAATCATGATTTTTGGATCAAAACTCATGCTTTAAAAACCACCCTATATGCATGTACGAAAATATATCAAGGTGCTCTTGTTTTTCATGCAACTTCAAACATAAACACATAATATGGTGTGATGATGAGTAAAGGAAGAATATGACGTGCCATTGCGTTATTTACGCACGAATATACGTTGACGAATCGAAGAACGATGTCGACGAGACCTTGGCTTGAAACCTTGAAGAAATATCGATGCTCCCCTTGAAAATTATTGTGTGGGTGCCGTGTATTTGGTGGGGAGAAGAGTTGGAGTGTTTTATGGGGTGTGGGCGTGTGATATGTGGCCTTGGGGTAGGGTTTTAGTTTTAAATAATAATTAAAATCCTAATCAAACTCTAATTGCTAGCCTAGGCCCATTAACAATGTTAATTAGGCTCATTTAGCCTATTAGTGCTTAATTAAAATATTTTGTTTAATAAAGTTTGTGAATTTATAAGCCGTGTTGCCAAAATATTAGTATTTTTGTTGAAAATCCTTCACCGATAAAAATTACGTCCCGGTATATAAAATCAGCTCAAAGCTCCTTATTTTCAAAAATAATAAAAAGCATGACCCTTATTTTAACTAATTAAAAACAATTAACTAATAAAAACATTTTTCATTTTTTAGTCATCGGTCTCCATTCTTCGATCGCAACTCGAATAACCTTTTAAAAATACTTTTTAACGCAACCATATAGAAAAGTATAATTTAAATATGTCAAAATGCAGCACATAAATAATTTATGCATTAAAACAATTAATTGAAATACACATGGAATTTAATAACTTCTATGCATGTGGTTCGCGTGGACCTTTAAATTTTCGAGGTGTTACACTCAGTGGGCGGGTAATGTTGTAGCTGATGTCCCCGTCGTCGGGTACCGCGGTTACACATAGATGGATCCATCGCCTAATATGATGATATGAAAGCCACATCTATTGAACTGAATTCAAATTAAGAATACGAACACGTATATGTTGATATGTGAGTTATGTTAAGAAAAGGGTTATGCTTTAACAAGTCATGATTATGCATACGATTTCATGAGTTCATGAAACGTATCTTTATTACAGTACTTTTCAACGTTGCCTGTTATGTATATGTATTTGCTATAACGTTACAGGTGTGTTGAGTCTTTAGACTTACTAGGTGTGAATGATGCAAGTGAGCATATAGATCATGAGACTGGAGGTGCCGAAAACTGAGTAGGCAGGGCCGGATGTACGCATGCTAACCCGAGGACCTTATTTTTTCCGCACATCATGTTTATGAGATGTGAGTGTTTTGGATATTTTCAAACTATGTATTGTTATGTTGATGATTCGTCAGGAGTTCGGAGAATATTTTAACTGCAGTGATTTTCAGTCTCAGATTTCTCTAATTTTAAAAATGTGCGATTTACAGTAGTTATTGCATGCATGCGTGTAAATGTTATTTTCAAAAATAGCTTTTAAAAAAAAATTTTGTAGACGTTTCAGACTAGTTGTAATCGTATCATCATGTGATCGACTGATCATTCTTTGTTCACCATTGTACATGGGGGTGGGGCGTCAGCAACTTTCGTCACTGGGTCGTCGGCAAATATGGAAATACGATCGGCAGGCTTCCTTTGGAGCCTTCAACCGTAAACAGGTTCCCTCTGGGGCTTTTTCCCTCATGATATCCTCAAT
This sequence comes from Primulina huaijiensis, assembly GCF_012295235.1. NCBI lineage: Eukaryota > Viridiplantae > Streptophyta > Magnoliopsida > Lamiales > Gesneriaceae > Primulina > Primulina huaijiensis. Next base: position 7,317,325 of record NC_133314.1, read on the forward strand.
CATATCATATCATATTTGTCACAGTCAATTCAAATCCTTCAAAATATTTTTTTTCCTTTTATTTATAAAATATTGTATCCTTCAAACTCGTAAAATGACGATTTTTCAGGAAAAATCGTACACCTTTAGCATATATCGTAAAATTATCATATTTTCATCATAAGAATTTTAAAATATCATATAGCATGTATTATGATTCTTCGGGACATGGCCAGACCTTTCGTACTACTCGGGGCGTAAAATGACCATTTTCCCCTTGGACCTCCAAAATTCTCGATTTTGACTTTTTCTTACTTTTATTGACCCGAACTATCCCAAATCATCATATAAGCTTAAATTTGACTTCTAACATTTTTCTTACACGTAATCCCGAGCCTTTCGATTTAATCACTTAATAAATAAATCGTGAAACGTTTTAAACTCGAATTAATTCTTAAACTTAAGCTTTTCATATCTAAACTACCCTCGTGAGCCATGAACGACACCCCGTGAACCACGGTTCGAGCCACTTTCCTTCCTAGCCCAAAACCGAGCCCTAATTCCCCAAACCAAGCCGCGCCCTCACACTACCCATGCCATACTCGAGCCAGCCATGGACCAGCACATGCCCCGACCCTAGCGGACCATCCTAGTAAGGTCCAAAATTAAGACGACGTAATCCAACTGCATGCGAACCTAGGAAATAATGGAAAATGAGTAATTAATTGATTTTAATTTCTACTTGATTATGTGACATATATGCTTACATGTTAAATATGATTTTTATTATCATCATGCATACTATAGTATTTTTAAGGAATATTCAAGTTGCGATCGAGGAACGGAGACCGAGTGCTGAAAAACGTAAAAGATTTTTACTAAATAGCTATTTGTAATTATTTAAAATATTGTTGACGGTTTTTCATATTAGTTTTGAAAATAAGGGATTTTAGAGGTGATTTTATAAGCCGGGACGTAAATTTTATTAGTGTTGGTTTTTAACAAAAATACGAACTTAATAACAACCCAGGTAATAAATTCACAAACTATCCTAAGAAAAATAAATTTTATTATTTAACTAAAGATAATTGGGCCTAAACTTTGCTTAATAGGCCTAAGCTTGGGTTAGTGATTTCATTTACTATAAAATATACAAAAATTCCACCTCAAACCCTACTCTACCCACGCCCCACTCCAATTTTCAAAGCAAACTCTCTCCCAAATCACTCAGCACACACGAAAACACACTAAACAATTGAAGGAAATTTTCGAAGGGTCCAAGGAAGTGTGAAGCCAAGGTTTTGCCTCGTTCTTCGTCGTCAACGCTTATTCGTGCGTTTAAAACGCAAAGGCACGCCATAATTCTCTTTTTACTCATCCATCACACCATAGTATTTAATTAATTGTGTTTTGCATGAAAAGAAAATTGCACACCATGATATTTTCGTAACTATGCCTATGTGTGTGGCAAACTTTTGTGTTTTAGTTCAAAAATCATGTTTAATTTGTGTTAAGGGGCTGCCATGGTTAGGGTATGGATTAAGAGTGTTTTTACACAAAGTTTATGGTCCTAGAAACACACTAAATAAGTTGCAAACTTGAATAACAAAAGCTGGAAAAAAAAACGTAGGCATCAATTAGAAGAACCGAGAGTTTGTGGGTCTTCATGGGTGCGGCTACTGTTGCATATGTTGATGGGGCTCGACCAGGGCTTGTCTAGGGTTAGGGGTGGTCTCAGTCTAGGGCTGGGTAGGGTCTTATCCATGCTAGAATTCGAAATAAGTGGGCTGGGAGGAGTCCTATCCATCAAAGACTCCTACCCGAGAATCGGCAGCAATTGTGTGCAGGTTTCAGAAGCTGGTGCAAGGAGAAAGGGCTCGGCCAGGGGGCTTGGACTGGGCTAGGTGTGGTCCATAGGGTCCTAGGAGAGTGCTTAGGGGGCTGGTTCAAGGGGCGACTCGATGGTTGGGTGGTTAGCAACAGAAAACGTGAGGGAATCTCCTACGTACGCGAGGCTTCTGTGTTGTTCAGTTGGTGGCTACTCGCGTCCAGGGGTTTGGGTCGGTCTGGGCTGGATCTGGGCTTGGTCCAGGGAAGGTTAGGGTGTGCTGGGCTCGGTGGTGGCTCAGTTGGTAGAGTCCTAGGGTCACTAGGAGTTCTTATGCGTGAGTTCATCCTTGGGCAGATTGTGTAGCTTAGTTCCAGGTGAGTTTGAACGAGCCTGGGCTAGGTTCAGGGGCTTGGGCTTGGTCAGGAAGGTTCCTAGATGGGTTGGCTCGGGTTTGGCTTGAGGTGGCTCGGGCGTGGCTCGAGTAAATTAGGAGATGGCTCGGTGTTCGTCGAAGGGTAAAAAACAAGATTAATAAAACTAAAATTGAATCCATCGGTCAACGGGCGTGGCTCATGGCTTGTAAGGGTAGAATAAATCATAAAAAAGTTATGTTAAAAATTTGGGATCAAAATAACGAGTTTTGGATTTGTTCGGGATTTTACCGCCGCACGGAACGCTAATTAGCGAGTTAATTAAATTGCATAGTTTTAAGCTTTATAAAATTATGGAAAATTAGGTTTAAGATTAAATATTTATTAAAAGTCTAAGTTTTTAATTTGGGAATTTTATATTAAGTTTTGGTTTAATTCGTGATTAAAACGCATTAATACTTCATATTTAAAGATTAATTTAAAAGTCGTCGAATTAAACTAAATAAAAATACGAGAAAATTCATGTAAGCTTAAATAATTACATGTCCAAAGAATTTAAGAAAAAGTCAAAAACGTAAAAATTATACGTCCAGGGGTAAAACGGTCTTTTTACACCTAAAAATTAGTAAACGTCATGGCAGTGCCCTGATTTCTGTTTTATGTGCTAATATGATTATTTTCTATAGTTACGGATGTTTATGGAATTTTATATGTTAAAATTATATTTTAAACATTTATGGGATTTTATATGTTAAAATGATATTTTAAATGTTTAGGGAATTTTATATGTTTACGATTTAATATGGCAAAATGTTATTTTAAATGTTTTGAGGTTAAAATTATTATTTTTAAATGTTTATGAAATGTTCATGATTAAATTACGATTTTTAAATGTCCATGGATTATTATGATTTAAAGGTTGACATTTAAAAGACATGTTGCCTGCTTGGTTTCAAAAGAAAAATGTGATGTTATGCATGATTTTTATAAAATAATGAGAATGTTAAACGTTGAAGGAAGTGAAGTAATTGTGACTAATTCGATAATGTTGGTGATATCGTGAGGGTTATGGTCCAGTGGGAGCCCAACGATCGTGTTACCATCATTACGAATATGTGGTAACGGTTTTGTCGTAACGGTAAGAATGAGAATATCGTGAGGGGAAAAGGCCTCCGAGGGAACCCATTTGTGGGAAAAGTCCCAGAGGGAACTCCGACGATCGTATTTCTATTCGATGAGGATAGGCCAAGGCCCAGTTGACCGGTGAGAGTGTCGCTGGAGTCCCCGCCGCCCAGTACTGTGGTTACAAGTAGATGGACCCATCGACTTTTGAGGTTTATGTCATGATGAGGAAAGTCACAATTAACGATCTGAATTCAACAAAAGAAAAAGAAAATGTTTATGATCATGAAAAATGTCTATGTTATGTCATGTTGAGGAAAAAAGAAAGTTAAAGTTTATGTTTGCATGTCATTAAATGTTATTTTTACGTAAAAATATTTTCACTGTTGAATGTGGTTTTATACGTATTATTTGTTATAAAGATTATGGTGTGTTGAGTCTTTAGACTCACTAGGTGTGATGGATGCAGGTGAGGTTGAGGGAGGGCTTGACGGATGATTTGACTGGACTGATGGCGCACACAACCCGAGGACCAGCGCCTATACTTTTTCCGCATTTATGATTCATGATTTACGTTAAAGATTTTAATATTATTTATTTATGCTTTTGAGAGATTTTTGAGAGGTTTAGAATGGGCTATACTTTTCAAATTTATTACTTTTTAGGTTGGTTAACTTCTGACATTTAATTTTTATGACTATTTCATTTGATTTTTAAAATACTAGTTGGTTGATGTTGTATCATAAAAGGGTAAAATATTTTATAAAAATATTTTCATGTGGTATATGTAAAGGGCCGAAAATGGGGTGTTTAAAAAAAAAATTCTAGCACACTTTATGCAAAAAGAAAGGCAGACGTTTCAGTTGGTATCAGAGCAAAGGTCCTGTAAAGGGTTGTGCCACCATCAGTGCCGGGAAGATCAGTCATCAAGCCTCAAGTTGTAAGTTTTACATGCTTTATGTGACTTAATATATTGTTACCTGCATGACGATATGAATATTATGTTTACGTTAAATGTTTATTAGCTTTTGAGTATTTATGCTTGCATGCTGAAATTGTTAAATGGGATAAGCTATGTCACATGATTAGAAAACTTAGATTTAAATACATGTTGGTTACGTTAGAATTTGGAAAACGTTCAGATAAAATGTCTCCTAGACGTGCCTCTGTTAATGGAAACCAAGCAGAGAACAGTGTGAATCAACAAGGAAATGCACCACCACCAGGAGACGCTGCTACACGTGCATTAGAGGGGATGGCTCGTCTCTTCGAGCAGCAATTGCAGCAGCAACAGTTGCAGCAGCAGCAGTTGCAACAACAGTTACAGCAGATGCAGCAGGCGCCTAGGCCACAGCAGGGTATATATGATCAGTTCCAGAGGCTAGGGCCGAAGGAATTTTCTGGCACTACCGACCCTTTCACTGCAGAGGGATGGATTCGTTCTCTGGAGGTACACTTTTTCTATTTAGATATGGGAGATGCGGACCGTGTGAGGTGTACCACTTATTTGCTTAGGGATGACGCTTCTTTATGGTGAGAAGGAGCTGAGCAGGGTGTTAACCTTGCTACACTTACTTGGGCTCAATTCAAATCGATATTCTATGAGAAGTATTTTACTGCTGATGTTAGAGGAAGGCTGAAGAGAGAGTTTATGAGCCTCCGTCAAGGAGACTCGACTGTTGCTGAGTTTGTCAAGAAGTTTGATAGGGGTTGTCATTTCGTACCCCTTATTGCCAGGGCTGCTGAAGAGAATTTTAGGCACTTTATGGATGGTCTGCGACCTACCATAAGGAATAATGTTATGATGATGCGTCCTTTGGATTATGCTACTGCCGTTACTTATACTTTCCAGTCGGAACAATCCTTGAAAGACATTGACTTTGAGCTACAGCGCAAGAGGCAACTACACCAAAGTAATAATCAGCCTAACAAGAAGTCATACACGGGTCTTCCTAGACCTCAAGGGCCTCAAAAACCCCAAGGTTCAGTCAAGAAGCCAGCACCACCAAAGCCACAAAATCCTGGAGCACCGAAGCCTGCCGAGAGGCAACCATGCAAAATGTGCAACCGTCTACATCTTGGCAAATGTGAATGGGAATCATTTAAATGTTTCTACTGTAAGGAGGATGGACACAAAGCTATTGAATGGCCCAAGAGGAAAGCAGCTACTACGGCACGAGCTTATGTTATAAATGCCGAGGAAGCTGAGGAAGAGGCAGACACTACACTCATCACGGAGAGGATCATCATTCTAGGTGTAGCTACCTATGCGTTGCTAGACTCAGGAGCTACACATTCTTTTATATCTGAAACCTTCATCAAAAGACTAAAAATTACTCCTCAAGATATGGGTTTTGGTTTCAAAGTTTCTCTCCCATCCGGTGACCAAATGCTCACGTCTAAGATTGTTAAGAATCTGGAGCTTCGTTTATTCAAGGATGTGGTTCGGGCAGATCTTATTGTGCTTCTTATGCCCGAATTCGATATCATACTTGGGATGGATTGGCTATCAGCGAATGGAGCTTCGATTGATTCCCGTCAGCGATCGGTATCTATTAGGCCACCTAGTGGTAAACATTTTTTCTTCGAGGCGGCAAGAAACAAGCAAATGCCGCACATTATCTATTGTCTATGTGCGAGGAAGCTTATCAAGCGTGGATGCCAAGCTTATCTAGCATGTGTCACTACTGCACATGAATCTATCAATCAGAAATTAGAAGATGTTGATATTGTGAGAGATTTTCCTAGCGTCTGTCCCGAGGACGTTTCTGGTATTCCACCTGATCGTGAAGTGGAATTCTCTATTGATCTTAAGACGGGCACCGTTCCTATATCTAAAGCACCTTATCGTCAAGCACCCGCTGAAATGAAAGAATTGAAAGATCAAATCCAAGAATTGCTATACAAGGGTTTCATTTGCCCTAGTTATTCTCCATGGGGCGCACTGGTGTTATTTGTGAAAAATAAAGATGGTAGTATGCGTCTTTGCATCGATTACCGAGAGCTTAATAGGGTCAATATCAAAAACAAGTATCCACTGCCAAGAATTGAAGATTTATTTGATCAGTTGCAAGGAGCATCGATATTTTCTAAGATTAATCTTCGATCTGGGTACCATCAGTTGAAAGTAAAACAGTCAGATGTCCACAAGATAGAATTAAGCACGAGATATGGGCACTATGAGTTTATGGTCATGCCATTTGGGTTGACCAATGCGCCAGCGATCTTCATGGATCTCATGAATCGCGTATTTCAGCCGTATCTGGATCAGTTTATTATTGTCTTCATTGACGTCATATTGATCTATTCCAAGAGCAGAGAGGAGCATAGCCGTCACTTGAGGTTCGCACTACAGATACTGCAAGACAGGAAGCTATATGCAAAGTTCATCAAGTGCGAGTTTTGGCTTGATAGAGTGGCGTTCTTAGGCAACATCATTTCTAGTGATGGCGTGGAAGTTGACCCGAGTAAAGTTGAGGCAGTGAAAGAGTGGCCAGTACCGAAGAGTGTTACTGAGATTCGCAGTTTCTTGGGAGTAGCTGGCTATTATCGCAAGTTTATTCAGGGGTTCTCATCTATAGCGGTACCTATGACCACTTTGACAAAGAAGAATGCAAAGTTTGTTCGGGGATCCGAGTGTCAAGACAGTTTCGACGAGTTAAAGCAAGCCTTGATTTCAGCACCTGTGTTATCTATGCCATCAGGGCAAGGGGAGTACATTCTGTATACCGACGCTTCTAAACTTGGATTGGGCGCAGTTCTAATGCCAAATGACCGAGTTATAGCATATGCGTCGAGACAGTTGAAGATTCACGAGAAAAACTACCCTACTCATGATCTTGAGCTTGCAGCAGTAGTCTGTTGTCACTTTGATTGTTGCACTCCAAAGAGCAGGTTGTCCACAAGTAGTATAATTCGGTGAGTCCGATATCGTATCCACAGGGAAGCTAAGGTAATTACAAGTCCACTAAAATGTCTTTTTGTTTTGTTTTTATTTTTGTTTCTTTTTAATTTTAATTGTTTGAATCTTTAATGGGTAAATTTTAATTGTTCCAATTTTAATTTAAGTAGTTGAGATTAAAGGATCCACTCTTTGTATTTTAATAAAGTTAACATTAAACAATATTGGAATCCACTTAATAAAATGGTTCCAATATATTAAATAATCATATTTAAATTATGTTATAAATTATTATCTTATAAGTATATAATATATACCAAAACTTATAAATGTGGTCAAGTATTTATTGTGTTATATATATTTGTAAACACTAAATCAATGTTCTCACTTTAAATGGTTGGTAAAACCAAACTAACATTTAAATGGTTCCAAGAATTTAGTGTAACATATAGCAACAATAAATCAAAACTCCCACTTATAAGTAGGATATAAAAATGCTTAAAGAAATAAATATAACATAAACAATAAATAATGATTAAATAATATAAAACATAGATTCTTACCTTTTAATAACCTTATTATCATGCCAAGAGTTTCACCTTATCATCTCAACTTTAGGAAGTTAGCTATTCATTATTCAAAGTGTAAAACTTTGAATATGAAATTAACATGCTAATTGCATTTAAATGAAGAAATAAAGGAAAAATATAGAGAGAAATATTATGAACTCAAAGGTTTGTTCATAGAATGAGGGATATCTCAATACATTACAATGCACCCCTATTTATAGCCAAATTTGGGGAGACAACCACAAATAAAATATTATTTTTTTTATATATTTCTTCATTGGTGTTCCAAGATATTATATTATATTACACATCACTTTTGAAAATCTTCTTCTCCTAATTTGCTTCTTCACATAAAAAGAAACTTGTGGATATTTGAGTTGTCTAGTTGTGGTATTTTTTTTTTACTTTTTGACCAACTAATTTGAGAGATATGGTCAAAATACTAGAGCATGGTAAAACTGTCACTCCTTTGAGAACTTTATTTGTTGCTTAATTTGATCCCAATTGTGAGAGGATTTTTATCTCATGCTTGTCAACAATATTGTAGATATTATAATCAACTTTCTACAGGTCCAAGAATCATCTTATTCCCATTTGCAAGGCCAAGTTTATTCTTGTTTTATTAAACCTGTAAAAAATAGTAAAAAATTGTAATTACACAACAACTTATATTTTATACAATTTATTATAAAACATATAATAGTTAAACATTTAATAAAACAAAAACTATATATTTATATTATAAAACATTTAATTAATGTACAATTTTTATGTTTATCACACCTCCCAACCAGCTTATTGCTAGTCCCTAGCAATTTAAGCGTTAATAGCAATACAAAACATATTGATTAATTTAAATAGAAATGTAATCAAAACTATCTAAGTGTTTAAATTAAATTTGAAAACTGTTAAAGTTATATCATGATCATTATAATTATAATTTATGAAATAATTTGAGATGATCAATTCAACGCTTATTTCAGGTAGTTAAATGTACACGACCTTCAGAAATTCCTAGTAAGAGTCTCAACTCCATATCCTCACAGGTTAATAAATGTTTCAATTTATGACAATGATTTCTCTCATGGAGTTGGAATACAGATACATGCTCAGAAAAATGGTTTACAGAATGCAGACAGACAAACGAGCAAAACTAATCAAAAGATAGAAAATCCATTGATTCAAAATCTAGTTGTTCTTGTTATATATTTTTTCCGGATCTTTTTTTTTTCATTACATCATGGAATCAGACCAATTTTATGCTTCTTGACCACATATTTATTTAATTTGTACAATAAATTTCTCTCTTTCTTTTTTTTTTCGTTTATGAGAGATAAATGAGTCGTAGCATATAACTTAAAAATTACATAGATCTTCAACATCTTTCTTTTTGTTTTGTTTTTTTTTCTTTTTTTTTCTTCAGGAAATATCATTTTTTTTTCAAAATAATAACTCAAGATCTAAACAATAGATAGCCTCTCTCATGATGCATAAAGGCTCGAAAGCTGTTTTCTCAGTCCTCTCCACTCACTCACAAAATATGTGTGAGTTTAAAATTTTAGGCACTCTTATAAGGAATATCTTGGGTCATATACTTTAATACCTGATTTTATCACAATGGTTAATCACTAAAAAAAAGATTTCATAAATCATATTATTAAATTGATCAGAATATTAAAATTGACATTTTTTCAAATAAAAATTTAAACAACCTTAAATAAATTAATATATGTTCTAATTTAAACCTTTCAAACATGTAATGTATTATATTTTTGCAAAATTACTAAGATACAAACAATAAACATGGTTTTATTTTAAAATAATATATTTTTTTAAATATATATATTTTATATATTTTTTTTATTTTTATTTTTATAAGTTTGTTCACCCCCTAATCAGAATATGACATTGTCCCTAATGTCAAAATAACTAGTAATAAAGAGTACATAATGAAAGAGATATCACCTGGAATTTTATTGAAGATAACAAACTGAAACAAACGCAAACCAATCCACGACTTTTGAATCAATGATCCNATTTTTTTTATAAGTTTGTTCTCCCCCCAATCAGAATATGACATTGTCCCTAATGTCAAAATAACTATTAATAAAGAGTACATAATGAAAGAGATATCACCTGGAATTTTATTGAAGATAACAAACTGAAACAAACGCAAACCAATCCACGACTTTTGAATCAATGATCCAACTTCCTTTTCTTATTGCTTGATTGCGACCAATTGATCTTTGTTATCATCGGATCAGGCTTATGAACAAAAGCTTCCAAATCATCAATTAATTGGTCGGCAGTCGAAGCACAGATGAGCATCCGTCGTGAATTTTCTGAAATGAAATTCTGTTCCACAGCTTTATCAAGAAATGTCAACAAACTGTCATAATAATTATTAATATTCAACAAGCCCACAGGTTTATTATGGATATTAAGTTGTGCCCAAGAAACAGTGTGAAAAATTTCTTCTAATGTACCAAAGCCACCTGGTAGTGCGATAAAAGCATCAGAATTTTCAATCATTTTTGTGATTCTTTCATACATAGAAGAAACTTTTAATTCCTCACCAATCGTAACACCTGTAATATTTCCTTCAGCTAAAGCTGTAGGAATAATACTCAAAATCTGACTACCTCCAAGATGAGCAGATGTTGAAACAGATCCCATTAACCCAATATTACCTCCCCCATATACTAAGTGAATTTTTCTCTCAGCCAATATCTTTCCAAGATTATTTGCTGCTTCTACAAACACTTCATTTTTTCCAGGACCCGACCCACAAAATACACAAATATTTTTCAATGTTTGTGCAGAGGATCCAGCCATGTTTTTACTTTCTTTTTGGTCTGCGAAAATAGAGAGAAAGATGAGAAATTTTAAGGGGTTATATGTTATCATAACAAAACTATGGATCACAATTGTAAACAGAATAAACAGTAAAAAAAATAATAACACACATGCATATAAACAATAGTGTGATTGTGGCTCACAATTTTCCTCTGGTTTTACGTCCAGAAACGGCTTCAACGCCTTCTATGAGTCGAGGATATGATTCTCATCCAATTTTCTTATAAATTGACAAACAGGGTCTTTTTTAGTCGGATTCCCAAGACTATGACGCTAATCTTGGAATTGTTTCCATAAACGGAGAAGTTCAATATGCACATGTCCACTAGAATGCGTCTCAAGAGTCAATAAGAGGTTATCTAAAGACTCATTACTCAGCCCATTCTTAATGAAATCAATTTTATCTTCTCTGTTATTGTAAACACATCCCAAAGATCTGCATCGTTTGTCACAAGTCCATCTTGCACACTTATGACAAACTTTTAAACTTTTGGCTCTTCGTTTTTTCGCATAAGTGCTTTTTCCTAATCCAGGCAAATACCGAATGAGCAATGATTGTGGAACTTCTCCTCCTAATCGGACCTTAGCTTCTATTACAAGACGAATATCTTCTGGAATTATTTTTTGCATTAGCAATCTCAATCTTTCACACCTTCCTGCATAAATTTGTTCTTAGAACATTTTCAGAAACAGAGGGAAAATATTTACAAATTTTTGAGAGAATTTCATCCATTTTGAAAAGAAAAGAAATGATTTTTTTTATTTTTGTATCTGCAATTATGGGAAACTGATTAAACCGACTATGAGAGTCACGGAGTACCATTATCCGCAATTTAACCGGGAAAATAAAAAGATTAAGGAAACCTGAAATTAAAGAAAAACAAAATTAATTGCAATACAAAAAATCAAGGATCGGAAAGGGAAATAACTCTTCTTTAAATATTTCATTTTCTAAAAATGGTTTAAGCCTTTGTCCATTTACTTTAAAAGCATCAACATTTTTAGGATTTTCAATGTCCACAGCTCCATAAGGATACACATGTTTTACAACATATGGACATGTCCATCTTGATCGTAATTTTCCTGGGAATATGTGAAGTCGCGAATTATAAAGCAAAACTTTTTTACCAATCTCAAAAGATTTTCTAAGAATTGTTTTATCATGAAATGATTTGATTTTTGCTTTATAATTTTTCGAATTCTCATACGCGCCATTTCTGAGTTCATCAAGTTCATTAAGTTGCAATTTGCGTAATTTGCTGGCATCATCCATGCTTGAATTAAAAGTTTTGATCGCCCAATAAGTTTTATGTTCCAATTCCACAGGCAAATGACAATGTTTTCCGTAAACCAACCTATAGGGAGACATATTCAATGATGTTTTAAAAGCTGTTCGATATGCCCAAAGTTCATCATTAAGTCGCAGAGACCAATCTTTTCTATTTGAGTTAACAGTTTTTTCTAAAATTTGATTTATCTCCCTATTAGCTAATTCAACTTTTCCATTTGTTTGAGGATGACAAGGAGTAGTTACTTTGTGAGTAATACCATATATTTTTCATTAATGAAGCAAATGATTTATTAACAAAGTGAGTTCCCCCATCACTTATCATGGCTCGAGAAATTCCAAATCTACTAAAAATATTTTCTTTTAAAAATTTGATGACGATTTTATGATCATTTGTTCGACATGGAATTGCCTATATCCATTTGGAAACATAATCAACTGAAACTAAAATATACAAGTATCCAAACGACGGTGGAAAAGGTCCCATAAAATCTATTCCCCAACAATCAAAGATTTCAATTTCAATAATAGGATTCAAAGGCATCATGTTTTTTTTTGAAATCGCACCCAATTTTTGACAATTTTCACAGATCTTGCAGATTTCGTGGGTGTCTTTAAACAAAGTGGGCCAATAAAATCCACACTGCAAGATTTTTGCAGCTGTTTTCTTTGAAGAAAAATGTCCTCCGCATGCTTCTGAATGACAAAATTTAATGACACTACTTACCTCATTGTCGGGTATGCAACGTCGAAAAATTTGATCCGGACAATACTTGAACAGATACGGATCATCCCAATAAAAGTTTTTTACCTCATTCAAAAATTTTCTTTTATCTTGAGAACTCCATTGCGGTGGCATTTTTCCTGTCACAAGAAAATTTACTATGTTAGCAAACCAAGGTGTAGTAGTAACTGAAAATAGATGTTCATCAGGAAAATTATCGTTAATTGGTGTCATTTCACAAGATGATCCTGTTACTAGTCTCGATAAATGATCGGCTACGACATTCTCGGTTCCTTTTTTATCTTTGATCACAATGTCAAATTCTTGGAGCAACAAAATCCATCGTATCAGTCGTGGCTTTGCATCCTGTTTGGTCAACAAATATCTAATAGCAGAATGATCAGTAAACACGATAGTTGTTGATCCAATCAAATAAGAACGAAATTTATCTAATGCAAATATTACAGCAAGTAGTTCTTTTTCAGTTGTGGAGTAATTCATTTGAGCATTGTTTAAAGTTCTACTTGCATAATATATCACATAAGGCTTACCGTTTCTTCTTTGACCCAATACTGCACCGACTGCATAATCACTCGCATCGCACATGATTTCAAATGGTAAAGACCAATCAGGAGGTTGCATGATAGGAGCTGATGTTAAATGTCGAATGATTTTATCAAAAGCATTTTGACATTCTTGAGTCCACTCAAATGCACTGTCTTTTGTTAAGAGGTTACAAATGGGTTTAGAGATTAAACTAAAGTCCTTTATAAACCTCCTATAAAATCCAGCATGTCCCAAAAATGAGCGAATTTCTTTAATGGTTTTTGGAGGGGGTAAATTGGCAATGACATCAACTTTTGCTTTATCAACTTCAATTCCATGAGATGACACGACATGTCCCAAAACAATTCCAGAAGTAATCATGTAATGACATTTTTCCCAATTTAAAATAAGACCTTTTTCCTCGCATCTTTTTAAAACTTTTTCCAAATTTTCAAGACAATTATCAAATGTATTCCCAAAGACAGTTAAATCATCCATGAAAATTTCCAAACAATTTTCAACCATGTCGCAAAAAATGCTTAGCATACATCTTTGAAATGTTGCTGGGGCATTGCATAATCCAAATGGCATCCTTCTAAATGCAAATGTTCCAAAAGGACATGTGAATGTAGTTTTATCTTGATCTTCGAGTGCAATGGGAATTTGATAATAACCTGAATATCCATCAAGAAAACAGTAGTATGGATGACCTGCTACTCTTTCTAAAATTTGATCCAAAAATGGTAATGGAAAATGATCTTTTCTAGTGGCGTCATTTAATTTTCTATAATCAATACACATCCGCCAACTAGATGGGACTCGACTTGTTAACAATTCACCTTTTTCATTTTTTATCACTGTGATGCCAGATTTTTTCGGAACTACTTGTGTTGGGCTTACCCACTTACTATCAGAAATAGGGTAGATAATCCCAACATCAAGTAGTTTGAGAACTTCAGTTTTCACAACATCTTTCATGTGTGGATTTAATCTCCTTTGTGGTTGTTGAGATGTTTTTGCATTTTCTTCTAAGTGAATTTTGTGAGTGCAAATTAGTGGATTAATGCCCTTGAGATCTTTTAGTGTCCAACCAATTGCATTTTTATGTCTTTTAAGCATATCAACTAATTTACCTTCTTCATCACTTGCTAGTTTGGAAGAAATTACCACCGGATATGTTTCATCTTCTCCAAGAAATGCATACTTCAATTCTTCTGGCAAGGGTTTTAACTCCAATATGGGTGGTTCGTCTTTGTTCTCATATTTTGCATCAAATTCTTTCTCTGATCCTGGTAACGAGTGATACCTGATAAAATCATCAAGATCAATTTCAATATTTTCTTTAACAGTTTCAATTGAACAAATATCTAATTGATCACGAGTACTCCCTTCTTGAATGTTTTCTTCCACAAGAGTTTCAATAAGATTTTCATCTTCACTTTCATCTCCTTTGTCATGTGGTTGCTTACAAAGATTAAACACATTAAGCTCCAAGGTCATGTTACCAAATGACAACTTCATTATTCCATTCCTGCAATTTATAAGAGCATTAGAAGTTGCTAAAAATGGACGACCTAAAATTACAGGAATTGCATTACAAGCTTCGATAGGTTGTGTATCTAAAACTATGAAATCGACAGGATATACAAAGTTATCAACTTGGACCAACACGTCTTCTACCATACCTCTTGGCACTTTAACAGATCTATCAGCAAGTAAAAGTGTTACCGAAGTAGGTTTTAACTCGCCTAGATTGAGTTCTTGATAAACTGAATATGGAAGTAAATTCACACTAGCTCCAAGGTCAAGCAAGGCTTTTTTAATCTTTCGTTCTCCAATAATACAAGAAATAGTAGGACAACCAGGGTCTTTGTATTTCAAAGCATTATTATTTTGAATGATTGCACTTACTTGTTCGGCTAAAAATGCTTTCTTTTTCACATTCAATTTTCTTTTCACAGTGCACAAGTCTTTCAAAAATTTGGCATATGATGGTACCTGTTTTATTGCATCTAATAAAGGAATATTAACTTTTACTTGTTTAAAAATATCATATATATCAGAATTCAAATTTGATTTTTTTGTATTTTTCAATGCATGAGGGAATGGTGGTGACACTGTCTGTTGAACCTCCTCTTCGCAAGTTATGGGTTCCACTTCCTTACCCTTTGGAGTTGATTTATCATCATCTTCACAAGGTTCAAGAATGGATTTTTCCACAACCTTACCACTTCGAAGGGTAATAACAGATTTTACCTGATCCATCGGTTGAGTTCCAGAAGTTCCAGTTTGTGAATGATGATCCTTGGGATTAGGCAGAGGTTGTGAAGGAAATTTACCTTTTTCATGAACATTAAGTGCAGATGCAAATTTAGCAAGAGTATCTTTCAAATCTGTCATGGTTTGAGCAGTTTGAGTATTGATAGACTCTTGCTTTGCAATGAAAGAATTCAATATATCTTCCAAATTCCTTTTAGGTGGAGGAACATAAGGTGCATAATTTTGAAAATTTTGTTGATTTTGGAAATGTGGTTGTGAAAATTGTGCAGCATTATCATTGCTCCAATTAAAATTTGGATGATTTCGCCAACCTGGATTGTAATTTTGAGAAAATGGTTCAAAATTTGTCCTTTTGAAATTGTTCAAAACATTGGCTTGTTCATGGAGACATTCTTTAAAAGAGGGCAAAGTGGGACAATCTTAGAATGATCACTTGTATCACAGATGTGACACGCAATTTCTTGAATAGATTTTAATTGACCGTTCTTTTTCAATTCAAGTGTTTCAACTTTTCTTGCCAAAGAGGTAAATCTAGCTTGCAGATCATGTTCATCTTTGAGGGTATACATACCTCCACCAGATGTGGGAGATTGAATCTTGTTTGATTGTTCAATTGTACCTATAGTGTCCCAATTTTGAGCATTTTTAGCTAATGAATCGAGATACTCAATTGCCTCGTTTGGATCTTTATCTTCAAATGTTCCATTACACATAAATTCAACCATTTGCCTATCTTTAGGTGTTAAGCCTTCATAAAATTGAGAAACAACTCTCCAAATTTCAAAACCATGATGTGGACAAAGATTAAGCAATTCTTTATATCTATCCCAACACTGATAAAAAGTTTCTCCTTGTTTTTGAGTGAAAGTGATGATTTGCCTTTTGAAAGAATTTGTTCTATGAGATGGAAAAAACTTTTTCAAAAATTGTTGTTGCAATTCATCCCAAGTTCGAATGGATCCCGATCTAAGATTTTGTAGCCAAGTTTTAGCTTTATCTTTTAAAGAAAAAGGAAAAAGCTTAAGTCGAATGGTGTTCATGCTACAATTTAGATCATTATATGTGTTGCACACTTCTTCAAACTCTCGTAAATGCATGTATGGATTTTCAGAATCTAAGCCATGAAAATTGGGTAAAAGTTGGATAATACCAGGCTTAAAATTGAAATGAGATGCATCGGGGGGAAAAACTAGACATGAAGGTGCACTAGTACGTGTAGGATTCATGTGATCTCTAAGTGTTCTTCGTCTATCATGATCATGTTGAGATTGAATTTCATCTTCATTTTCTTGGATGGGTTCTTCCGCCATGTTTTGTGAAAATAAAGGGTTATTTCGAATGAGTCGACCACTAAGTGTACGTGACCAAATAATGCTCATGCAAATGCAAATGCAAAAGAATAAAAACACACAAAAGCAATAAAAATTCAAATAAAGAAAAATAAACTATAAACAAAATTAAATAGACTTGAAATTAAATTATACTTCCCCGGCAACGGCGCCAAAAACTTGTTGTCACTTTGATTGTTGCACTCCCAAGAGCAGGTTGTCCACAAGTAGTATAATTCGGTGAGTCCGATATCGTATCCACAGGGAAGCTAAGGTAATTACAAGTCCACTACAATGTCTTTTTGTTTTGTTTTTGTTTTTGTTTCTTTTTAATTTTAATTGTTTGAATCTTTAATGGGTAAATTTTAATTGTTCAAATTTTAATTTAAGTAGTTGAGATTAAAGGATCCACTCTTGGTATTTTAATAAAGTTAACATTAACGAACAATATTGAAATCCACTTAATAAAATGGTTCCAATATATTAAATAATCATATTTATATTATGTTATAAATTATTATCTTATAAGTATATAATATATACCAAAACTTATAAATGTGGTCAAGTATTTATTGTGCTATATATATTTGTAAACACTAAATCAAGGTTCCCACTTTAAATGGTTGGTAAAACCAAACTAACATTTAAATGGTACCAAGAAATTAATATTATGATATATTTATATATAGTAAATCAAGGTTCCCACTTTAAATGGTTGGTAAAACCAAACAAACATTTAAATGGTTCCAAGAATTTAGTGTAACATATAGCAACAATAAATCAAAACTCCCACTTATAAGTAGGGTATAAAAATGCTTAAAGAAATAAATATAACATAAACAATAAATAATGATTAAATAATATAAAACATAGATTCTTACCTTTTAATAACCTTATTATCATGCCAAGAGTTTCACCTTATCATCTCAACTTTAGAAAGTTAGCCATTCATTATTCAAAGTGTAAAACTTTGAATATGAAATTAACATGCTAATTGTATTTAAATGAAGAAATAAAGGAAAAATATAGAGAGAAATATTATGAACTCAAAGGTTTGTTCATAGAATGAGGGATATCTCAATACATTACAATGCACCCCTATTTATAGCCAAATTTGGGGAGACAACCACAAATAAAATATTATTTTTTTACACATAAGTCTTCATTGGTGTTCCAAGATATTATATTATATTACACATCACTTTTGAAAATCTTCTTCTCCGAATTTGCTTCTTCACATAAAAAGAAACATGTGGATAATTGAGTTGTCTAGTTGTGGTATTTTTTTCAAACCATTTGACCAAGTAATTTGAGAGATATGGTCAAAATACTAGAGCATGGTAAAACTGCCACTCCTTTGGTAACTTTATTTGTTGCTTAATTTGATCCCAATTGTGAGAGGATTTTTATCTCATGCTTGTCAACAATATTGTAGATATTATAATCAACTTTCTACAGGTCCAAGAATCATCTTAATCCCATTTGCAAAGCCAAGTTTATTCTTGTTTTATCAAACCTGTAAAAAATAGTAAAAACTTGTAATTACACAACAACTTATATTTTATATAATTTATTATAAAACATATAATATTTAAACATTTAATAAAACAAAAACAATATATTTATATTATAAAACATTTAATTAATGTACAATTTTTATGTTTATCATAGTCTTTGCACTAAAGATTTGGAGACACTACCTCTATGGGGAGAAGTGCAAGATATTCACCGACCATAAAAGTTTGAAATACTTCTTCACCCAAAAGGAGCTGAATATGAGACAACGCAGATGGCTTGAGTTAGTAAAGGATTATGATTGTGACATTAGCTACCATCCGGGAAAAGCTAATGTAGTGGCAGACGCATTGAGTAGAAAAGCAGCAGTTATCACTCATCTATCACTCCAAAGATAGTTGCAGTCCGAGATACAGCGGTTTGAGCTTACAGTGTATGTTAGGGGCGAGGCCCCTAATCTTGCCACATTATCTGTACAATCGACCTTGAGAGATAGAATTCGTGATGGGCAGTCCACTGATGAACAGTTGCAAAAGTGGAGAGCTAGAGATGAAGCCGAGGGTCTGAAATTATATTCAGAGGTGGATGGTATAGTTCGTTATCGAGATCGGTTATGGGTTCCTAGTGACGATTCTTTGAGAGATCTTATTAGGAATGAAGCTCATGACACACCTTATTCCATTCACCCGGGTAGCACGAAAATGTACAAAGATTTGCAGTTGCTATATTGGTGGCCAGGCTTGAAGAGAGACATTATGAAGTTTGTATCCGAGTGTTTGACTAGCCAACAAGTTAAAGCAGAGCATCAAAGACCAGCGGGAAAATTGAAGCCCCTCCCTATTCCCGAGTGGAAATGGGAAAATGTCACCATGAACTTTGTTGTGGGATTGCCAAAGACAGTTAAGGGATTCAATGCTATATGGGTGATAGTTGATCGTCTTGCTAAATCAGCGCATTTTCTACCTATCAAGACAACTTTCACCATGATTCAGTACGCCGACATGTATATTCGAGAGATAGTTCGTTTGCATGGGATTCCTGTATCCATTGTCTCTGACAGAGATCCGAGATTCACGTCATCTTTATGGAAAAGTCTACATGCAGCGATGGGGACCAAGTTAGTATTCAGTACAGCATTTCATCCTCAAACCGATGGACAGTCAGAAAGAGTTATAGAGTGTTTGGAAGATCTACTTCGAGCATGTGTTATTGATTTCCAAGGCAGTTGGGAACCAAAATTACCTCTAGTGGAGTTCACCTACAATAATAGCTATGAATCATCAATCGGGATGGCTCTTTTTGAGGAACTTTATGGAAGGAAATGTAGATCTCCTATTCATTGGGACGAGGTCGGGGAAAGAAGAGATATTGGTCCGGATGTGATTGAAGAGACTACCGAACTTATAGTCAAAATTCGCGATAAAATGAAGACGGCGCAAAGCCGACAAAAGAGTTATGCAGAAAAACGACGGAGGGCCTTAGAGTTTGCAGTGGGAGATCATGTATTTGTGAAAATAGCACCCATGAAAGGTGTTATGCGCTTTGGCAAAAAGGGGAAGCTAACCCCAAGATTTATAGGTCCGTTTGAGATTTTGGAGAGGATTGAGACACTAGCTTATAGAGTGGCATTGCCACCAGTGCTTGCAAGAGTTCATAATGTGTTCCATATTTCGATGCTGCGGAAGTACATGTCGAACCCGTCACATGTACTAAATTATGAACCTCTTCAATTAACTCCAAATATGACATATGAAGAAAGACCTGTTCAGATCTTAGCAAGGCAAGAAAGAAGATTGCAAAACAAAGTCATTCCAATGGTCAAGGTCAAGTGGCTGAATCACTCGGAAGATGAAGCTACTTGGGAAACCGAGAGAGCCTTGAAGAGTTGCTATCCTGATCTATTCGGTAAGTTCTAATTTCGAGGACGAAATTTTATTTAAGGGGGAGAGTAATTGTAAGGTCCAAAATTAAGACGACGTAATCCAACTGCATGCAAACCTAAGAAATAATGGAAAATGAGTAATTAATTGATTTTAATTTCTACTTCATTATGTGACATACATGCTTACATGTTAAATATGATTTTTATTATCATCATGCATAAAATAGTATTTTTAAGGAATATTCAAGTTGCGATCGAGGAACGGAGACCGAGGGCTGAAAAACGTAAAATATTTTTATTAAATAGGTATTTTTAATTATTTAAAATATGGTTGACGGTTTTTCATATTAGTTTTGAAAATAAGGGGTTTTAGAGGTGATTTTATACGTCGGGACGTAAATTTTATTGGTGTTGGTTTTTCAACAAAAATACGAACTTAATAACAACCCGGGTAATAAATTCACAAACTATCCTAAGAAAAATAATTTTTATTATTTAACTAAAGATAATTGGGCCTAAACTTTGCTTAATAGGCCTAAGCTTGGGTTAGTGATTTTATTTACTATAAAATATACAAAAATTCCACCTCAAACCCTACTCTACCCACGCCCCACTCCCTTTTTCAAAGCAAACTCTCTCCCAAATCACTCAGCACACACGACAACACACTAAACAATTGAAGGAAATTTTTGAAGGGTCCAAGGAAGTGTCAAGCCAAGGTTTTGCCCCGTTCTTCGTCGTCAACGCTTATTCGTGCGTTTATAACGCAAAGACACGCCATAATTCTCTTTTTACTCATCCATCACACCATAGTATTTAATTAATTGTGTTTTGCATGAAAAACAAATTGCACATCATGATATTTTCTTAACTATGCCTATGTTTGGGGCAATCTTTTGTGTTTTGGTTCAAAAATCATGTTTAATTTGTGTTAAGGGGCTGCCATGGTTAGGGTATGGATTAAGAGTATTTTTACACAAAGTTTATGGTCCTAGAAACACACCAAATAAGTTGCAAACTTGAATAACAAAAGCTGGAAAAAAAAACATAGGCATCAATTAGAAGAACCGAGAGTTTGTGAGTCTTCATGGGTGCGGCTACTGTTGCATGGGTTGATGGGGCTCTACCAGGGCTTGTCCAGGGTTAGGATTGGTCTCAGTATAGGGCTGGGTAAGGTCCTAGCCATGCTAGGATTCGAAATAAGTGGGCTGGGAGGAGTCCTATCCATCAAGGACTCCTACCCGAGAATTGGCAGCAATTGTGCGCAGGTTTCAGAAGCTGGTGCAAGGAGAAAGGGCTCGGCCAGGGGGCTTTGGCTGGGCTAGGTGTGGTCCATAGGGTCCTAGGAGAGTGCTTAGGGGGCTGGTTCAAGGGGCGACTCGATGGTTGGGTGGTTAGCAACAGAAAACGTGAGGGAAGCTCCTACGTACGCGAGGCTGCTGTGTTGTTCAGTTGGTGGCTGTTCGCGTCCAGGGGATTGGGTCGGTCTGGGCTTGATTTGGGCGTGGTCCAGGGAAGGTTAGGGTGTGCTGGGCTCGGTGGTGGCTCAGTTGGTAGAGTCCTAGGGTCACTAGGAGGTCTTATGCGTGAGTTCATCCTTGGGCAGATTGTGTAGCTTAGTTCCAGGTGAGTTTGAGCGAGCCTGGGGTAGGTTCAAGGGCTTGGGCTTGGTCAGGAAGGTTCCTAGATGGGTTGGCTCGGGTTTGGCTTGAGGTGGCTAGGGCGTGGCTCGAGTAAATTAGGAGATGGCTCGGTGTGTTCCGCGAAGGGTCAAAAACGAGATTAATTAAACTAAAATTGAATACATGGGTCCACGGGCGTGGCTCATGGTTTGGAAGGGTAGAATAAATCTTAAAAAGGTTATGTTAAAAATTAGGGATCAAAATAACGAGTTTTGGATTTATTCGGGATTTTACCGCCGCACGAAATGCTAATTAGCGAGTTAATTAAATTGCCTAGTTTTAGGCTTTATAAAATTATGGAAAATTAGGTTTAAGCTTAAATAATTATTAAAAGTGTAAGTTTTTAATTTGGGAATTTTATATTAAGTTTTGGTTTAATTCGGGATTAAAACGTATTAATACGTCATATTTAAATATTAATTTAAAAGTCGTCGAATTAAGCTAAATAAAAATACGAGAAAATTCATGTAAGCTTAAATAATTATTTGGGACATGTTAGAGTCAAAGAAATTAAGAAAAAGTCAAAACGTAAAAATTATACGTCCACAGGTAAAACAGTCTTTTTACACCTAAAAATTATTAAACGTCATGGCAGTGCCCTGAATGCTGTTTTATGTGCTAATATGATTATTTTCTATAGTTACGGATGTTTATGGAATTTTATATGTTAAAATTATATTTTAAACATTTATGGGATTTTATATGTTAAAATGATATTTTAAATGTTTAGGGAATTTTATATGTTTATGATTTAATATGTCAAAATGTTATTTTAAATGTATTGAGGTTAAAATGATTATTTTTAAATGTTTATGAAATGTTCATGATTAAATTACGATTTTTAAATGTCCATGGATTTTTATGATTTAAAGGTTGACATTTAAAAGACATGTTGCATGCTTGGTTTCAAAAGAAAAATGTGATGTTATGCATGATTTTTATAAAGTAATGAGAATGGTAAACGTTGAAGGAAGTGAAGTAATTGTGACTAATTCGATAATGTTCGAGATATCGTGAGGGTTATGGTCCCAGTGGGAGCCCAACGATCGTGTTTCTATCATTACGAATATGTGGTAACAGTTTTGTGGTAACGGTAAGAATGGGAATATCGTGAGGGGAAAAGGCCTCCGAGGGAACCCATTTGTGGGAAAAGGCCCCAGAGAGAACTCCGACGATCGTATTTCTATTCGATGAGGATAGGCCAAGGCCCAGTTGACCGGTGAGAGTGGCGCGGGAGTCCCCGCCGCCCAGTACTGTGGTTACATGTAGATGGATCCATCGACTTTGACGTTTATGTCATGATGAGGAAAGTCACAATTAACGATCTGAATTCAACAAAAGAAAAGGAAAATGTTTATGATCATGAAAAATGTTTATGTTATATCATGTTAAGGAAAAAAGAAAGTTAAAGTTTATGTTTGCATGTCATGAAATGTTATTTTTACGTAACAATATTTTCACTGTTGCATGTGGTTTTATACGTATTATTTGTTATAAAGATTATGGTGTGTTGAGTCTTTAGACTCATTAGGTGTGATGGATGCAGGTGAGGTTGAGGGAGGGCTTGACGGATGATTTGACTGGACTGATGGCGCACACAACCTGAAGACCAACGCTTATACTTTTTCCGCATTTATGATTCATGATTTACGTTAAAGATTTTAAGATTATTTATTTATGCTTTTGAGAGATTTTTGAGAGGTTTAGTATGGGCTATACTTTTCAAATTTATTGCTTTTTAGATTGGTTAACTTCTGACATTTAACTTTTATGACTATTTCATTTGATTTTTAAAATGCTAGTTGGTTGATTTTGTATCTTAAAAGGATAAAATATTTTATAAAATTTTTTTCATGTGGTATATATAAAAGGCCGAAAATCGGGTGTTTTAAAATAAAAAATTCTAGCACATTTTAAGCAAAAAGAAAGGCAGATGTTTCAATCCTGGACCCTACTCGAACTCCATGGACTACTTCACCAGCCCCTAGTCCGATGACAAGCCGCGCACGGCTCCTATTTCCCTAGGGTTTGCGGCTTTTACCCTGCTCGTCTACCACCCAACCCAGCTGCCTAGGAACCCATGTAGGAACCTGCTAGGACCTCTCCTGACCAACACCATGCCATCCCAAGCCCCCCACGTCCTGCCTCCTAGTTGCGCGCACACATGCATTGGAAACCCTATGGCTTGCGGCTCTTTCGCCTGTCCATGAGTCCAACCATGCTAGGACTGCTTCTAGACCTAGTACGCAGCCTCCATCGTGCCATGACCCCGGCTGATCGGGCCCCCTGTCCAGCCGCTGCCCTAGCCGAAAAGGAACCCATGGAATAACTTAGAAACCTTAGGTTCGACTCTCCCTTTGCCATGCACGTTCCTTTTTACGTTCTACCGTTAAAAGACTCTTTTATGACCCATATACATCTCCAGTGTGTCTTTTAGAATATCTAACACAATTTATATATGTATAGAAGCATCTCAACTTTGAAAAATATATTTCTACCGTTAAATTATTTAATCTAAATAATTTTCATGCTTCAAAACAAAAATTATGCTTGATATGATTTGAATGGTGCAAAAGAAAGGTTTAGAAGCGTGCCATTGCATTAAAATCGCTCGAATATTCGATCGGTTGCATGGGTTACGGAGAAGGATGAACGGACGACGAAAAATCCTTGGACTTTGCTCTTGAAATTTGCGAATTCTTTTGTGTGTTTTGTTTGTGAATTTCGGCTGCTAGGAATCTCAAGAACCCTAGTTTTGGTTTATGTAATTTTCGAAATTTGGTGTTTAAAAGTTAGGGTTTTAGACTTCTAAGTTTAGGAATAATTAAGCCCAATAACCTTAGGTAAATTAGGCTCATTAAGACCTACTTAATTGTAAAATAAAAGTTTACAAAATTTGTTTTCAAAAATATTAATTTTTGGGCCTTTAAAAATCCTTCATTTGCCTAAAACCGGTTTCTCGGATAAAATCGAGCTCGTCTCGTAAAATAATTTAGACTCCAATATTTTTAGAAAATTTTAATCATATTTGATCATATTATCGAGCCTTAAAAACATTTAACAAAAGTAATCATACTTGGTCGTCTCCGATCTCCTTTCCCCCACCTATTATTGAATATTCGGATAAAATATTTAATTTTCATGAAATTATACAATTCAATCACATAATATGTATCTTTTAAGCATTAATTAAATAAAACAATTAAGTAATTTAAATGATTTGCATGCATGTGGTTTACGTGGGCTAATTTTTGGACGTTACAATAATATATCGATGCAAGATTCTCTCTTATTCCATAAACTATCTTTACATATATGGAGAAACAAAAGAGTTACAAAAGCCAACTTCATAAACAGCTAGAGATGAAGAGAAGTATCAACGTAATCATCTGCATATTTTTCGAATAAATCAAGAGTCCTCTCCCTAGGTGCATCAGTATGAGGAAACTCATCATGTTGTCGCTTCCCCGCTCGAAAACGTGCAATTTGGTTCATGTTTGAGTTGAGCCCGAGTGCGAGAGGCCGATCCTCAAATTCCATCGTTGATGTCGTCATAAACTTGTCTGCACCGTCAACAGTATCTGTTACTCGTCTAGGAAACATGATCGGTTGTCTCTCTTTTCTCATCTCTTTCAATCTTTGCAACTGCCTAAATCTTTCTTGTAAAAGCAAAATCGATGAACCTAACACCGCTCCTGTTTCCTGATCTTTGTTTTGCCTCCCCATTTCTTCTATAATAGATGATGAAAATTATTATTTTCCTGGGATTTCAAGAAAGATGAATGGGCTTTCTAGGAGTTTTGCGTGTAAGTCCGTGTATGTCTTGATATATGCAATATATATATATATATATATATAGGGAAGAATAATATTGTTTTGGCCACAGGTTTACGAATTTTACGACCCAGAATCAATTTAGATATCAGTGATGCAATAAACAAGACGAAAATGAGACGACTTTGGTGCAAAAATCCTAGAGGATAAGTACGAGAGGCAAATGGAAGAATATGGAGGGGTGGCTGAAATAATTGTTTTGGAAGGCAAAAGAGGCAAAATGATAGAGGAAAAAGGCCAAAAAGTGGATGGATTTAGCGATTGGAAGGATGGTTTTGGTAGAATATAAGGTAGGGTAGGGTTGTGATGTATCACCTTGTCCTTCCACATTATCATATATTGTTCCCACATTTGTCGTGTAAAGAAACAATAATTAATATTTCTTGAAACCAAATGTACATGGCCCCGATTTAATTGTAAATGTATTTTTTTGGATAATTAGTTTTGGAATTGATTTAAATTTTAAACAAAATTACAAGAAATTATTGAAAATATTTGTTATTATTTTCTTGTAGTTTTTAATTACTAATTATGTAAAGTGTAATTTTTATTTAAAAAAAAAACATAAATAAAGCATTTATATTAAAAATACTTGTATTTTATACAAATAATATATGAATTTATTAAGTTTCGAAGAATACTCTTACGTTGTATTATTATATTTTAATCAAACATACTATATTTTTTTACAAAAAAATTCTCCTCACAATATTGTAATTTAACAAACAGTTTTACATAATTTATATTTAAAAATAAAAACTATCTGGAATTTAATAATACTAATCATACTGTTTTAATAATTATATATATTAATAAAGTATTAAAAATTTAATGCAAGTTATATGTAGTTTAGTGGATAAAGCATTTGTTTCTTAGCCATGAGCTTATAGGTTCAATTCTTACTTGAGTTTTTTTATTCATTCATTTATTTTTTTTTTGTTCATATTTCAAAATTACAGTATAGTCAATCATTATTTCTTATAATTATATTGTGTTTCTCATTTAAATTTAAATCAAATAAATTATAAAAAATATCTTACAAGCACGCAACACGTGCGTCGGTGTAATAGTTATTTTAAAATAGTTGAACAACCTATAAAAACAAATTTCGGACGACACCAAATTTTTTTTCTAGTTTACCCTTTTTATTGAGTAATATCACAGATTTCTCCCTTTAACCGAGGTCACGTTCAACGTCTCTCTCAAGTCACCAGATTTATCTTATTTCTCATTCCACGACTCAAATTTCCATTTTTCTTATATATTAGCAGTTGGGCTCTCCAATCCAAATCCCACCTCCCAATCTTTGCACGATGGGCTCTCAATTCCAAAATCATTCACAAAAGGTAAGGATTAGCAATTCTTATTCTCAATATTTGGTTTGGATCTTAGAATTTCTAAATATTCTATTTTTCGGAGACCTTCATGAATAGGCTTACTTAATATAGCAAAAAGGTGCGGCTTCCAGTAACTTTCTCACGATCTAACAATTCCATGGCTGCAGCCTCGGTTTTCTATATGCGTACGTACTGGTTGTTGGTTTCCCAGAAAAAAATTAATCAAACAAACCGAATAGGCCTACGAATCTTCAACAATTATATGGTAAGCTCTCAAATACATAATACATAGACTGATAGAAGCACAAAAATGATAAATCCAAGAAGCAGCCATGTCTTAAAAGTAAAACATACTCCAAACCATCATTTACTTGATTCATTGGTTGGCATTTTTCGTAATACGTCGAAAAGCAAAACACGTTTATTCAAAATAAGCATCGATGATTTCACGTAGAATGCATAAGATTTAAATCAATTTTATTTTGTTTTTCAATACTAGACATGCATGTGATTCAGTCAATGCATGATAGATCCTATATCCTCCTAAACTAAAGTAATTTGAAGTCACAGCCAGAAATACTTTTCTGAGATACATATCATGAAAGACCTACTACTTAACATACTGTTAGAAATTTTTTTTTAACTAATTTTCGAAAATTCTTTTATATGCATGTATGCAATAACAACTACCAATCACACTTTTTTAAAATAAAATGATTCCACTACTGATAAAAATATTGCAGTTAAAAATAAGAGTAATCCTCAAACCCTAAACGGCCATTAAAAATAACTCAAATGAGAAGCATGCAAAGATCCTGACAAACCATCGACATGTAAAAACGATAGTTTATGAAAATATTCATGTTCGTTCCTAACTCATAAACATAAATGTGCGGAAAAAGTATGGTCCTCGGGTTAGCATGCGTACATCCAAATCAGCTTACTAAGTCTTTGGCACCTCCAGTCTCCTCGTTAAAATGCTCCCCTGAATCATTCACACCTAGTGAGTCTAAAGACTCAATACACTTGAATCGTTATAACAAGTACATATACATAACATGCAACATTGAAAAGTACTTTAATTAACATATATTTCATGATCTTAAAAGCATCAATGTAAACTTATCGTATCAAAACATAAAGTGTCAAAACATGTCTCATCATATCATCATATACGTGTTCATTATCTTTATTTGAATTCAGATCATTAGTTGTGACTTTCGTATCAGCTCTATTCGATGGATCCATCTACAAATAACCGTGGTACTCGGCGGCGGGGACTTCAGCGACAGTTTTACTCATCCACTGAGCCTTGGCCTTACATTCGTATTTATATTTGTATTCGTGTTCGTATTAAGCACAACCAACTCTCATACTTCAAAACATGTCAACATATTCATTACATATAAAAACCATGCATATATGGAAATTTCCTTAAAATCAAGCATCCAACGTATATTTCATATATACATAAAAAGTCATGATCGATGTAACATATACATTTTAAACATGTCAAATTGTGATCAGGGCGCTGCCAGGACTGCTAACTCGGCTCAGGTGCAAAATGACCATATTTCCCCTAGAAACCCTAATTGACCATTTTACCCCTAGACCTCAAAATTTCGACCCGAAGCCAACCAAACTCCTTAAAACACCTCAAAAAATAATTATAATTGTTCCTTAGACCTAAAATTGAGCCCGGATAAGAATTTCTATAATTCGTGTTAAAACTTGGACAAGGGTCACAGTTTTAATCCGAATTAATCTGAAACTCAACCGAAATTTTCCAAACTTAAACGATGCCTTAACGGTACCCTACCAGACCTTAAACAACCTAGACCAGACCACTTAAGACCCTCGAACAGTCCCTGAAAGTCGCTGAATATTACTGCACCAAAGAGAACTGAACCCTAATGCAATTATCTTCCTAAATCTTGATCCTAGCCCAAACCAACAAGGACAAGACCCGAACAAAATCTTCCTAGCCCACATATAAACCCTCCTGGACCGGCCTAGCCCTAGCCCTCAGCACCATGCATGCCGTTAAGCGCGACCACTCAAGAGCCCTCGAAACAAGCCCCAACCGAGACACTCCTTCACTTATCTCCCTCGTTCGGCCCTGTGACCAAGACCAGCGGAGTTCAAGCCATCCTAGGCCATGACTCGGACCCACCAAGTTCTGGTCCAAGGCTTGGAACAGCCTTTTCACGGCCGGTTCCCTCCTATCTTCTGATCTAGCCCAACCGAGACCAACCACCAAGAGAATGCGATCGGCCCTCACCAAATCGTCACTACCTCATGACTCCAGCCCCTTGACACCATGACTCCATACGTATACAGTTCTTAAACCCTTACCCGTAAAGTCATGAAAAACGTGAGTTGCATCAAAGAGTGGATATATTTCATGTCAAAACTATACAAAAATGATACCACATAATAAATCAAAAGATTTCTCATGCATAAACACACAAACCAGCATATTATGATGTGAATAATGAGAAAAATGATATTTTGGGCGTGCCTTTGCGTATATACGCTCGAAAACTTTGATACCAACATGTAGAACTTTCACCGGAGAGGCGAGGAGGGATTTATTTGCTAGATATTGAGGGTTTTCGAAAGTGGCTGCTGAAGTTTAATGAAAAATCTGCTGATGAAATGAGGGAAGGGCGGCCATTAAGAATAAATTAGGTTTAGGGTTTGCTGATTAAATGCATGATTAAATCATGCATTTAATAAAATCGGTTTTAGCCACCACAAATCCTCTTGATTGAATCAGATAATGTCTTAACTTAGTACATGCATAATACAATGTTAAGCATAGCTTCTAAATTACAGAGTACTTCACCTCTACTGGAGTAAGGAATCTACTCAAATAATAGATATCTTGTTCATTTCATTCGTGATTATTTTGAACTAGTAGACATCCAATTGATTCATGAGCAACAGAGATGTATAATTTAAGGGGCATTCCATACCTGGGAGGCATAAGAACAGGCGTGTTAGATAAATATCTCTTGATCACATCAAAATCTTTCTGATGCGAATCTTTCTATTTGAACTCTCTGCTGTCTTTGAGCTTCAACAACTATGAAAACTCCTTCGTCTTCCCTGCAAGGTTAGAAATAAAATATCTCAAGTAATTTACTTGCCCAAGGAAGCGTTGTAACTCTTTCTTGTTCCTAGGCGAATTTGCCTCAACTCCCCTCTGATGTACCAAAAATCCTAAAAAGTTCCCTGCTTTCACACCAAAAGCACATTTCAATAGGTTTAACTTTAACTCATGTTTCCTCATTCTTTGGAAACTCTTCCTCAAATGATCGATGTGATCAACAGGTTGTTTAGATTTCACAACAATATCGTCTATATATACTTCAATATGATGTCCTATCATATCATGAAATATCGAGTTCATAGCCCTTTGATACGTGGCTCCTGCGTTTTTTAGCCCGAGCATGACAAGCTACTCAAACGTACCAACAATTAATGGGTATCTAAATGCTGTCTTATGAGTGTCTATCTCTGCTATTTTGATCTGATTGTAGCCCGATAATCCATCCATGAAGGATAACAACTCATGCCTAGCCACTGAATCAATCAACATATCAGGTATTGACATTACATACACATCTTTGGGAGTTGCACAGTTCAAGTTTCGGGAGTCGATGCATATTTTGACCTTGCCATTCTTTTTCATGATTGGCACAATGTTCGAAAGCCATTCGGTATATCAGATTGGTTTTTATAAACTTGGCCTTTAAAAGTTTCTCGACTTCTTCTTTCACTTTCAACTCGACTTCTTTCGACATGTGACGGGATGGCTGTTGAAATGGTTTGAAACCTTCTTGAGTGGAGGTCAGTGTTAAACCAATTTCCGGTCAAACCCTGGCATGTCATCATAACTCCATACAAAACAATCTTTGTACTCCTTCAGCACACCGATCAAATCTTGCTTCAGCGCTATTCCGGTAGCTTACTCACATACACCACTTTTGGATTCTCAAGCTCCCCCAAGTTGATCTCTTCTAACGGGTCTTGTACTTCGTGTTGGCCATCTTCCATTTGAGATGACGTCATCAACAATTCATCAACTTGAAGTTCATCCTCTTCGTATTCTTCTTCTTGGACAACCTCGGTTCCATAGGTGTCTCAAGCTTCCTCTTCCTCTAATTTGTTCAGTAATTGTTGCACATGCGCCTTCTATATAGAGATTGCAGCTACCTCCTTCCTTTTTTGGTTCAACTCAATCATCAACCTCCTCAATCAACGGGTGAATTATCGGCCTAGGCGGCACGGTAACAGTAGGCTTGAGGATTATTTCCAACACCGAGCTTGGAGTTGGTGTCTGCATGTACACTAAACTTTCTTTCTTACTATTGCTACGAACTCTGATGGGCCCAAAATCCCCATTGTAATACCTGGCCTCAACTCCACTTGCACTTGTCTGAAAGGACTGTCCACTGCTTCTACAACCTCCACATTGTCCCCTTTCCAGAATAATAACATCTGGTGCATTGAGGATGTGATACACTGGTTTACATGGATTCAATCCCTGCCTAACAACGCTTGGAAGTTGGTGGACAGGTTTACCACAAAAATGCACACAAAGATGACATACTCCCCACTGTAACATAAGCGGAAAATACTCCAATGGTCTTGGTGGTTTCCCCTGTAAATGCAGCAACCGAAACTTCTGTAGGAGTCAAGTCCTTTTCAGTTTTGCCCAGAATTTTTAACATTCTTATTGGAAGAACATTCACAGCTGAACCATTGTCAATCAAAACCCTACAAACTGGCTTCCCATTCACGTGGACTTTGATGTACAACGGCATTACGTGCTTGGTCATGGCCGGTGTAGGCTTATCAAGTATCACTTTTTTAGGCTTATTTGGGTGATCCTCCTTAATAATCACTCTTGAACTCCTTGAGTTTATTTGCATGACCTTTCTTTTGCACTGATTCATTGGGCATCAACTCCCCATTCTCCTCTTCCATCATTTTAAACCTCTCTGATAGTATCACCACTCCTGTGGCACAATCCACAATGATGTGAACCTCTCCAACACAAAAATTGATTGTTTTTCTTCTTTGATCATCCTCCTCACTTAACAAATCATCATCATCGTCCACTAACTTATCTTCAGTAGCCGATCTTCCAAACTTGGACTTACGGTTAGAGTAGGTGCCCCGCAAGCCATTTTGTGGCTCGGGCTTTATTGACTCTAATGTAAAACAATCTTTATTTTAATAATATTTTACGATTTTATTCGATTATGGCATTATACTCTATCTGTATACCCATGCAAACTGCATAGATAAAGTCCTTGAATATACAATAGGTACCATGAGGTGTGCGTCACAACGTAAGATCATGAAACTCATTAGGAAGTGTACCGTATATTCTAAACAGGTTCTTAGTCGATTCAACCGCCTAAAACAAAGATAAAAGTCGCTCGAGCTTGAGACTAGCATTTGTGGTGTAAACGCCATGTTTCATTAGCAAGGGCATGGAGATGTCCATTCACACAGATGAGTGATCATATGATGATGCACTGAACAACCCTCCCTCGGACTGTCCAAGTGGGTCTCACTTATCGAGTGGAATAGTCCGCAGTTATGGTTGTACACCACTAGTCCTTTGACCCGGGTCAATGTAGGGGCTATACGTACTAGCATGCACTTTGATCCGTTTACCGACTCCATCGAGGGTCATCAGGTGGCGAGGTTGGGTGTAGTTTTGAAACACGTAGGAGAAAATGCATTGTAGTCGGGGATTCACCGTTCGCCTACGGGTGAAGATATCCTACGTGACTTGATGAGTTAATAGTGCAAGGAGTCTCTGACCAGAGCAAGAAATGTGTTTTAGGGAAAGGTGTTTTCCTAGTTGCACATACCATTCCACTATTAGTACTCAAAGATTAATCGCATCGTTATCAAATTCATATGCAACTCTCGATATACCAATAGTTACAGATTTGATCGGGATATATGTGTTGAAGGGACCGTACTGTATGCTAACCATGATTAAATGTTCTTGCAGGCACTATCAGTGATACCTAGGGGATCATGAGGCGATGCTACTAGACGCGCTTACCATGATCTGATGGGTGCAATCAGAAATAAGTTCTGACATTATTGATCAAGGAGTTGATGAAAAGAATGAGGTTAACTAGGTTAAACCCGAATAAGAATAAATGTTATTCTGAATCTCATGGAGATGTGAACCCACGGCTAGCTGTATCCCTGAACCATTGAGGGTCACACAAGTATCGGATTCTATGTTCCCGTTGAGATAGTCAAATTTCAAGGAGTTAGAATTTTGCGATTATAGTTTGATAGAGATCAAACAGGAAGCTTATAAAAGATGTTATAAGCTCATACCATAGGATGAAAGAAATGGAAGTTAGCATGATTGCTAAATAAAGAAGGAGAGTGGAACTGCCTATTTTGTGAAGTAGTTCACTAAAATTGGCAATTGCCCAATATGGTAAGTGAAAATTTTGATCTTCGAAATTTTCAATTTTCATTATATAAGCAAGATTTGTATTCTTGGTACATCGGCACTTTCGGATCGTCGATCGGGGTTATAATGAGTTCGGAATCATTTTTTTTTTTGTGAATTTGGAATTTACTAATTAAATGATTGTGCTAGTAGTGGTGACTACTAACATGCATAAATTCTTATATATGTTCTAGAGGAGTATAGAATTAAATTAACCAAGGAGTTAATTTATAAATTAAATAGTGATTATTTAATTTAATTAATGTACTTATATATTTTATATGGTGATATAAAATATGTATATGGTATTATTATATCATGTATTATTAAAATTTAATAAATACATTATATATTAATTATATGAGAGATTTAATATAAAAAAATTTTTAGAGTCTTTGTGGGAGAGGGACTCCTAATTAGATTAAGAGTCTCATTCTATAAATATAACACTAGGACTCCTAATAGATGACCATAATTTTTCACACAAAACATAAAAAAAATTCCTTCCTTTCTCCCTTTAAACCCACGGCCGTCCCTTTTAGATTGTTGGAATAGTTTGATCACAAAAGCAAATACGATTTGCTTAATCATTGATTAAAAAAATCAATAAGTATTATTATAATCATTGATTAAGATTAAACAATTACAAAATTCATGATTTACAATCATGAAGTCTCGGCCATCACATAATTTTGGGGAAAAATAATTTCGGCCATAAAGAGTCTTCCATCGCAACGCCGCTGTTGTTGCACCGTCTCCGGATTTTTGAAATTCAGAGGCTACAGTCTCAACACATAAATCGTTTGGATTTTTTAGTTCCGCCCGGGCAGAGGTCTTTCGCCCTTTGATGAATTTTCTTTAGTTTATTCACGAATTTCCTGTGTTTTCACCCACGAGACACATGAACAACAATAAAACATAATATATTCTAAAATGTGACAAAATGCATGCAATCTAAATGATATGTGCAACACAATGAGCTATTACATAACATGAAAAATACGTAAAATCCACCTATATCAACGCCCCAATACTAACCTTTTGCTCGCCCTCGAGCGAAACAGGTGACACGACAAAACAGAACATGACACAAAGTAGCTCGACAGTGAATTCATAGTCATCAATTAACCTCAGCGAAACTCAACATATTCCCTTGTCGATCAATGCAAAAGCACAACTCTTTGCACTTTTCTCGGTCAAATAAAACCTGAACGTGTATGTGTATGTCGTTAGTCCTAGCATCATATATGACAGAGGGATCCATTCTCAACCATTGTTAGAGATTTAAATCAATATGTTAGTGTAAATCTTATTCTTCTCTATTCCTCTTCACTCAGCAAAAATTTTTTTTTTATTTTTTTTTAAATTTTTTTTGACTGAATTGGAATACAGTAATAAAGGAATATATCAGAACCTTTCATTTCAGATTCAAATCCATGTGTTTTCAATTTTTTTTAGCCAGGAATAATATTTCATTCCTTTATTCGGCTCCCCAACACCTTACATCTCCAACTTTAGCCAGGAATAGGATTTTTATCCTTTATTCGGCTCTCCCACACCTTACATCTCCAACTTTCTCTTTTTTTTACGCTGCTGAAAGATACCTTGATTCAAGAGAATATAGTCGAGCTCAATTCACACCTTCAAACATCTTTGTTCCCCACTTTAGTTTTAAATTTTCAACATCTTATTATGCATGCTCCTAGTTCTAACATTCGTGCAAAGAGAGTTCAGTTATTTAAATAAAACTTCATGTCTCTACCACAGTATGTGCTAAATAAGTGCGAGTACACGGCAAACAGGGCATTTCTCATCACCTCTTAATCATCTTTGGCTAACAAGTACTGTTTCGAACACTGTCGGCTGACACACACACCAAAGCAAAATAACTCAAACTAAATGCCAACGAATGAAACTGTAAAGGCCCGTATGTCGTATTTGTAAATTTGCGGAATTATTAATTTTTTTTTCTCTTTAAATAAATTACATGCATCATTCATAAAATAGAGTGATAAAAAAGATTTAATTTTTAAGTGACAGTGGAAGTAAACATTGTGTCCAAAATCACATCTTAAAAATAATTCAACATAAAAAGAAAACTGAATTTGAACATGAAAAGTAAATGATAAAAAGTGAGGTCTTCGGGTTCCTACTACTGCTGACCCAAGCTAGCTCAATGGTCCCCGCCCTCGGTCTCGACCTCATCAGTACCTATAACAATCAAGTCTAGTGAGTCTAAAGACTCAGCATGCATATATCGTGAATAGCAAGCAAATATATCATAAAATCGCATGCAACGTAAAAATATCGTATCGTAAAACGTAAGGTAAAAATCGTGTCGTAAATAATTATAAATACGTGCATATTAAAACAAATCGTACGTAAAAGAGTTGCTCGATAGAGCCCTGTCATAAATTATCATATCGTAATTTTTTCTGTAGAGATGATGTTTCTACCCAAGTGGCTCGTAACATAACATGAACGTAAGCGCCTGTCAGACTAAACCACAGTATACTGGGCGGTAGAGATCGTCACAGCCCTTG
Source organism: Primulina huaijiensis (assembly GCF_012295235.1). NCBI lineage: Eukaryota > Viridiplantae > Streptophyta > Magnoliopsida > Lamiales > Gesneriaceae > Primulina > Primulina huaijiensis. The sequence goes on from NC_133314.1 coordinate 7,353,415, forward strand.
GACTGGATATCCATACCCATGCATTATCATAAACTAGTAGTAAGTCACCGGGTGAAGCAATCCCATAAGCGTAAGGTGGCCACAAGACATATCGTATATATCTCAAAAATAAATATTTTATATTTTATGCACGTAATATAATTATAATCTTGTTTTTACCGAATGCGTTGGATCGTTCCTAGGCTCTCTACGACCAAATTCTAATATGAGGAACATGCAAATAAACTCAACTTGACCAATACTTCGTAATCGAACCAAAAACGAGAAAATTACGCCCAACAAACTTAGTGTTCAACCATTGCTTCGTACCAACCCGAACCGACATTGAACCATCGTTTAGCCATGATTAAAATACACCTAAAATATTGGAAAACATAACCCTAGGGCTGTAATACACGAAAAATGTGAATGGAGGCCAAAATCACGAAACGCTCTTTCGAGAGCCACTTTGGCACATTGCACCGTAAATTCTCGTCAACTTCTAAACTTAACCAAATCACAAACAGCCAAAAACATGGCCTTCTTAACTCATTGAGGTACTGTCCAGTCTAAGGCCACAGGCTAAAAGCCAACCAAGAACTCAAACTCCACCTCTGAACCGAAGCCATGCTGCTGTCAAATGCACGATGGCAGCAGCTGCGCTTGCTGCGTTCGTTTAAGAGAATAATGATCATTGGGGCTTAAACCACCAACCAGAGCCTCTTCCCAACGTCCTGAGGTGTGGCTTGAACCATGGCTAAGGGCCCTAGGCCAACCGCAATCCAAGCAACCACCTAGGAACAACCGAAGTCCAAACCGAGAACTCGAAAATCTGCACTGTGATGTATCGATTTGCTTGCTATCTTAAATCGTTCCAGTGGCCATATGATCAACCATGGCTCGATCTAGACATCATGAGGTATTGTGTGAACCATGGCTAAGGGCTAAAAAGCCAACCAAGATCCACCCAAACACCCAAAATTGGAAACTCACCCACACAAAATCAGAAAAGAGAAACCGAGGGACACTTGCACGTTTTGTTTTAAAAACCGATGGGACAATGACCAAAGCCTTGAAAGGCCATCTTGGTCATATCCTAGACATGCTAAGGAAAGGTTCTAACCATGGTTACCGGCCTTGGACCGACCATGATTCGAACACTTGCCTTATACAACCAAGAATCCGAAAATCAAGACTCAACTCGCAACGATTGAAGAGGTTGCTGTGAAGTCTCTTCCTTGCATGTATGGGCTGAAACCACTGAACCAACATGACCCTAACACACTCTAGTACACGTCTAGATTCAGCCTTGAGTGCTCGGAACCGACCAACTCCCTGTAATTATCAAATACACAAAAACCCATGAAGCACAAGGAACGGCCGAGAAATCTGTGCAGGTTTTTCGAAACAAATGTGCTGTCAAATTTGATGGCTTCGTGCTTCATGGACATAATATGATTTAGAAGTGTATATATGACTTGATTGAGGAGAAAAGAAATGTATAAACATGTTTGGAAATGTGTTTTGAATAGAACAAACAACACGACGACACGGCATGGCGGAGACGGAGTTTCTTTCTTACTTTTCTCTCTTATATTTCTTGTTGCTTCTCACGATTTTTGCTGTGGTTTTGCTTATGAATTTTTGATGGAATGGGGGAAGAGAATGGCTAGGGAATGAATGGGGAAGTTTACTAATTAAATGGGGATTTGAATGGCACACAAATCTTTCTATCTTTGATTCTTTGGGAGATAAGGAAATGAGGTGATATTATGGGATTTTACGGAGATTTAGGGGAGGTGATGGCCGATTTTTTTTTCTAGCCAAAGTAAGGTAGAAATATTGCTTAATTATTAATTGTTGGTGATTAAAAAGTGAGGGAATTATCTACCGAGAATGGATAAGGAAAGGAATCAAAAATGGAGTGTTGCCAAACATGATTAAATCTTTAAAGGCGGTGGCCAAAATTTGATGGTTAAATGCATGGAAAAATGTTGCTTAAATCTTGTATTTTAAATCCTTAAAATTGTAGACACTTATTACGTATTTTAGTGAAATAATAAATTAATTTAGGATATCAATTTTTCTTGCATGCATGGCTAAGTCTTAAAATAAATTACTAACATGTTAAGTTACAATTTCTTAAATAAAATAGGCCTAGATTAATTTATCCCAATTGGTTACACATTTTAATTTAGGCTTTTAATTAATTATTAGACATAAAAGAACTTATTTAATAACTTAACTCCAATTAATTAAATAAATCCTTAAACATTCTTTTACATTAAAATAAATTATTCTTTGACTTAAATCAAATTTAGGAATATTTTCTTATTATTAAAATGCTATCTCAATCCTCCAACTCCAGTCCGGTCTCACGTATTTAACTAAAAATATGAAAACTAAACTTCTGCGTAAAATAAATGATCATGACTTAAAAAAAATTTAAAAAAAAGAATTTAAACCCTCATGCATAAAAATCATTTTAATTTAAATAATAGTAATTATGCATGGCTTATACGTAGTCTGATTTATCGGGTTCTATAACTCTCCCCCCCTTAAATAAATTTCTTCCCCGAAATTAAAAATTACCGAATAACTCGGGATACCGACTCCTCATCTCTGGCTCAGATTCCCACGTAGCTTCCTCCTCCGAATGAGTAAGCCATTTGACCTTCACAAACTTCACTAGTTTGTTCCGAAGCTTCTTCTCCTGCCTGTCTAAGATTGCACTGGTCTTTCCTCATAAGTCAGGTTCGGAGTGAGCTGCAACGGTTCGAAATTCAAGACATGTGAAGGATTCGCCATATACTTCTTCAGCATAGAGACGTGGAACACATTGTGTACTCCGGCCAGATTCGGTTAAAGAGCAACACGATAAGCTAACGTGCCAACCCTGTCGACGATCTCAAACGGTCCGATGAATCTCGGACTGAGCTTTCCTTTCTTTCCGAACCGCATGACACCTTTCATAGGTGCTATCTTCACGAAAACATGGTCGCTAACGGCAAACTCTAGATCTCTCCTCCTCTGATCCGCATAACTCTTCTGTCGACTCTGAGCAGTCCTCAACCTATCACGGATCTTGACTACTACATCGGTAGTCTGTTGGATGATCTCCGGACCCAATTATGATCTCTCCCCTACTTCATCCCAATGAATAGGCGATCTACACTTACGATCGTACAGTGCTTCATATGGAGCCATACCTATAGACGTTTGGAAACTGTTGTTATAGGTAAACTCTACCAATGGAAACTTCAACTCCCAACTCCCTGAGAAATCGATGACACATGCACGGAGAAGATCCTCCAAAATCTGGATAACTCTCTCTGACTGACCATCTGTCTGTGGGTGGAAAGCTGTGCTAAACAACAACTTCGTACCCATAGCTAAATGTAAACTCTTCCAAAATGAGGAAGTGAATCTAAGATCTCGGTTAGACACTATAGAAATGGGAATACCATGAAGTCGGACTATCTCCCGGATAAACAACTCTGCATACTGAATCATGGTGAAAGTCGTCTTGATAGGCAAAAAGTGCGCTGATTTGGTAAGTAGATCAACAATCACCCAGATAGCATTTGACCCTCTGACTGACTTCGGCAAACTGACCACGAAGTCCATGGTAACATTCTCCCACTTCCACTCGGGAATAAGAAGAGGTTTGAGCATACCTGCGGGTCTCTGATGCTCCGCTTTCACTAGCTGACATGTCAGACACTCGGATACAAAACGTCTGATATTCTTCTTCATTCCGAGCCACCAATGCAATAGCTGTAGATCTTTGTACATCTTCGTACTTCCAGGATAAATAGAGTACGAAGACATGTGGGCCTCGGATAAAATATCTGCTCGAATAGAACCGCTGCTAGGAACCCACATTCTGTCTCGATATCTCACAATATTGTCGCTAACTGTATACAAGATACTTCCCTTGGCCTCATCTCTCTGCTTCCACTTCGCCAACTGCTCATATGCTGGCTGCCCACTGCGAATACGGTCTAGAAGAGAAGACTGAATCGTCAAAGTAGATAGACGGGGAAATCTATCTCGAGGACATGTCTCTAGATCAAACCTCTGCATCTCTAACTGAAGAGGTCTCGGAATCGCCAAATGAGCCATCACTGCGACTTTCCTGTTCAATGCATCCGCAACTACATTAGTTTTGCCAGGGCGGTAGCTAATGTCACAGTCATAGTCCTTCACTAGCTCCAACCAATTCCTCTTACGCATATTCAACTCTTTCTGCGTAAAGAAGTACTTAGGGCTCTTATGGTCGGTAAAGATCTGGCATTTCTCTCCGTACAAATAATGCCTCCAAATCTTCAAGGCAAATACTATGGCTGCCAACTCTAAGTCGTGGGTAGGGTAGTTCTTCTCATGGGTCTTCAACTGACGAGAAGCATATGCTATCACCTTCCCATGCTGCATCAACACTGCGCCTAAACCAAGCTTCGAAGCATCGGTATACAAAACAAAGTCTCCAAGCCCTGACGGCATGGCCAATACTATGCTGAGATAAGAGCTTGCTTCAAAGTATCGAAGCTCTTCTGACACTCATCGCTCCACACAAATTTCTCATTCTTCTTTGTCAATGACGTGAGTGGAACTGCGATAGAGGAGAATCTCTGAATAAACTTCTGATAATACCCTGCTAACCCAAGGAAACTACGAATCTCGGATGCATTCTGCGGCACAACCCAATCTTTGACTGCTGCAATTTTCGCTGGGTCTACCTCAATACCGCTGCTAGAAACGATGTGGCCTAAGAACGCCACCTTCTCTAACCAGAACTCGCACTTACTGAACTTCGTGAACAGCTTGTGCTTCTGTAAGGTCTGCACAACTGCGGTCAGATGTCTGCTGTGCTCCTCGTGATTCTTCGAGTAGACGATAATGTCGTCTATGAATACTATCACGAACTGATCAAGACACGGCTGAAATACGCGATTCATGAGATCCATGAAGATTGCTGGCACATTCGTCAAACCGAACGGCATCAAAAGGAACTCAAAGTGGCCATAACGATTCCTGAAAGCAGTCTTAAGAATATTGGCGTCTTTCACCCTTAACTGGTGATAACCAGAATGCAGATCAATCTTGGAGAATATCGAAGCTCCCTCCAATTGATCAAATAAATCTTCGATCCTCGGAAGTGGGTATTTGTTCTTCACTGTAACCCTGTTCAACTCCTGGTAATCAATACAGAGCCTCATCGACCCATCCCTTTTCTTCACAAATAGAACTGGCGCGCCCCATGGTGAAAAACTCGGGCGGATGAACTCCTTGTCCAGAAGTTCCTGAATCTGCTTCTTAAGTTCTGCCATCTCTGTCGATGCTAATCGGTACGGTGCTTTTGATATCGGTGTGGTACCCGGCATAAGCTCAATAAAAAACTCCACTTCCCGCAAAGGTGGCATGCCAGAGACGTCATCAGGAAACACGTCTAGAAAGTCCCTAAAAATTGGGACATCGGAGGCTGACTGACTGGGTGCCTCGGGAACAGATACAAAGGTGGCTAAAAACGCACGGCACCCTCTATGCATGAGCTTCCTAGCCTGGACACAAGGTATAATACGTGGTAAAGGAAAGTACCTGTCTGGTTCGAATAAGAACTGCTCTCTCTCCGGCGATCGGACTAGCACAGATCTCCGCTGGAAATCAATCAAAAGTCTGTTCTTTAATAGCCAGTCCATGCCCAGAATGATATCAAACTATGGCATCGGCAATACGATAAGATCCGCATAAACAAGATTGCCATGAAGTTCGAGGTCTATGTCTCGTACCACATTAGTAGCTGTCAGCTCCTCTCCCGAAGGAAATACTACTGAATACACTACATCAAGCCCAATGGTCTTGACCTTAAGGAAATTCGCAAAGATCTCTGAAATGAATGATGAGTCGCCCCTGAATCTATCAAGGCGTTCGTAGCTGAACCAGCTATAAAAATTCTCCCTGAAAGGTTGGAACGTCAAGCTGAACCCAATAATTAGAAGAACTAAACTTATAGACATGCGAAGGTCAAAGTTCTCTTACCCTAAATTCCCAAAAATGCACTGATTAGAGCATGCAATCCTATTAAAAATTCTAAGTTCAAAACCTTAACCCAGACTCCCAAAACATTGAATTTCAAATACAAACTTAAAGCTTCAAGATACCTGTCATGAGCATCGTCTCTGGGTTTGTCTCCGTTGCATGGAGGGCGAAAAATCTGCCTTGGGTAGGCAGACTCCCCTGAGGGCCCTCCTTCAGCAAGTGGTCAGGACTACCACACTTGTAGCACTTTCCTGAACCATACCTACAAACTCCAATATGGCGGCGCGAGCACTTGGCACAGACTGGATACTCTGAGGTCCTCAGGACTGCCCGTCCCTGCTGCTGTTGTCCTATGTTCCTGGATGGACCGTGGAAAGGCTTCTTACTCTGATACTGCTGATGAGGAGGCCGGTGCGGCACTTGGACTTGTCGCTTGCCCTGGCGATCTCTCTCAATATCATTCTGATCCTGCTCTGCAGCTAGAGCTCTGGAGACAGCGACGGCATAGGTAGTAGGGCCGGACACCCTAACATCACGGCGCAAGATCGGCCGTAGACCATCCAGAAAATGCCTCAACTTGGCTCCAGCATCATTTGCAATCAGGGGTACGAAATGGCAACCCCTCTCAAACTTACGGATAAACTCCATAACAGTCATGTCTCCCTGCGTCAGGGTCATAAACTCCCTGGTCAACCTGGAACGCACCTCGTCAGTAGAATATTTAGAGTAGAATACCTCTGTAAAGCGTGTCCAGCTCAGAGTGGCCAAATTCAAGGCTACTGATGCTCCTTCCCACCACAAGCGAGCGTCTCCTCCAAACAGATAGGTCGCACAACGAACCCTATCCTCATCTCCAAGCTCTATGAATTCGAAGATAACCTCGATGGACTAAATCCAGCCCTCTACAATCATAGGATCTGTCGTTCCTGAGAACTCCTTTGGTCTCATCTTCATAAACCGCTCATAGGTAGCCTCAGGCCCCGTCTGTCTTGCTCCCACAGCATTGTTCCCCGCAAACTATGCGAATAACTGATTCATCCCAGCTAACATTTGGGCGTTCATGTCCGGTGGAGCGGGTGGTGGTAAATCTCTCTCCTGCCTACGATTCTCACCGTCCTCATGACGATGTCCATCATCTCTCATGCGCTCAAGAATGCGTCTAGGAGGCATACTGTTCCATACATACAACCCATACGTAACCAACATTCATAATTCCATTATTTCTTTAAATTTAAATAAATACTGCATAATCATAATCTTGACATAAAGTATTTCATGAAAACATGATGTTAAAATATTTCATGCTTTAAACGAAATGCGTAAACGTAAAACTTATAGACCGAAGACGTGACTTCATGAGCTTCTCGAGGTCAGTAGTAGTACAACCCTTTACAAGAACCTGGCTCTGATACCAACTGTAAAGGCCCGTATGTCGTATTTGTAAATTTGCGGAATTATTTTTTAAAAAAAATTTCTCTTTAAATAATTAACATGAATCATTCATAAAATAGACTGATAAAAAGATTTAATTTTTAAGTGACAGCGGAAGTAAACATTGTGTCCAAAATCACATCTTAAAAATAATTCAACATAAAAAGAAAACTGAGTTTGAACATGAAAAGTAAATGATAAAAAGTGAGGTCCTCGGGTTCCTACTACTGCTGACCCAATCTAGCTCACTGGTCCCCGTCCTCGGTCTCGACCTCATCAGTAACTACAACAATCAAATCTAGTGAGTCTAAAGACTCAGCATGCATATATCGTGAATAGCAAGTAAATCTATCATAAAATCGCATGCAACGTAAAAATATCGTATCGTAAAACGTAAGGTAAAAATCGTGTCGTGAATAATTATAAATATGTGCATATTAAAAAACAAATCGTACGTAAATGAGTTGCTCGATAGAGCCCTGTCATAAATTATCATATCGTAATTTTTTCTTTAGAGATGATGTTTCTACGCAAGTGGCCCGTAACATAACATGAACGTAAGCGCCTGATCAGGCTAAACCACAGTATACTGGGCGGTACAGATCGTCACAGCCCTTGGACTGGATATCCGTACCCATACATAATCATAAACCGGTCGTAAGTCACCGGGTGAAGCAATCCCATAAGCGTAAGGTGGCCACAAGACATATCGCATATATCTCAAAAATAAACATTTTATATTTTATGCAAGTAATATAATTATAACCTTGTTTTTACCGAATGAGTTGGATCGTTCCCAGGCTCGTTGCGACCTAATACTAACATGAGGAACATGCAAATAAACTCAACTTGACCAACACTTCGTAACCGAACCAAAAACGAGACAATTACGCCCAACAAACTTAGTATTCAACCATGGCTTCGTACCAACCCGAACCTACATTGAACCATCGTTTAACCATTATTAAAATACACATAAAATGATGGAAAATAAATCCCTAGGGCTGTAATCCACGAAAAATGTGAATGGAGGCCAAAATCATGAAACACTCTTTCGAGAGTCACTTTGGCACATTGCACCGTAAATTCTCGTACGACTTCTAAACTAAACAAAATCACAAACGGCCAAAAACATGACCTTCCTAACTCATTAAGGTAATGTCCAGTCCAAGGCCATAGGCTAAAAGCCAACAAAGAACTCAAACACCACCTCTGAACCTAAGCCATGCTGCTGTCAAATGCGCGATGGCAGCAGTTGCGCTTGCTGCATTCGTTTAAGAGACTAATGATCATTGGGGCTTGAACCAGCAAGCAGAGCCTCTTCCCAACATCCTGAGGTGTGGCTCGAACCATGGCTAAGGGCCCTAGGCCAACCACAATCCAAGCAACCACCTAGGAACAACCGAAGTCCAAACCGAGAACTCGAAAATCTGTACTGCAATGTATCGATTTGCTTGCTATCTTACATCGTTCCAATGGCTATATGATTGACCATGGCTCAATCTAGACATCATGAGGTATTGTGTGAACCATGGCTAAGGGCTAAAAAGCCAACCAACATCCACCCAAACACCCAAAATTCGAAACTCACCCACACAAAATCAGAAAAGAGAAACCGAGGGAAACTTGCACGTTTTGTTTTAAAAACCGATGGGACCATGACCCAAGCCTTGAAAGGCCATCTTGGTCACGTCCTAGAAATGCTAAGGAAAGGTTATAACCATGGTTACCGGCCTTGGACCAACCATGATTCGAACAATTGCCTTAGACAACCAAGAATCCGAAAATCACGACTCAACTCGCAACGATTGAAGAGGTTGCTGTGAAGTCTCTTCCTTGCGTGCATGGGCTGAAAACACTGAACCAACATGACCATAACACACTCTAGTACACGTCTAGATGCAGCCTTGAGTGCCCGGAACCGACCAACTCCCTGTAATCATCAAAAACAATCAAACCCGTGAAGCACAAGGAACGGCCGAAAAATCTGTGCAGGTTTTTCGAAACAAATGTGCTGTCAAATTTGATTATTTCGTGCTTCATGGACATAATATGATTTAGAAGTGTATATATGACTTGATTGAGGAGAAATGAAACGTATAAACATGCCTAGAAATTTGTTTTGAATAGAACAAACAATACAACGACACGGCGCGGCGGAGACGGAGTTTCTTTCTTACTTTTCTCTTTTATTTTTTTTGTTGCTTCTCACGATTTTTGCTGTGGTTTTGCTTCTGAATTTTCGAAAGAATGGGGGAAGAGAATGGCTAGTGAATGAATGGGGAAGTTTACTAATTAAATGGGGATTTGAATGGCACACAAATCTTTCTATCTTTGTTCTTTGGGAGATAAGGAAATGAGGTGATATTATGGGATTTGAGGGAGATTTAGGGGAGGTGATGGCCGATTTTTTTTTTTCTAGCCAAAGTAAGGTAGAAATATTGTTTAATTATTAATTGTTGGTGATTAAAAAGTGAGAGAATTATCTACCAAGAAGGGATAAGAAAAGGAATAAAAAATGGAGAGTTGCCAAACATGATTAAATCTTTAAAGAGGGTGGCTGAAATTTGATGGTTAAATGCAAGGAAAAATGTTGCTTAAATCATGTATTTTAAATCCTTAAAGTTGTAGACACTTATTACGTATTTTAGTGAAATAATAAATTAATTTAGGATATCAATTTTTCTTGCATGCATGGCTAATTCTTAAAAAAAATTACTAACATGTTAAGTTATAATTTCTTAAATAAAATAGGCCTAGATTAATTTATCCCAATTGGTTACACATTTTAATTTAGGCTTTTAATTAATTACTGAACATAAAAGAACTTATTTAATAACTTAACTCCAATTAATTAAATAAATCCTTAAACATTCTTTTACATTAAAATAAATTATTTTTTGACTTAAATAAAATTTAGGAATATTTTCTTATAATAAATTATATCTCAATCCTCCAACTCCAGTCTGGCCTCACGTATTTAACTAAAAAGATGAAAACTAAACTTCTGCGTAAAATAAATGATCATGACTTAACAAAAATTAAAAAAAAATGAATTTAAACCCTCATGCATAAAAATCATTTTAATTTAAATAATAGTAATTATGCATGGCTTATACGTAGTCTGATTTATCGGGGTCTACAGAAACCAACAAGGAACACATGAAACATTATCCATCCACCCCCCCAATACTAAAATCGAGCAGTGTCCCCAATGCAACAGACGATAGAAAAAGAGACAGATAGGGCACAACAAAATGGATGCAATATAACCAAAGCATGCAATAGAAACAGAAATAAAGAAAAAGATTGAAACGAAATGCAATAAATAACAGAAGGGATAGAAGTGACTCCCCTCTCACTGATCCTCCTCCTAGTGGGCCTCCGGGGGAATGAATGACGGAGATGGTGGTATGGCCTCTGAGTCAGCGTCGAAATAATCAATAAAAACAATCAAAATCTAATTTATCAAAAGAAAACACAACTAAATAAATAAAATAAAAATTAGTGGGAAGGGAAAGAACTTAGTTCTCAATTTATAGTCTAGTGCTAGACTGTATGTTCCTCTCAACTCTGATTGTTTTGGAATCGAGTGACTCCAATTTGTTGCTCCACTGTGCCACCCAAATAGCGCTTCAGTCGTTGAGCATTGACTATTAACGGCTCATTTTTCCCATCTCTCAAAGTTATGGCTCCCAAGGGGAATATCTTGGTAATCATGTAAGGGCTAGTCCACCTTGATTTGAGCTTACCAGGAAATAAGCGCAACTTGGAGTTATACAAGAGCACTGGTTTGCCTTCCTTAAATTCTCTCGGTGTAATGCGCTGCTAGATTTTTACGCTCTAAGTACACGTACTTCAGATGTGGAGGTAGTGTATTGAGCTAACGTGTCGGTGGTTCCTCAATGCTTGACTTCTGAGAGTTCAAGTCTCTTCGATCCCCCAAATCCTCAAACTTCATCTTACTGACTTCTTCCATGGATGGTTGTCACTAAAGTATGCCGCTCTTTCAGCTTTGTCTTCCTTGAGTTCATCTTCCTTCAATTTAGTGGTGAGAGTGGCTTCCAATGGATCGTTAATAGCATCCTGCACAAAATGACACACAAGTGAATCCAAAGAATTTACTATAAAACAATCATTAGTATGCAGTGTGTGCTTAAGAGCGTTAAAAACATTAAGAGTGATTTCCTCCTCTCCCACTCTGAATCTCAACTTCCCTTCTTGCACATCAATCACGGCCTTTCCAGTTGAAAGGAACGGTCTCCTCAGAATCAAAGGCATTTCCCTATCCTCTTCCATGTCAAGTACCACAAAATCTGTAGGAAGCATAAACTTTCCGACTTTCACTAATACATCCTCTATGACCCCTCGTGGATACTTGACTGATCTGTCTGCTAATTGCAAGGAAATCTTCGTTCGCTTAGGCTCTCCCAATCCAAGTTTCTTGCATACAGACAAAGGTATAAGATTAATACGTGTACCAAGATCACACAAAGCTTTATGAAAAACCACACCACTAATCATGCAAAGAATAGAAAAACTCCCTGAATCCTTGACTTTTGGTGGGATTTTGTTTTGCACAATTGCAGAGCAGTTCTCAGTCAAGTTTCTCGTCATGTGATCCTTCAAATTCCTCTTATTAGCTAAGATGTCTTTCAAAAATTTAGCATAACTCGGCATTTGCATCAAAGCATCAGCAAAGGGAATATTAATGTGCAATTTCCTGAATAATTCTAAGAACTTACCGAATTGCGCATCCAATTTTGCTTTTTTCAATGCTGCAGGGAAAGGTGGAGGGATGACAATTTTAAATTGTGCAGTAGGTGCGAGTGTAGAGTTAGAAGACTTACCTGTGGACGTGTCAACAGCTCCCTCTCTTGGCTCTAACGTTTTCTCACTCATTAACTCAATGGAATTCACTTGCCCTTTAGGATTAGTCTCGGTGTTACTTGGCAAGGTGCCCGACTCTCTACTTGCCATCATCTTAGCTAACTGCCCAATCTGATTCTCTAGCCCCTTTATCGATGCATCCTGATTCTGTAGTCTAGTCTCGGTGGCTGAAATGAACTTAGACATCATCTGCTCCAAATTAGACTTTTCTTCTCTAGGAGGATCAGATCTGTTCATCTGTTGTTTCCCATACGGTTGTCCTCCCTGTGGTCGATTCTGACTGTTTTGGACACCCCACGAGAAGTTGGGATGTTGCCTCCATCCAGGATTGTATGTGTTCGAATACGGATCATTCTTTGGACGGTTTTGGACTCTCACTTGATTCACTGGTACCCGTTCTTTCACATAAAAAGGACAACTGTCTTGACAGTCCTTAATATAGTGTTCTCCTCCGGATTTTTCACAAAATATCTCTTGAAGACGCATAGTCGTGCCACCCATATTCAGTCCGTCCAATTTCCTATTCAAGACATCAAGTTGTGCAGTAATAGCGGAAATGTCAGTTACCTCGTGAACTCTTGCACTTCTTCGCTGGTTGTTCCTTTCAGAATGAGGATGATAGTTGCTAGCGGCCATCTCCTCCAATAACTCATATCCCTCTTTAGCTGTCTTCCTCGATAGGTTTCCACAAGCAGCAGCATCTATCATAGTACGATTAGGAGTAAGTAAACCATAATAAAAGGTTTGAACTACTAACCCAAGTGGTAATTCGTCATGTGGACATCTCCGCAGTAGATCTTTGAAGCGCTCCCATGCTTCATATAAAGACTCTTGCTCGAATTGAGAAAATGTGGTGATGTCCGCCGGCAGCTTCATGGTTTTAGATGGAGGAAAGTATTTAATGAGAAACGCCTTCGCCAAGTCCTCCCATGTGGTGATCGAACCTACAGGCAAAGAATTTAACCAATGTTTAGCTTTGTCACGTAAGGAGAAAGGGAATAAACGTAATCTAACAGCATCATCAGAAACTCCATTAAATTTCAAAGTGTCACAAATTTCAAGAAAATCTACGATGTGCATGTTTGGGTCATCTAACGCAGATCCCCCAAACTGGACTGTATTCTAGATCATCTGAATTATAGCTGGCTTGATTTCGAATTGGTTTTCCCACGCAATAGGCCTCACAACACTGGGGCGTGCACCATCCAAAGAGGGCTGGGCATACTCTATCATCGGTATGCGGCATGGCACCTCAACATGTCTATCGTCATGGTCTTCCTCCTTATGCTTGCGCTAGTGCCACTCCATCAGTTCCTTAAGCCTCTGCTGTTGTCTTCTCCTGCGGAACGTTCTTTCGATTTCAGGGTCAAACTGCTCAAGCTCCACGTCAAGTGACTTTGGCATGCACTGGAAAAGATTTCTGGAATGGAATATGGAGTGTTAGATCAAGAAAAATAAAACAATGCTAAAGAAAATAACTAAAAATAAAATTGTGAATTAACAGTCCCCGGCAAAGGCACCAAAAACTTGATCGAGCAAAACTTGCACTGTGGAATCCTTAATAAAAAAATGGTCTTGTATGCCCAAAAAATAATCGCAAGTGCACGATGTCAACTAATAGTATAATATACGTGAGTACGAGTATCGTTCTACTATAGACTGTATTTAACAATTATTATTTTTAGTTATCAAATCTTTAGCAACGAAAATTTGATTGATTGATTATTACTATTATGCTCAAATAAACATGAAAATAAAAAGATTCAGGAATTAAATAATGAGATATAATATCTAGAATGGTTGATTAAAATTTAATGAGAAATGAATTTGTTGGGAATTTCAGTTCACCTACCCCTTTTTAATTAATTAATTCTTTCGATAGTGATTGTATGCTTCCAACAGGATTTCTCATTCAATTGAACACACTCTCTCGAGCTATGCCAAACTAATTCTACTCAGTGAAGTAATTAAATGTCTTTTTTATTTATCAAGAGTGAATCGCATATCGATCTATGAAATCTCCTAGTTTTCGTCCTACCGGACTATGACTATCGACGCGTATTCAATTTCATATATCTATGCAAATTGTAGATCTACGGACTATTCTACTCGTTCCTATCACAAGCTATTCTCTCGAACTCACTCGCAATATAAAAACGTTGTTAAAGTCAGCTACGCTCTAACAACACCATGAAAAACAGTAGCACATTCAAGAATAAAGCAACAATCGAAATATAAAATAATTAAATCAAAGTTTGGGGTAGGATCCCCTTAAATCCCAACAAATAGCTATTAGAATTCATAGCGAAAATAAACAACACAATGTTTAAAGTATAAAAACTAAATTAAAAATACTAGATTTGACGAAAAACACGAAGAACGGTGCTCGGAAATCTTCGAATCTTCAATCCAAGCGTTTTCTCCAAGCTTTTTCTCTCCTCCTTAGGCTCTTTTTGCTGCTGAATGATGTTTGAATAAGTTCCAAATCGTCCAAAATATCAGCCTCCTCTCGAAATTTTGGAAAAAGTTCGGCAGCAAATCTTTCCAAAATAAACGCGCCCGGGCGGACATAAGTTTTTGCCCGGGCGGATGACTTTCGTAAATCCTGCATTCTTTTTTCTTCGACGCGCCCAGGCGGATATCTTTCGCAAAAAAATATTTTTCCACAGCTCTCAAGCGCCAGGGCGCACATCGCCCTTTGATGAATTTTCTTCAGTTTATTCACGAATTTCATGCGTTTTCACCCACGAGACACATGAACAACAATAAAAAATAATATATGCTAAAATGTGACAAAATGCATGCAATCTAAACGATATGTGCAACACAATGAGCTATTACATAACATGAAAAACACGTAAAGTCCACCTATATCACATATCTATAGGGATAAATCAAAGAGAATTCTAGGGCTCACCCAATCCACATATATCGACACCATACTGAGGAGATTCTCTATGGAGGAGTCCAAGAGAGGATATCTCCCAATGTCTCATGGTGTGAATCTATCCAAGTCTATGTGCCCTAAGACTGATGAAGAGATGGAAACCATGAGCCGCATTCCATATGCGTCTGACATAGGCAATATTATGTATGGTATGATATCTACTCGACCTGATATTGCATATGCACTGAGTGTTGCAAACCGATATCAGTCGAATCCCGGTCCACTGCATTGGAAAGCAGTGAAGGATATTCTTACGTACTTGAGAAGAACTAAGAATTGGTTCTTGGTATACGGGAGTGGAGAACTAAAATTGGAAAGCTACACTGATTCTAGCTTCCAATCAGATGTGGATGATTAGAAATCGACCTCTGAATTTGTATTCAAGCTCAATGGTGGTGCTGTCTCTTGGAAAAGTTCCAAGCAAGACACCACAGTGGATTTAACCACAGAGGCCGAATATATAGTTGCATCTGCTGCAGCTAAGGAGGGTGTTTGGATGAGGAATTTCATCCAAAAATTGGGTGTCATTCCTCAAACAATTGATCCAGTCTCGGTCTACTGTGACAACACCGGTGCCGTTGCGCAAGCAAAGGAACTAAGGTCTCAACAGCGACCCAAACATATACTGAGGAAGTTCCACATAATCGGGGAGATTGTGGGAAGAGGAAACATTTCGGTAGGAAAAGTCTCCTCCACAGATAACGTTGCTGATCCACTAACGAAGCCCCTGCCAGGACCATTGTTTGAGAAGCATCGTGAAGCAATGGGTCTAAGATCTATGAGTAGTTGGCTATAGGGCAATTGGGAGATTGTTAGAGTAGGTGCTTGGCAAGCCAACTTGTGGCTCGGGCTTTATTGACTCTAATGTAAAACAATCTTTATTTTTGATGAAATTTAAAATTAATAATTTATTATATGTTAAAACCTATATTTTAAAATTTAAGTTTCATTAAAATTATAAAATTATGTTATTTTAGTATTGTTGTTTATATTTAAATGTCTTACTAAATATGTTTTATTTTCAAGTTTTCTACGTGCTAGTAAAATAATGATAACTCAAGCTAAAAAAACACAAATGTAGGTGATTCAAACATGTTTGAAATCCTTAAGAAATTATCTACAACTTTGCAGAATACATGATTGCCTAAAAA
The DNA here is from genome assembly GCF_012295235.1 of Primulina huaijiensis. Classification (NCBI taxonomy): domain Eukaryota; kingdom Viridiplantae; phylum Streptophyta; class Magnoliopsida; order Lamiales; family Gesneriaceae; genus Primulina; species Primulina huaijiensis. The sequence goes on from NC_133314.1 coordinate 7,369,852, forward strand.
GTTGGTTAAGATGATCAAATTGTGAAAATATCAAAAGGAGGACAAATTTACTTTCACCATGACCAGCATATAGTAAAAAAATCATAACTATTTCAATACTTAACCAAATGAGGTGAACCAAGTAGCCAAATTCATCTACAGACAATTTCCCACATGTTTGCTGTTTTGAACAGAGTCAAATTCGGTGATTAAAGTCTTGGAACGAAGCATTGAAAGAAAGGACGTGGAATTGAAGTTGGAGGAAACAAAGACTACTATTACAACTACATGGCATTAATAAAATTTTTGACCTTTTCTCTCATTTGGCCTATAAATAGAGGCCTTGTGCTAGCTTGAGAATCATTCTATCTCATTGTAAAATATAGTGTGAGTGTGTATAAAAGTTTTAAGTTCCAATATATTTTTCATTTTCCAAATTATGAGTGATGTTTTTAGTGTTGATCAAAAGTAAGTTCATGGAAAGCTAAATCTATTATGTCAAGGTGAAGAGGATGAATTCTTGGTGAAGTAAGATTGTTTATATTTTGTATATTCTTTCTTTATTTCTTTTCATTTTGCTAATTTCTTTTTTATTGTAGGTATAAAAATGAATTATTTGTTGTTATCAATTTACATCAAATGCTTGATACCATTGAAGTGGTTATCTTGATTTGTTGTTTAATTTTTATACAATAAATATTTAAATCATTATATTTCATTTAGAACAACCGACAGAGCCACGCTATTGCCTAAATGAAATATATGATTTAATACTAAATGAAATATTATGATTTAATACTAATATCTAACAATCTAACATTTACTTTATCGCAACTAACTTTTACTTTCCGCATCTAACATTTACTTTATCGCAACTAACTTTTACATTCCGCATCTAACATTTACTTTATCGCAACTAACTTTTACATTCCGCATCTAACATTTACTTTATCGCAACTAACTTTTAC